>NC_083604.1:27347735-27714660 GCF_029168945.1 Cannabis sativa | reverse complement strand
TAAACATGATCAAGTATGTGAAAGGGGTTTGGATGAATTTATGAATCAAATAGACAAACAATAGATAAAGTGAACCAAAACATACACAAATGAATGAAAAATACTTCTGTTACTTTATTGATATTGAATAATCTGGATTACATTGAAATAGAGTTTTATTTAGGGCATAAAACCCAGCAAGATGAGGGTAGCCTAGGTGGTGTTCTCTGTATTCTTAGCGCCAAGCATGGTCTCCAATCCTGAAACCATTCTCTACCTCTCCGTTAGAAGAACTTCCAGCTCGGAGTTGGCTTTGTCTTTTGCTGCAAGGGAAGCCTCCAAGATCTTCACATGCTCCTAAAAAGAATCTGAAGACCCCCTAGAGCCATCACGAGCTGAGCTCAGTTTCATTAGGGCCTGAAAATAAAGAAAAACAACATCAGTGTCAAACATCACAACTTTGGCCAGCCAGTCCCCTCTTTGGACTGCTATGGTCAGCCAACCCCCCATATAAGCTTCCAAGGCCGACCAGCCACATACAAGAAGCCGCGTGGTCGACCAACCTATACAATGTCAAGAAGATGAACAGAGATGAAAGTATAACTCACCAGAGAAAGATCTTGAAGCCTGCCAGAGTAAAGCCTGAGAGGAAGAGCCCTCTCTATGCGCTTGTTGGCTGACTCAGGAGCCCTCTGTCCAGCAACTAACCTTGATCCTCTACTGGGCCTCCATGTACCTTGGCTGGTAGGCTGTATCATAGGTTGTCCGATTAGTGCAGGCCCTGGTGAAGGGGGAGGCAGTGATGGTCCGGTAGCATTCTCACCACGGGAGGTCCTGTCCACCTTGGCCCTCACCCGTTCGGTAGGCTCATTTGAAGGTCCATCTGCAAGACCTCTCAACCTGTAAGACATGTCTGTAAAAAGAAAGTAGCAAAGTAAAAAAGCATTCATAAATATTCAATACAAGAACAAAAGCATGGTGCTATCAACTATCAAATATCATCATCATCAGAAGAGGAACTATCAGAGCCCTCAACTACAGCCTTGCCCTTGCCCCTAGATGTAGGCACAGGTCGTGTAAGTCTCTCAGAAACCTGGCCTCTAGGCCCAATATGAAGGGAAGCATCACCTACTGGACCCCCACTGGCCAAGCACCGGTGGAGAGCCTTCTCTCTCCTCTCCAAATTTCGTGCAATATGAGACAAATGTACTTCATCATCATCCAACTTAGGGCCTTGCCCATCTCCAGGATAGGCCTCATCAGTAGCCGGCACTCTTGCAGGTCCAGGAACAGGAGGATACAAGCCATACATCTAGAAATTATCCACACTGGTCAACCAGATAATGTTTCTCTGCTCAGCCGATAAAGAAAGGATGTGATTTGCCCTCTCCCTTTATTTGTAATGTGGGGATGGAACGCTTGAAGAATGGTACTCTCTGAAAGTGTCGATGGAAAATCTCTTTAACATCTCAAGCAATGAAGTACTTGTTAGCATGCTCGTCAACCTTTGGCATAGATGAGTTGTTGGAATCATCTAGCCATTGGTGGCTAACTTGGCTAAAATAGAAGTATTCAGACCGATGTTACTGTGAAATAGACTCCAAGTCGAAATAGTATCCAATCTCATAAGAAGTGGGCTAGGGCCAGCCTAGCTCCTTATATAAAACGAACATTGCTGAAAGGTACTTGATACCTTCCAGGGTGATTTGTGTTGGACACATCTTGAGATAAGCGACAATACATGAAAGTACAAATAAAGAGGTAGTACGGCTCTTTGATCGATGTGTGTAACACCCTAACTACCTTAGGCGTATTACGTGATTTTTAAACGTACTGTGCAGCTCGTTGCTAATCAACGAGGTTTATGGAAAAACGTGATTAATTAAAATTTTGCTTTTTGATTAAACTTGTAAAACATATTATAAAAGACTCGGGATCCCGATTATAAAAATATTTACAAAAAGTTTCACTGTTTAACTATTACATCAAAATAAAAGTCGTCTAACGACAATTACAAAAATTCAGCCTTGCTGTCCCGAGGATCGTACGCTCCAGGCCTAACCGCCCCGACATGTACAATCTCATAAGCTCGCTCACGGTCCATCAGCTATAGCCTTGCCTTTACCTACACATGAACATAAACTGTGAGTCGACAGACTCAGTAAGAAAAGCATAATAATATCATACATAATACTAACTGCCGTGTCCAACACGATACTGAGTCCCGCTACTGCCATGTCCAACATGATACTGAGCCACTACTGCCATGTCCAACATAGTACTGAGTTTTGAACGTTCATAGGGACGGTACTATTGACACGTAACAGCCTGATCGGTCGAACCGGTCATACTCCGGCTGCTGGTCATACTCCAGCCTGTACCGACGTGTTACTATATCCTCCTGATCGGTCGAACCGGTCATACTCCGGCTGCTGGTCATACTCCAGCCTGTACCGACGGGATACGTCAATAGTACGGAACCACCAACCAAGTGTCAGCCTGATCGGTCGAACCGGTCATACTCATTCTTGGTCATACTCCGGCACTGTCTTGAAGCGTGACAGGGGTGGATGGTTCGAAGCCAACATACATATCTAATGTAATCTAATAGGCTTCCTACATGCACGCTAAACATGTAATCTACATATGCATACTGTTATACTAATCTTACCTGGATTCCGATTTCAGGTGTGCCGGTCAACTTACCGGAACCGAAGCCGAGCGGCGGATTGCGGCTCCTAAACCATAAAAATCACAACGCTATAAGTGACACGCTAAATCACTTCCCGGGGACTAAAACTTGGAACTAAAAGTTTCCCTATCGATAAAAAGCATGGCAATACCCCTAAAAACCTAAAAACGAGGAAAACTAGGGTTCGGAAAAATTCCCCAACCGGCAGACCGGTTGCCCAACCGGAATTCCGGTTAGGGAATTACTGAACCCTCATCCGGAATTCCGGATGCACAACCGGAATTCCGGTTCCTCGCAGGCAGCCAACTAAAATTCTCATAACTCGACCAATTCCACCCCAATTGGTACCAAACTTTCCAGACCTGTTCTAAACACCCCAAAGAACAAATCTAAGGCCTCAAAACCACCCAGAAAACACAGAGGCAAAATTCACCATTAAAGACCAAGCTTTGAGTTCCAAAACTCAAACTTGGTTAAATCCACTAACATGCATCCAAACCAAGTTAATTCTACTTAACTAAGCATGAATAAGCTTCTGAAAACATACAAGAACAACAGCAACAACATAGTAACAGATTACACACTATTTCATCAAAATCACACATTTTGCATAGAAAATTTTCAAGCTTTGCACAACCTATCTAGCATGCTTTCCAACCTAACTAAACATAATTAATCCATTATTTTGAACATAAAAATAACAACAATCACAAGCAGCAGCAACAACATTCAAATTAACATGCATTTACTCATATTTTCATCAAAACTCAAGAATTTAAGGAAGGAAGAAGATGAGCTAACCTAGCTTGCAAAGGATCTTAAGAATGGATGAAAGTTGCTTGGAAATCAAAGAGAAAATCAGTTCATGCACCCCAAATGCTTCAAATTAAAAATAGAGAGGAAAGGAGAGTGTTTCTTTGAAATTTTCTTTCTTTTCAACACTTAGTCAAATTTTGTAAAAATTGGAGAATAAAACAAAGTCATTTATCTCATTTATTTCAGCCACAAAACAATTAAAATAAACATTTAATTTCCAAATAAAAGTCACTAAAAGACAAAAAGTCATTGGGGCAAAAAGACCATTTTGTCCCTCCACCATAAAATCACATAAATCATACTAAAGGGGTATTTTTGGGAAATTCTAAATTCCCGGCCATTCCCGACATTCCCAATGTCTAAAACCCGTCCCCAAAATACTAACATACTAAGTTGTGATTTCTACTGAGCCAAACGCCGAGTTCCAAAATACCGGACACCGGAAATGCAAAATATAAAAGTTACTGATGACATAATCATGCATTTCTGAATTCCGTAAATAACAGTAATAAATTATTTAAATAGCTATAAATAATTTCATATTTAAACATAAACAACAGCTAATTTCCAAATTAACTAAGCGGGCTTTACAACTATTCCCCCCTTAAAAGGATTTCGTCCCCGAAATCTAACCTGAATAACTCTGGATATTGAGCTCTCATATCTGACTCTAGCTCCCAGGTGGCTTCCTCCACCTTGCTGTTTCTCCAGAGAATCTTGAGCAATGCTATGGTCTTATTCCGAAGGACTTTATCCTTTCTATCCAGGATTTGCACTGGTTGTTCCTCATATGACATGTCTGGCTGAAGCTGAAGACTCTCATAACTGAGTATATGAGAGGGGTCTGAAACGTATTTTCTCAACATTGAGACATGGAATACGTTGTGCACGGCTGATAAGGCTGGAGGCAATGCTAACCGATATGCCACTTGACCTATCTTCTCGAGAATCTCGAAAGGTCCTGTAAATCTAGGGCATAACTTGCCTCTTTTCCCGAAACGTTTAATCCCCTTCATCGGAGATACTCGTAAAAACACATGTTCCCCTACTTGGAACTCAACATCTCTACGTTTCGGATCTGCGTAACTCTTCTGTCTGCTCTGTGAGGCAAGCATTCTAGCTTTTATCTTTTCTATTGCCTCATTGGTCCGCTGAACTGACTCTGGACCTAGGTATTTCCTCTCCCCTGTCTCATCCCAGTGGATAGGGGATCTACATTTCCTACCGTACAACAGTTCATAGGGTGCCATCCCTATCGTACTCTGATAACTGTTGTTGTATGAAAATTCTATTAACGGTAGATATTTACTCCATGAACCCTCAAAGTCCATAACACAGGCTCTCAACATATCCTCCAATATCTGAATTGTCCTTTCGGACTGACCATCTGTCTGAGGATGGAATGCTGTACTGAATTTTAGCTTCGTACCCATTGCCCGTTGCAAACTTTGCCAAAATTTGGAGGTGAACTTCGGATCCCTGTCCGAAACTATAGACTTCGGTACCCCGTGAAGTCTCACTATCTCTCTGACGTACGGTTACGCCAAGCGATCCACGAAAATGTTGTTCTAACCGTGAGAAAATGAGCGATTTCGTAAATCGATCCACCACCGCTCCCGATGGAATCATACATACCCATGGTCCGAGGTAACCCGACCACAAAATCCATCGTAATATCGTCCCATTTCCATTACGGTAGGGTTAGAGGCTGCAACAACCTGCTGGTCTCGATGTTCGGCCTTGATCCGCCGACAAGTGAGGCATCTCGATACGAATTCTACCAAATTCTTCTTCATCTTGTTCCACCGAAGTACGGTTTCAAATCTTGGTACATCTTGGTGGTGCCGGGATGCGAGAGAATACGGGGTAGAATGAGCCTCCTCAAAGATCTCATTTCTCAGTTCCACACTGTTCGGAACACAAACCCTGGCTTTATACAAAAGCATCCCACTATCTGACACTGAAAAGTCTTTGGCTTGACCAGCCAATACCTCATCTCGGATCTTCACTAACTCCGGATCTGTCATCTGAGCGACCTTTATTCTTTCCAACAGATCAGATTGCAGCGTTAAGTTGTGAAGCTGACCTACCACAAACTCAATGATGGATCTAACCATATCCTCTGCTAGCTGAGGTGAGATCTGAACCATGCTAGCTACTTGCCCGGGACCCTTTCTGCTCAGGGCATCGGCCACTACATTGGCTTTTCCGGGATGATAGAGGATCTCGCAATCGTAGTCCTTCACTAATTCCAACCAACGCCTTTGTCTCATGTTCAAATCTTTCTGAGTAAAGAAATACTTGAGACTCTTATGGTCGGTATAGATCTCACACTTCTCTCCATACAGGTAATGCCGCCAAATCTTCAGTGCAAAAACCACTGCGGCTAATTCTAAATCATGAGTCGGGTATCGCTGTTCATAATCCTTTAACTGACGGGAGGCATAAGCGATGACCCGATCGGCTTGCATCAATACACACCCCAAACCCTGTTTGGATGCGTCACAGTAGACTACGAACTTCTCCTTGTCCGAAGGCAAAGCTAGTACGGAGCGATAATTAACCTCTCGTTTCGGCTCCCGAAAACTAGCTTCGCATTTATCTGACCAGATAAATTGCTGATTCTTCTTTGTAAGATCGGTTAGGGGCATTGTAATTTTGGAGAACCCCTCCACGAACCTACGGTAGTACCCGGCTAATCCCAAGAAGCTTCGATCTCTGTTGTCTTCGGTCTCGGCCAATCCCTGACGGATTCAATCTTCCCGGGATCCACCTTGATCCCATCTTTACTCACAATGTGCCCTAGGAAGGACACCTGAGACAACCAGAACTCACATTTCTTGAACTTGGCGTAGAGCTTATGTTCTCGAAGTCTTTGCAGTACCATCTGAAGATGTAACTCATGCTCCTCTTCTGATTGAGAGTACACAAGGATGTCGTCGATAAACACAATCACACAAATATCGAGGAAATCCTTGAATACTCTATTCATCAGGTCCATGAATGCAGCAGGAGCATTGGTTAGTCCGAATGACATAACCAGAAACTCGTAGTGTCCATACCTAGTGCGGAAAGCCGTCTTCGGAATGTCCTCCTCTCGGATTCTCAACTGATGATAACCCGAACGGAGATCAATCTTAGAAAAGACCGCCTTCCCCTGAAGCTGATCGAACAAGTCATCGATCCTAGGTAATGGATATTTATTCTTCACCGTCAACTTGTTCAACTCTCTGTAGTCGATGCACATCCTCATAGATCCATCCTTCTTCTTGACGAACAAAACCGGGGCTCCCCAGGGTGACACACTGGGCCGAATGAACCCTATGTCAAGCAACCCTTGGAGCTGAATCTTTAATTCCTTAAGTTCAGCTGGAGCCATCCTATACGGGGCTTTGGAAACCGGATCCACCCCTGGTGCCAAGTCAATCACGAAGTCAATCTCCCGCTGAGGTGGTAACCCTGGAAGTTTTTTCGGGAAAAACGTCCAAAAATTCCCGAACCACTCTGATGTCCTCTGGCCGAACGGTGTCTGGCCGAGTGGTGTCCACCACCACGGCCAGAAACCCTAAGCACCCGCCGTGCAATAATTCTCTCGCTGACATAGCCGAGATCACCGGGATCCGAGATCCCTGAACCGAACCCACAAATACAAACGGTTCTTCACTTTCCGGTTGGAAGACCACCATCTTCCTCTTACAGTCAATGCTCGCCAAATATTTAGATAGGAAATCCATTCCTAAAATAATATCAAATTCGACTAAGCTCATCTCTATCAGATCAGCGCTTAACTCTCTACCATCTATCCTGACCGGCATAGACCTAATCCACCTATTGGAGATAACCAATTCTCTGCCAGGTAACAGGGTTCCAAACCCTGATTCATATCTATCAAAGGGTCTACCCAACTTACTAAAGACTCTGGCCGCCACATAAGAATGTGTAGCCCTAGAATCAAACAGCACTGAATAAAGCGAGTTGTTAATAAAAAGCTGACCTGTAACAACTGATGGGCTGGCATCTGCATCAGCCTGCGTGATAGCGAACACCCTGGCTGGAGTGGGTATCGCTGAAGCTCTCGGTGCCTCCGGCGGGCCCGGGGACATTCCCTCTTGAAGTGTCCGGGCATGCCACAATGAAAGCATCCCCGACCCTTGCACTCACCCCGATGATGCCTCTTGCGGCTAGGGCACTCGGGATAGGAGAATCGGGTCTCGGTACCACCGGGACGACTCCTGCATTGCGGTTCCCCGAACCTCTTGTTCGACTCGAGCCACCGGAAGCAGCGGGTGCCCTCTTCCTCTGATCAATGGCCGAACCACTACTCCCCCTGCTATAGCCTGATGCAGGAGGGGTAGGAGCTCCGCCACTAACCGGAGTACTGGCTGATTCTGACATGCACCCCACTGCGCCCTCAGCTCGCAGTGCCTTCTCCACCATCTGAGCATAGGTGGTGCTGTCGTCCGTGGTGATCATCAGGTCATGCCTGATCTTGGGATTCAACCCGTCCAAGTACTTCTCCTTCTTGCTGAAGTCGGTCGGCACAATTCCCGAGGCTAACCTCGCCAACCGATCAAACTGAGTAGTATACTCAGTGACGCTCATGTTCTCCCGCTGGGTCAGGTGAACGAACTCTTTCCTCTTGGCGCTTCTGACCGCCTCATTATAGTATTTCGCATTAAAGAGTTCCCGAACCTTTCCCGAGTCATGGTGGTGACGTCATGGATCCGAGACACCATGTCCCACCATACCGTGGCGTCCTCCTCGGAACCGAAACGTGGCGCACACCACTCGTCGTTACGGGTGACACCCATGAAATTCGGGATTCCGTAATCACCGTCGGCCATCGCTCGGCTTTCATTACATCCGACCTCCCGGGGAATACCGGAGGTGCACAGCTTCGGAACCGCTCATACAATGGTTCCAATCTATGGGCCGCCACCACTATCTCGGCACAGGCGGCGGGGGCGGGTGCCACCGGAACTATGGGCACGAGGCTGCGGGGAGCACCCTGCTGTCTCAACCTCTGAATCTCGAGGTCTTGCTCTTCGATCCGGGCTTGCATCTCTGCAAACCGCAACTCCCAATTCGGGGCTCCCTGATCGGGCAGGGAGCACAGGCAGCCTGTGGCGGGTTCTCATCACCCCGGCCACGAGCCCTGCCTCGGGGACCTCTACCTCGGCCCCTGGCAGGTGGGGGAAACTGAGCTCCCTGTCCCTGATTCGACCCTACGGAGTTGCCCTGACTCCTGGTAGTTCGCCTGGCGTCCATCTGATTAGAACCGCCTGCGAAACCAAGAGTTGGCCTATCAGGTCGTATTCAAGGCGAGCTTACTAATGCCGCTTAATTTGGAAATTAAAAACGAAACATGCGCCTATTCTACTATCAGGCTACTAACATGCTTCCTAACAAGCTTTTCTTTTTCATAACTGAATAAAATAAACTACTAAAGCAATAAAGGCTTACTGAACCGTGAACCGAGCTAACTGCTGATGATGATTGTACATGTCGTGACGATCTTCGGAAGACAACACAGCGGCTACGATACCAAATTGTAACACCCTAACTACCTTAGGCGTATTACGTGATTTTTAAACGTACTGTGCAGCTCGTTGCTAATCAACGAGGTTTATGGAAAAACGTGATTAATTAAAATTTTGCTTTTTGATTAAACTTGTAAAACATATTATAAAAGACTCGGGATCCCGATTATAAAAATATTTACAAAAGGTTTCACTGTTTAACTATTACATCAAAATAAAAGTCGTCTAACGACAATTACAAAAATTCAGCCTTCTTTGTCCCAGGGATCGTACGCTCCGGTGCCTAACCGCCCCGACATGTACAATCTCATAAGCTCGCTCACGGTCCATCGCCTATAGCCTTGCCTTTACCTACACATGAACATAAACGCGTGAGTCGACGGACTCAGTAAGAAAAGCATAATAATATCATACATAATACTAACTGCCGTGTCCAACACGATACTGAGTCCCGCTTGCCATGTCCAACATGGTGCGAGCCCTTCTGCCATGTCCAACATGGTGCGAGTTTTGAACGTTCATAGGGACGGTACTATTGACACGTAACAACACGATCGGTCGAGCCGGTCATACTCATTCTTGGTCATACTCCGGCTGTCTGGACGTGTTACTATATCCTCTTGATCGGTCGAGCCGGTCATACTCCGCTGCTGGTCATACTCCAGCCTGTACCGACGGGATACGTCAATAGTACGGAACCACCAACCAAGTGTCGGCTGATCGGTCGAGCCGGTCATACTCATTTCTTGGTCATACTCCAGCCTGTACCGACGTGACAGGGTTGGATGGTTCGAAGCCAACATACATATCTAATGTAATCTAATAGGCTTCCTACATGCACGCTAAACATGTAATCTACATATGCATACTGTTATACTAATCTTACCTGGATTCCGATTTCAGGTGTGCCGGTCAACCTGACTGGAACTGAAGCTGAGCGGCGGATTACTGGCTCCTAAACCATAAAAATCACAACGCTATAAGTGACACGCTAAATCACTTCCCGGGGACTAAAACTTGGAACTAAAAGTTTCCCTATCGATAAAAAGCATGGCAATACCCCTAAAAACCTAAAAACGAGGAAAACTAGGGTTCGGAAAAATTCCCCAACCGGCAGAATAGGTTGCCCAACCGAATTCCGGTTAAATTATCGAACCCTCATCCGAATGGGATGCACAACCGAATCGGTTCCTCGCGAGCGACCAACTAAAATTCTCATAACTCGACCAATTCCACCCCAATTGGTACCAAACTTTCCAGACCTGTTCTAAACACCCCAAAGAACAAATCTAAGGCCTCAAAACCACCCAGAAAACACAGAGGCAAAATTCACCATTAAAGACCAAGCTTTGAGTTCCAAAACTCAAACTTGGTTAAATCCACTAACATGCATCCAAACCTAGTTAATTCTACTTAACTAAGCATGAATAAGCTTCTGAAAACATACAAGAACAACAGCAACAACATAGTAACAGATTACACACTATTTCATCAAAATCACACATTTTGCATAGAAAATTTTCAAGCTTTGCACAACCTATCTAGCATGCTTTCCAACCTAACTAAACATAATTAATCCAGTATTTTGAACATAAAAATAACAACAATCACAAGCAGCAGCAACAACATTCAAATTAACATGCATTTACTCATATTTTCATCAAAACTCAAGAATTTAAGGAAGGAAGAAGATGAGCTAACCTAGCTTGCAAAGGATCTTAAGAATGGATGAAAGTTGCTTGGAAATCAAAGAGAAAATCAGTTCATGCACCCCAAATGCTTCAGCCGAAAATAGAGAGGAAAGGAGAGTGTTTCTTTGAAATTTTCTTTCTTTTCAACACTTAGTCAAATTTTGTAAAAATCAATATATATATATATATATATATAAAGGAATGCACAAACTAGGATGATGTGGCATTCTAATACTCTTTTTTCTTATGTTATCTTTTTTGTTGTTTTTTTACATTTTCTAATCAACTTTGTTTATTTGATTCAATATTAGTGAGTTCTTTAGGAGAATAAAAAATCCCACATGGTTTAAAAACTTTTGAAAATATGGTATTATAGTCTATATAAGGGTGTTTAGTAAACATTGTAAATTTTGTATAATGGGTGATTAATAAAATCAATCTAGCCCATTTAGTCTTTTTTTTCCATAAAATATATATAAAGGAATGCACAAACTAGGATGATGTGGCATTCTAATACTCTTTTTTCTTATGTTATCTTTTTTGTTGTTTTTTTACATTTTCTAATCAACTTTGTTTATTTGATTCAATATTAGTGAGTTCTTTAGGAGAATAAAAAATCCCACATGGTTTAAAAACTTTTGAAAATACGGTATTATAGTCTATATAAGGGTGTTTAGTAAACATTGTAAATTTTGTATAATGGGTGATTAATAAAATCAATCTAGCCCATTTAGTTTTTTTTTTCCATAAAATATATATATCATTTTATTTTTTTTTATCTTGGTTAAAATTTTAATATTTAAAAAAAATTAAAAAATTTAATAAATAAAAATATTTTATTAAAATTTTTAATAAAATATATTTTTTTAATATTTTCAAATTAGTTAAAATATTAATATTTGTTTAAAAACCTTTGAAAATATGGTATTATAGGCTATATAAGGGTGTTTAGTAAGCATTGTAAATGTTGTATAATGGGTGATTAATCAAATCAATCTAGCCCATTTAGTCTTTTTTTTAATAAAATATATATTATTTTATTTTTTTTATCTTGGTTAAAATTTTAATATTTAAAAAAAATTAAAAAATTTAATAAATAAAAATAATTTATTAAATTTTTAATAAAATATATTTTTTTTAATATTTTCAAATTAGTTAAAATATTAATATTTGTTTAAAAACCTTTAAAAATATGGTATTATAGGCTATATAAGGGTGTTTAGTAAGCATTGTAAATGTCGTATAATGGGTGATTAATCAAATCAATCTAGCCCATTTAGTCTTTTTTTCAATAAAATATATATTATTTTATTTTTTTTATATTGGTTAAAATTTTAATATTTAAAAAAAATAAAAAATTTAATAAATAAAAAAAATTTATTAAATTTTTTTTAGTAAGCATTGTAAATGTTGTATAATGGGTGATTAATCAAATCAATCTAGCCCATTTAGTCTTTTTTTTAATAAAATATATATTATTTTATTTTTTTTATCTTGGTTAAAATTTTAATATTTAAAAAAAATTAAAAAATTCAATAAATAAAAATAATTTATTAAATTTTTAATAAAATATATTTTTTTAATATTTTCAAATTAGTTAAAATATTAATATTTGTTTAAAAACCTTTAAAAATATGGTATTATAGGCTATATAAGGGTGTTTAGTAAGCATTGTAAATGTCGTATAATGGGTGATTAATCAAATCAATCTAGCCCATTTAGTCTTTTTTTCAATAAAATATATATTATTTTATTATTTTTTATATTGGTTAAAATTTTAATATTTAAAAAAAATAAAAAATTTAATAAATAAAAAAAAATTATTAAATTTTTTTAAAAATATATATTTTTAATATTTTCAAATTAGTTTAAATATTAATATTTGAAAAATAAAATCCTTTTTGAGATTTTTAAAAATTTAGTAAATAATGATATAACAGTTTTTTTTTTTAACATAAAATTTGAAGTTCTCACAAAATAATAAAATTAAAAAATATATTGATAAAAAGTATGAGAAGTCAATTCATCACTTCAAAATTAGTATGAGAAGCAACTTTAAATTCCCTGAGTAGGGATTTTACAAATTTTGTAAGCATAAAAAATCATTCAACTACTATTTATCTATTTTTATCAATTGCTTTAAAATTATCTAACTAACTTTGCTAACATAACTCCAGAGTTTTTAGTTTAAAATAGTCTCATTCGTAACTAAAAATTAATTTTTTTAATATAAGATTTTAAAAAATTATTAAAACCGCGCGAGCCGAAAATAGAGAGGAAAGGAGAGTGTTTCTTTGAAATTTTCTTTCTTTTCAACACTTAGTCAAATTTTGTAAAAATTGGAGAATAAAACAAAGTCATTTATCTCATTTATTTCAGCCACAAAACAATTAAAATAAACATTTAATTTCCAAATAAAAGTCACTAAAAGACAAAAAGTCATTGGGGCAAAAAGACCATTTTGCCCCTCCACCATAAAATCACATAAATCATACTAAAGGGGTATTTTTGGGAAATTCTAAATTCCCGGCCATTTCCGACATTCCCAATGTCTAAAACCCGTCCCCAAAATACTAACATACTAAGTTGTGATTTCTACTGAGCCAAACGCCGAGTTCCAAAATACCGGACACCGGAAATGCAAAATATAAAAGCTACTGATGACATAATCATGCATTTCTGAATTCCGTAAATAACAGTAATAAATTATTTAAATAGCTATAAATAATTTCATATTTAAACATAAACAACAGCTAATTTCCAAATTAACTAAGCGGGCTTTACAATGTGGTACTCTGAACACACCATCCAGTTGAGAGCCAATCCATGCGCTAGTTGGTCCAGAGGATGTATCTTACAATGGATACTACCCATATGTCATTATGGGGGCCTTTCAATACTATAACACCATCCAGTTGAGAGCCAATCTATGCGCTAGTTGAAATTTCATTCAAATTATAATTCTTTATTGCAGTGTTCCATATGTCATTATGCTAAGCAAAGAAAACTTTCTTTCATATCGAACCATAACAATTCAAAACATTATTTTGATTTGATATATGTGGATATATGTGGGCCTTACAATACTATAACACCTCGGTTTCAAATATTTCATCACTATTATAGATAATTGTTCTAGGTACATATGGATCCATCCCATTAGACATAAATTTGAAACATAAATTATTATTCCACAGTTTATAAAGTTAGTGCAAAACTAGTTTAATCAAACCATCAAAGGCTTTACGTTTAATAATGCTAAGGAATTACAATTTGATATGTTGTTTAAAGACCTTGGCATCATGCATTATCACTCTTGTGTTCAAAGACCTCGGAAAAACTCTCTAGTGGAAAGGAAGCATCGACATCTTCTCAATCTTACTAGAGCTCTTCTCTTCCAATCTTGCATTCCTTTATGTTATTGGGGAGAGTGTATAGCCACTGCTGCATACTTAATTAATAGGACACCTACTCCTAATTTAAAACACAAATCTCCCTTTGATATTCTTATTCCAAACCACTAGCCTAGGAGCACTTGAAAGCCTTCGGTTGTTTAGCCTATGCTTCCACATTAAGTCAATCCAGATCAAAATTTTCACCAAGATTTGCCCCATGTGTTTTTCCTGGTTACCCTACATGCATGAAGGCTTATAGATTACTTGATCTCAATTCCATTGGAATTTTTCATTCTAGGGATGTTTACTTTTATGAACATATTTTTCTATTTGTTCATTCAGGTGGTCTTCTAGCTGCCTATGAGAATTTCTTTTTTGAAATTCCATCAACTGTTCCATGTGACCCTCAAGAAAACATCCTTCACACTGTTAATTCTAATATTATTCCATCAACTATTCCATGCGCTCCTGCTTCTAATTCCCATAAATATGTTATCAGTTCTGATGTTGTCAATTTTGATAAACCTATTTCCAATACTCAAATCAGAATAGGAAGGCAGGTTAACAAACCTTCCTATCTTCAGGATTATCATTGCTATTTGGCTACTAACGTTTCTGCTCACATGTCTCAAGGTATTTCTGCCACTCCTTATCCTTTGTCTCGGGTTATTTCTTATCACAGGTTATTTGTTACTTTTAGAGCTATTGTTTTGGCCATTTCTAGCTATTTCAAGCCAGAATTTTTTAGTCAAGGTCAAGGCATTCCAAAATGGGATAATGCTATGGACACAAAGATAGATGCTCTAGAAAAGAATGAGACTTGGATAGTGGTTTCTTTACATGTAGATCAGCATGCCATTGGCTATAAGTGGGTGTATAAAAATAAATATAATGTTGATGGGAGTGTGGAAAGGTTCAAAGAAAGTCTTGTTGTAAAGGGTTACAACCAGCAAGAAGGAATCGATTATACTGACACCTTTGTTCCTGTCACTAAGCTTGTCACTGTCAAGTTGGCTCTTGCTCTTTCTGCAATCTAAGGTTGGCATCTTCACCAATTAGATGTCAACAATGCATTCTTGTATGGTGTCTCCAAGAAGATATTATATGTCTCTACCTCCTATGTATAAACATAAGGGAGAGTTGCCACTAAACCCTGCTTGCAAACTAAGAAGCCATTATATGGCTTGAAATAGGCCTCCAAGCAGTGGTTTGCTAAGTTTTCAAGTGCCTTATTTGATGAAGGGTTCTCTCACTCTGAAACAGACCATTCTCTGTTCATAAAACATTTTCATGGAGGATTCACCTTTCTACTGGTATATGTACATGATGTCATCTTGGCCAGCAATAATGCTCAAGAGCTTGAAGCTCTATAACTCAGGTTCAATGATAAATTCAAGCTAAAAGATTTGGGACAGTTGAAATACTTCTTAAGACAGGAAGTTGCTCGATCAGATAAGAGAATTTTTGTCTCCCAAAGACCATATGCACTACAACTATTGGAGGACCTTGGTTGTCTTGGTTGTGAACTAATGAGCACACCTATGGAAGCTAATCTTAGACTTGGCCAAGATGAGAAGGAAAAGTTGGGAGATCCAACCTTATATAGAAGGATTGTGGGAAAGTTGCAGTACCTAACAATAACAAGGCCAGACATTTCATACTCAGTCAATAAACTGAGTCAATTTCTGGCCACACCAAGAGCTAGTCATCTTAATGTACAAAGGGTTCTGCAATATATTAAACAAACTCCTGGCTAAGGCATTTTCCTTCCACGTACATCTGAAGTCAAAATTTAGGCTTATACTAACTCGGATTGGGCTGCCTATCCAAATACAAGGAGATCAACAACAAGGTTTTGCATCTTCATTAGAGATTCAATCATCTCATGGAAATGTAAGAAACATCACACTATTTCTAGGTCCTCTGCAGAGGTTGAATATTAAACAATGGACAATACAACTTGTGAAATTATTTGACTTTTGTCTATCCTAAAAGAGTTGAACATTGAGCACAAAGGGGCCGCATTGCTACATTATGACAACAAATCAGCACAGCATATAGCAGTAAATCTGATTTTTTATGAGAGAACTAAGCATATTGAAATAGTCTACCACTTGGTTAGAGAGATAGTGCAAGAAGGGATCTTAAAGACAGTTCATGTCTCCTCAAAGAAACAACTTGCTAACATCTTAACTAAACTACTATTTCCTAACCAGTTCAAGTTTTTCAAAGAAGAGTTAGGCTTAAAGGACATATATAGTCCATCTTGAGACTGAGAGGGAATATCAAACTTGTTAAGATAGAGTTAGTGTTAGTTATTTGTTGTTAGTTGTTACATGAGTTTGTTAAAAGGACATGGCTTTCTCTTTTGTACTCACATACTATAAGTAGCATCTCTCTCATTGTTGTAACTGAATGAATAATACACATTCTTTCCTCATCTTCACTGCTCTGTTCTCTCTCTCTCTCTCTCTCTCTCTCTCTCTCTCTCTCTCTCTCTCTCTTATTCTGTTTTTGTTCCTTCGAGCTAATATCGAAAAAAAATAATAATACAAAAAATTTACAGAAAGTTCACTTTCACAATTTCCTCAGCTCATTAATGCGACGACCATTGAGGAAATCATTCGATTCCCAATCCCAAACACTTCCACCGCTAAGCTTTTCCAGCTATGGATCATTTTGGTGAACATATGGAGTTGCTAAAACTCTCCAAATTCAAGCTCCAGCTCGGAACTCTCATCTCTGAATTTCGAGAAGTCCGAGTATGCTTTTCCATCGTCATTTTATCTATATCCATCTCTCTCTCTCTCTCTCTCAGCTCTTTTGGGAAAATTTTCAGGAACGGGAACGTTCGGCGACGGAGCACCTTCATCATCGAATTCAGGTCTTATTCTTATGATTTATTTTTATTGGAATAGGTTTTTCAATCTTTGAATGATTGATCGGTGATGTTTGGATGCAGAAACAAAAGCAAAATGAAGAAGATTTCGCTAGGAAGATTCAGGAATTGCAAGCTGAATTATCTTCCTCTAATGAACATCGCCAGAAGCTTGAGAGAAAGGTGTGTGAAATTACCTGTAGGCATTTTCGATATCACAGTGTGATTGTCTGAACGTGGTTAAATTGTGTTGGGTATTATTATTATTATTCTGTAGGTAAATTATCTTCAAAATGACAATGTGTTGCTCGAAAACAAGCAAAAAGAGTTGCAGGAAACCATACACAACCTAAGCCAATCAAAGGAATGTTTTGTGAATGCGTATGAGGTTTGTGAAAATAATGTAAAAAGAAATGGGTAAAACGTATCTTTAATTTTTATTTAAGGCTTGCAATTTGAGAATGTTTGTAAGAGTAATGTACATTATAAACTTGTAAATATGATCTAATTTGAATTTTAGTAATGTCCTCGTGAAATTGTTGTTGTGTATGCAGTAATTTTCTCTGTGACATGCCATATTAATGATCAGGAATCTACTTGTGATATGAAGCGCGCAATTCAAATAAGGGATAGGAAGCTTGGCGTCCTATCTGAAAAAGTAAAGTCTCATTTATTGTTATTTGATTCTATAGAGAAAGAGGCAGTTTCCGTCAAGCAAGTTGTCGATAATGTGCAACACATGATGAGTGAAAAAGAAGATCTAGGCAAGTAGCTTTACTCTTGCCTCAGTTGCTTTGGAATTTAGGACTTCAGTTCATGAAATTTCTGATAAGATTTCTGTTTTACTTTGCTGTTTATAGTGGCTGACTTGAACAACAAACTGGATAAAGTCTCTGCATTCGAGAAAGTGTTTGTTGGTAATTAAAGTTTGTGATCATCTGAGTTTATTAGTTGATTTTTTGTTGTTTTTGGTAGTTCAAGTCATAATTTGTTGAGAATTAGTTTCTGCATGCATGATGCTTGTAGATGCAAGTGGGGATTTTTTTGAAAACCACTTCATTTGCTTTCATTTATCAAGTTCAAAAATGTACCAGTGACCAGTCAGAGTGATAGAATTTTGCTTGTTTTATGATAAATAAATTAAGCACTGAACTAGCTGCATATTGATGGTACTTGTGTTTTA
Source organism: Cannabis sativa (assembly GCF_029168945.1). Taxonomy (NCBI): domain Eukaryota; kingdom Viridiplantae; phylum Streptophyta; class Magnoliopsida; order Rosales; family Cannabaceae; genus Cannabis; species Cannabis sativa. Next base: position 27,696,486 of record NC_083604.1, on the reverse strand, counting down.
TTATTGACTCAATATTGGACTTTTTCTGCAGAAAGGATTGTTGACTTGGAAGAAAAACTGAAATGTGAAGAATATGAGATACAAAGAAAGAATAGAGTAATCTCGGAGCTTGAAGCACAGGTTGAGGCAGCAAAAGTTAGTACTGCCTGTCAAACTCAGATAGATGAGATATCCATATCAGTAACAAAGCCTAGTGGACTTAATTCATTTTATCATAACTGCAATATCTGTTGGATAAATATTTCATTTTGTGTTACTCTTCAAGGAAATTATGTTTAGCCTGGGGTTCTTTCCTTAACCAAAACTCACCTTCAGAAAATTCTTTCATCAAAGGACGTAGTCATTGAGAATCTAATTTCAGAAAAAGAGGTTTGGATATTTGGTTCTCAGTCACTTATTTATGCTTTTATGTGTCAATTACCTTTCAAACATTTCTTGAAAAATTGGTTTCAGGCACTGCACTCTGAACTTCAGAGTTTGGGTATTGTCATAAAGAGTATTCAGGGCAATCTCAAAAATATTAATGAAGAGGTAGGGAAAAATAGTTACTGCATTCACTTCTAGTGTCACAAGACTGTAAATTCAGAGATATGTTGGATTTTTATTAAGAAACTTATCAATATATTTTAATTATATCAAGTAAATTGTGTTAATGAACCACTTGAGGCTAGCTCAAGTGGCCATATAGAGAGTATTGGTGTGTAACTCAAAAATATAATATAAAGACGCTTCTATGTAAAGTGTGTTAATGAACAAAAAGAATATATTTGGTAAGTTTAAGCATAAGATAAACCCTGATTGTTTGCACAATTGGTATTATTAGAACTCAGAATTCAACTAGGTGTTTGACAGAGCTTTATAAAAAACTTATGTTGCTTTCAATTTGAATGTTCTTCTGGCAATCCCATAGAATGATATTTTCATGGTTTATTCAATATGTATATCCTTTATGTGATGTATTGTTTTCCTCTGTTAAGCAAGTAGTTCCTTAATAATTTCTGGATGATCTTCAAAGGCACACATTATGTCTATTTTATTTCACTGCAAGGATAAAGACAGGTTCGCCTCAATACTTGAATACCAAGAAGGAAGCATCATGGCTTTGACAACTGGTAACAGGTAGTATAATTTTATTATTATACTGCGGTATATTTTTTAAGTTTAACTCTCAGTTGCGAATAAAAATATATAAATTTAATTTTTAGCGGAAATAACACTTTATATTTTTAGAACTCTGTAAGTACCTAACTATGTTAAGCCATTGTACACGTGTCATTATCTTATTGAAATATTTAGATCAAATGTTTTTTTAAAAAAATAAAAATTTAATGACTTGGATCAATCAAGAATTATCACGTAGTAATTTACTTAAAACTTAACAGCCAAGTTCCAGAATTATAACTGAGATATTATTACCGTAAAAAATTAAACTTGGTATTTATTTGCAACTGGTAGTTAAACTTAAATATTTATGCCGCAAATTACTCATTTTTAATTAGTATTTTGCAATATTATGTAATTAAAATGATCAAATAGAAAATGTGAGAAGAAACAGCCTAGTGTAGATGCTGCAGTTCAGGTCTTTTGTAAGGTAGACAGAATAATTAAGTGCTGGTTGCTTGGTTCAAGGTCCAAATCTTAAATATGCAGCAATAAGTTGTTGACTGATATATTTATAAAATTAAGGATTCTAGTTTGTTCATGTTTGTGTATTCGCACAAGTAACACAGATTCTGAGTCTTCCTCCAAGATCTTAAAAACCTTGTAGAAACCAGAAAAGGGTATAATACTAATAACTGTATTAATATTAAAATCCTAATGAACACGATTACACTAGTTGCTGTGCTTGAATTGGAATGAAAATCTGATGGATAAATCACATTAATAGATTCTCATATAACTGATTTACTAGTAATGTTAAAATTATGCAATTATGCCAGGATTGATAATGTTAACGGAAACAGCACAGGAAGATGCTCAAACAAGGATTACATGATTGGGGCTGCAGCATGTACAGGTTTCTTGCAAACTTTAGCTCTGCTGAGTCTTTTTGAAGAGGGGCTGTACTCAGTTTAACCATAAAGGATTGGATAATTGCACACTAATAGATTATTTCAAGTAAATTTAGACTGCTGATGCCACAGAAATGATAAGGAAACGCAACATTTGTGCAGATTCATCTCTATCTCCAAAGTCTGTTGGCACACACTTACTGGAAAGCATTAGCGTGGATTCGTGTGTGTCAAAGGTAAGTGGAATATATTGTCGCATGACATGCATAGACTCGTGAATTGGTGACTATCTTTTGAAATAATGATTTCTATATTTTTGAGATTTGACTGTTTTTCCCTCTCAGTCAGCTTCCTCAGAGCCTCAATCAGTAATTAATGCTCCATGCATTTCTGCAAATGAGGAGAATGTAGGAGAGAAGCCATTTTTTCCTACCTTGGCTACATGAGTTCATTTTAACAAATTTTTTTCTTCAAATATTTTGTGTCATTAATATTTTGATTTAGTTTCTGAAGTAAGGTTGCATTTTGAAATTACTCTAGAAAAAATTTCTCTGTAATATCTATCAGAATTTTGGCCTTAATTTGGCTTTATTTAGGTTGATGCCTTGAAATAGTAATATGCACGGACAAAAATTTATAATCAACGTTTTAAAAAAAATATATTTTTGGTTGAAAATAATGAAATTTTATTTACACTTCAAAAACATTCTATTTTATTATTTTTATTTTATATAAAATATATCTTTAATTTATATTATTTTTTTTTTCTTTTCACATTCTTGAAAAATGTCAATCAATCAATCAAATGAGAGAAATTAGACCGTGACAATCTAAAATTAATTACAATAAGTTTATGTATTCTCTGCTTAATATTTTCATGTTCATACTTTTTTTTTTAAAAAATATTCATATACATATATTTCAAATTATTGATTATTATTAATTAATAAAAACTATAAATATACCTACTTATGCATAAATATTCATAAATATCACTATCTATTATTCTTTTCATTTTTTTTTAAAATTTGATTAGTTTATAAATATAAAATTTAATAAATCAATTATTATCTTTTTGAGGTAATTATTATTAATGTGTCTCCAACAATTTTTTTTTAATTTTTATATAAATATTTATAAATTAATTATTGTTTTTTTTTGAGATAATTGTTATTAACGTGTTTACAACAAATTAATTTATACTATATTTAAATTTTTAACCCCTCTAAAATCTCTTTATTTAAATATATATTTATTTTATACAATAAAATATGATTATGTAACGAAATTATTAATTTAAGAGATATATTATTACTTAATAGAATATTTTTCATAATTTTTTTTTAATTAAGGTTATTATATGCTTAGATATTTTATAAAAATAAAAATATTAAGCTAAGTAAATTATATAAATGACAAAAATGTTATAACTAAAAAATATCTTAGTTATATGTAGATATTTAGAAAAATATTATAAAAATAAAAAATATATAGATATCTTTATATATTAAAAGTGCCTATCTAACGGCATTTCTTGGTTTAACATTCTTGGTTTAACAGAATATACTTAAAAATAAAAGAATATTCTGTTAAATTTAACGATTAGGCGTTAAAAAATAAACCCAATAATTAAATTAAAAATTATACAATCTTTTAAATAAACAATCTTTTAAATATTAATAATCTCTTTTTAAATTAAAAAAATTATCTTAGCCACATATCTCTCTAACAAATCTATCTTAGGAGAATATTAATAATTTTTTTATTTATTTTTTTTTAAAAAAAATATAGATAAAATATCTAGAATAGATAATATAAAAGAAGATTGATTGTGTTGGCTTAGAGATTTTTGGGCTTGGGCTTAAAAAAATAATTAAAAAAAAAAAGATGAAATTGGCTGTAATTAGTATTTACCTTATATGTTTGTGCTTATTTTTAGTTTTATTTTTAATTTTACCACAAAGAGTAGAAGGTTGAAAAATATTAGAATATGAAAATATTATTGGTGCTTATTAGTAATTTGCAAAGAATGTGAAAGTCTATAAATATATAGTTGTGTAGCTATTATTAGATATGAAATGAGATAATAGAACTTTTTTCAATTAGAAGATTAATGTACATTTTACTATTAATAACATATATTATTATAACACAACTATGTTTTACTTACTAAATATACTGACACATATTTTATTTTTATAAAACAAATCGTTCAAATAATTATACTATTTTAATTATTAATTAAAATAAAAAACTAAAATATTAAATAAAACTAACACTACGTGGTTTGACACGTAACAATCACCTAGTTCTATATAATATATATATATAAATGAGAGATATGAAGTTGTGACATATCATTTTAAAATCTCTCTAAATAACACTATTAGCTAAAAATAACCTATTTATTTATCTATTTCTATATATAAAGCTAAACACTTTGTTATTATCAGTAACAGATTTCGTTATTGTCTTAAATAAGGCACTTATAAGGCTCAGATTCTAAATCATTGAGTTGGGTTTGCCAAATTTTACATCTAACTTCTCATATTTTTTTAAAAAATTTCTATGAAAAATTAATAATGTTAAAATTTAATGCAATTTTATTATTTAGTTATCATCAAATAAAACACATAATTTATTTTATATATATAATTTAAAATTTTTTAAACATCTACTGTGAATGGCGAATTATTTACTAGTACAATTAATAAGAAAGTTTTATGTAAACAACTAAGGTAAAAGAGTAAAATAAAATAAAAAGAATAAAATAATCTTATATAACTATTTAACACACTATTAAATTAAACTTTTAACACTATAAGTTATATTTTAGTTATTAATCAATCATTTATCTATTGAATTTGCTGTTACTTAGATTAAATTTTGTTGAAATAAATTATATTTTAATTTTGTATTATTAAAGGAACCGAACATGATCTTTTAATTTTTCTTTCTCACGGTTAGATTGAACATTGAATGAACCGAACATGGTATTAAGCTCATATAATAAATTAGAGCGTGTGTGGTATGATGATTGAAATGACACAAATAAATAAAAAAGGGTCCATCTCTGTAAAGTGTTGGTTAATCATGGACTCGGTTTTATAGGTAATATTCAAGAAATAGATTGGGCAGTGGCGGCATTTAAGTATGTGGGACTCTCTATGCTTCTTACCAAATTTTGATTTTAATTTTGAAGTTTGGATAAGTTTTGTCCTATCCCTATCCAAGCTGTAACTATCCATGGCCAGTTTAATCAACTTTCTCCTCGTGGGCGAGCTTTGACTAATCACCTTATTGGTGAAATTTGACTAGTTTAATGATTTGCCACACACATTGTCATATATATACCACTTTAACCCTTGCCCTTGGGTCCCTTTCCCTCAATTTCACCTACACCACACATTTGGACTGTTAACATGTCATTTATAGCTGTTATCTAGAATTTTTCTCTCTTCTTTTTCAAAGCAAGCTGTACACTCCCTATTTATAATTTATATGCATATTTGTTGTTGCTAGCATTTTTTTTTTTTCATTTATAAAAAGAGAAAAGACTCATTAGTTAGGACATATTTTTAACCTTGATTCTGCCAAATCAATAGTGTAGCATATTATCTGTAAAGTCTTTACACAATTGAAATATCCATATGAAAAAATTAATTTTTTCTTAGAGGATCTTAATAGTGGTAAATAGATTGTGTATTGCTATTTTCTTTTAACATTTTTAATAATTTTTTTTTTTTAAAAAAAATTAGTATAAATATAGCATTGTATCAATTTTTTTTTTTTGACAAAGTGATTAGAATCACTCATGAATTTACGACGCACACGTCCGCCACCGGCGCTGGAACCTCCTCGAACCAGGATAGCTCATCGTCTAACCGCAGAGCATGCTTTGCCAAGCCATGGGCCGCTAAATTCTCAGAGCGAGCCACATGGGACAAAACTGCCCCCGGAAATTTAGACAATAAAGCTATAACATCTTCAAACAACGCTCCTAACTTGTTGAAATACATCTCCCCATTGTTGATAGTCGTCACTAAAGCTAACAAATATGAATAAACTGAAAACAAATCAAAAAACCAAAAGATTTTATTAGAAAATAATCAATCCGATCAAAACACTCAAAACTCAAAAATTGAAAAACTAGATCCCCATATAAAATACTATAATTAGCCAAAGGGAGACCCTTTGGCTAGTAGCAACTTAACTCTTGTATTTTACTTCATCATCATCTTAGGATTACTATCCCTTACTAAGACCCTAAAACCTAAAAATTTTCATATGTAATCTAGTAATAACAAAAATCCTGCCATGCTCCCATCCATAGGATATCAAAAGTTTACTTTGAAAATTATCGCAATAATAAAGTAAGCAACGAATAATGTACTTCAATAACCTTGATTATCAATGATTAGTGTAATTCAATACAATGAAACAAAATAACCTTGATTATTAAGCATTAATGACCCATTAATTCCATAATCCTTCCCAAAATAGACAAAATCAACTATATTAATTCATTATTAATGTCCCCATTTCTAAAATATTAGAAATTACTTTATTGTACTTATCCCAAAAAAGCAATTTTTATACATTTTTACTTATGGTAAAACTTTATTATAATCAAATCAATCTAGAATTGAAATTACTTAAAATAATCCAATTTAGTTATTATGACATAATTATTCTTATTTTAATTTCCAAAAGACAAGTTGTAAAACTTCCAAAAATTGTATTCTTTTAAGTTACCATAAAAACATTTATAATGATATCTTCCTATACGACATAAATTACAAACCAAATTCCATAAAATTTGACTTCCCAAATATATCTGAACACAATAAATTCGCATTTAACAATATTAGTATTCTCACCTCCTTTTATTACAATATCTTTGTATTTATTATTCTTTAAATGACTTGATTAATTTTAAATAATAATATTAGAATCTGAATATTAAATTCCACCACTTTCCCTTTTTGCTAATAATTCCTAAAAATATGAACCAACCATAGCTAAAAGCTATTATCGTTTAAACTTAATCCTCCTTAAACCTTATTTCACTTGAAATTTTTTAAAATATCATTTTAAAATTTTCTTTACATCATATCTTAACTTAAATAACCCTTATATTCCAACTAGTAAAATTTGTCAAGTGCATAACTTGTTTATTTTACAATTTTATTGTGCCAACATTTTATTATATTTTCAATACAAGAAGTCGTGAAAATTTTAAACAAACTACCCTAAATAATTAGGGGCCAGCCATATAATAGGCGCTATAGCCTTGTAAGGCGCCAAAGACATAAAAATGGCGCAAATATAGAACAAACCAATAACAAAAAGATTACAATATATCCCATTATAACAATTCAACTTTACAGAAACAAGAAATTTTTGGACAACAAATTCTTTGAAGAAAACTTCATAGTTTCCTCCGTACTCTTTCCTCTTACAACTATCAAAACAAGATTATACAAGAAAATAATAAAAATAAAAACAGAATATACAAAATTTAAAATGCAAAAGAAAAAAATTGATGGTAGATCTTATAAGAAAACAACACCATATAAAACTTTAAAGATTTTCTTCATATATTTTGACATTGATTAGAACAGAACAAACCTACACGATTTCATTGATGAAAAAAATGACAAAAAGACTAAAGAGAACTTAACTCTAATCTTATTAAAGAGAGAACAAGATAAAAGAATGCCAGAATGAATCTTACCTCCGGTGCTGAGAAGAAGATATCTGTCCCGCTTCCCATTTCTTTTTGAACTTGACAGAAAGAGAGAAAAGAGAGAGTTATGAGAAAAGAAAAGATAAGGTTATATTCATTGTATCAAATTTAACACACAATAAATACTATTTTTGTAGTTACACTTTTGTCATTATGATTAATGATATACTTTAATACATATATTTATTTATAATATTTTAAATATTTAATTTATTGATAGTGATTAATATTATTTTGCTTTTTGACTAATTTGTCTCTTAAAATATTATTGTGCATGGGAGCATAATTACAAATATTGTGCTAAATATTATATTTAATTATTTTCTGTATCAAATTTAGCACAATATTTACATCTTGTATTAAAGATTGTAGAAGATCATAGGCAGAGACAAATAATGCATGTTACATGTTTAATTTATAGCGATGGTAGAAAATTTACAAGTGATTGAAGTTTATATATTTGAGAAGATTATAAATTACTTTAGTAAACCTGCTATTGCATAAAAATTGGTAATAGAAAGATAATCGTATTAAATCATAATCAATAGATACAATTGAAATCGAAAGCTCTAACTTTTATTCATTGTTAATTTACCTACTTTTTACTTTCACTATTTTTTATTGTTTCCTAGTTATAATTTTCACTCAAATTTATTTAGCCAAATAGAAGTAAGAATTTAATTTTAACGTACTTAACTACAATCCTCGTGGGATCGACCTCACTCTTTGTGAGTATTACTTGTTTAAATGATACGTATACTTGCGTGTTGCAAATTACAACAACAGAAGTATTTATTAGACCACATTTAATATTTTTAGGTCAATCCATATCCAATCCAATTATATATTGGATGCTAAATTTTATCATCTGTTCCAATCTAATTAATTTTAGTCATCTGATCGATCCAATATCCAATGGATGTTGAATTAGATCAGTTTTATCCATTGATGTATTTCATGTATATTTATTGAATTAGTTCTGATTTATCCAATATTTTAGGTATAGTTTTTTGGATCGGATCGAATCGAATGCATCCAATATTTTAGATCATATATTTATTAGATTGAATTGGATTATCCAATTCAACCAAAATAAAAAAGAAGTAAAAATTTAATTTTAATATTCATATATATACATATGGGTGCACTCTTAATGGGTATTATCCATGAATGGGTAAAATTAGAAAATTTTGAGTTTTTATGCTTAATTTTCCTATCTAATTAAAAAAAATCTCTCATTTTTATATCATATGAGCTGAGATTGTTCCATCGGTAAAAATAAAATTAAAAAAAAAAGTTTTTTAGCAAGAAAAATAAGAAAAAGAAAAGTTGAGTTTGAGTTAAATATTTTTGTATGAACATATTTTTGATATAGTGTAAAAAAGTGATATTTTTTGATATTTTTTTTTTGATTAAGTAGTTAAATTAAGCATAGAAATTCAAATTTGTGATTTCATTATTCGTTATTAGATCAAAATTCGATGGTTTGATATTTTTAAAATTAATATTTATAGTTAAATTTGTTTAGTAACCATTCATGGGTAATACCCATTAAGATGGAACACTTCTAAATGGGTATTACCCATGAATGGTTACTAAACAAATTTAACTATAAATATTAATTTTAAAAATATCAAACCATCGAATTTTGATCTAATAACGAATAATAAAATCACAAATTTGAATTTCTATGCTTAATTTAACTACTTAATTAAAAAAAATATAAAAAAATATCTCTTTTTACACTATATCAAAAATATGTTCATACAAAAGTATTTTACTCAAACTCAACTTTTTCTTTTCTTATATTTCTTGCTAAAAAACTTATTAATTTTTTTTTTTACCGATGGAATAATCTCAGCCCATATGATATAAAAAAGAAAGATTTTTTTTAATTAGATAGAAAAATTAAGCATAAAAACTCAAAATTTTCTAATTTTACCCATTCATGGGTAATACTCATTAAGAGTGCATCCATACATATATATATATTTTAAGTATAACAATAAAATTTTATTATTTATCTAAACTAAATGAAAATACTAATTAGTTCGATTGAATATTGGATGTATTGAACTTTTGAACACCTCATCCAACATCTGATTTGATTCAGTTAGAAATTTAAAAGTAACATCTAATCTGATCTGATCACAATTAGATATTCAATGTTTGGCAGACAATTGTAATTAGATCGATCATTTGTAATTTGATTAGATCGATTTATACACACCTCTAAGTAGCACGATAATCTCCCCCCAAATGTGGCTAAGCACTATTGTTTAGCTTAACTCTTGAGCAATAATAGCTCATTTGTTGGAAGAGTTTTTTCCTCAATTCTTCAAATTTTGAAATAATTAGCTATTTTGAATTAACAAATGTGAGTGCTCTAACATCATCTTCTTTACTCTATTATTTAAAATACATCATTAATTTTTTTTTTATTTTACCTCAAATTTTTACATTATATCATACAATATATCAACTTCTCTATTTTTTCTCTACATCACAAAATTATTATATTTTAAAATATATAATATTAAGTTATATACATACATATAAAATAAACAAACAAAAATAATAAAATAAATTTAGAGTAATAAATAGTGTTTCTCTACCTAGAGAATCATTCTTAATTTCTTTTAAAAAAAATGTAAAATAACTCACTTGATATATTCCATCTTTAATTATTCTCTTCTTTATTAAAAAAAAAAGGAATTATTTCACAAATACACAATAATAACAAAAAAAATTATAAAAATACGGTCTCACGGAATTTTAAATATTTTTATGATTTTTTTTATTTTATATACAGAAAATACGGTCTTTTTATGTTGCACTCTTGTTAATTTGTTGTTGATTTTTTGTTATCTGTATGTTATTTTTTGTTGTTGTTTTGATGTTATTTATATGTTATTTTCATGTTATTTTTATGTAGTTTTCTTGTTATTTTCGTATTGTTTCTATAGAAAACCGTAAAAGTATAAAAAAAATTAAATATAAAAATGTAATTTTTTTTACAAAAAATAGTATCTTATGTAATTATTTCTAAAAAAACTTATTTTTAAGAAACTAATGTGAGTGTAGTTTCGTGAAATTTACATAGGTACGTCCTATCAACTATCACCATAACAAAAAAAAAAAAAAACTATCACCATAAAGCCTCCAAGCAACCAACATTAACTAGAAACATTCCTTACCTAAAAAAATATATATAAAATTTTCTTAATAAAACTTGCCATTTGGTTTCCCATCAGTATAAAATCACCAACAATATGTACAACTTATTTTTATTTTTTATTTTTATACATTTCCATTCCAAACTCTTCTTCCTAAATAATTTGTTTGGGTGTTAATAAATGTTCTCTCTTAAAGTTAATTTGATAAAGTTCTCACATAATTTCTTTTTAAGAGAAAAATCTCTCACATAAGTGAAGTCAATATTAAATTTAATTTTATATGTCAATTGATATATACATAATCAATTTGTCCATATAAAAGGGTGACAATTTTATAAAAATATATTTGAGTCACATATCACATTATTCTTTTGAATCCACTTACATTATTTCTCTAAAAAAATCTCCTTACATTATTCCTTTTTTTTTTTGAATGAAGATTGAGCATTGTCTGCCCTTCAATTTGCTCTGTGGCAGTTGATTATTTTTTATCTTTTTAACTGTCTTTTAACAATTTATCTCCACTTCCATCACCCTTAACCTCTCCTACCACCATCTATATCTGCTTTTGTCACCATCCTCCACTATTTACAACTGTCTACGATCCCCTCTATCTTTGATTTTCTATCTGGTTTTTTTATTTTCAAATTTAATTGCCTTATGGATTCCTTCAACCCCGACCTATCAAATGCTCTATCTATTAGAGAGCGTGAAGTTATCAACCTTACCAACATCGCTATTCCTCCGCCACGCCCTACATCTCACCAGCTAATATGTAAATTTTTCTCAAAAAAAGGTTACAACCTGAAGCAATTCAACAATTTCATCACTACTCATTGGAAAGAAAGATCTGAAGTCACCATGTCTAGCTACGAATTTGATTCTTACATGGTATCTTTCGGCTGTGAAGGAGACCTAAGACGAGTTCTATCTAAAGAACCATGGCATTTCTACAATCAACATATGATTCTTTAATGCATCAATGGAGACATACTCTATTACTCCTTTCTGGATACAAGTCTATCGTCTGCCATTTTTAAGCAAATTAGAATTTCTTGCACAAGTTATTGGCAATCAGATTGGATCGTTCATTGAAGTTCATGAAGACTCTCTCAATGAAGGTTGGGGTCCCTTCTTAAGGATTAGAGTTTCCATAGACGTGTTCAAACCTCTGCTTAGAGGGAACACTGTTACTTTCCCATGGATGGCTGGCGAATTATGGCTAGAATACCGTTACGAAAGACTACCTGATTTCTGTTATGAATGTGGTATTATATGCCATGTTTTTGACAAATGCCCTGTTTTCTTGGAAAAGATTGATGAAGGTGGAGACCCTGATCTCCCTTATGGGCCTTGGATCAAAGGTTCTACTTTACCTAACTCAGGATACAATCGTTACAGGCAAGATTTCTCCAAATCTGGACCTTGACCTTTCATTACCCGCCTGGCCCGTAACACAATTAACCCAATCACTCATCAAATACGATAGCCTTGTGCTTTGCCACCATTGATCACTAATTGGGAAAAGGGTAAAGGAATTATGGACTCAAATGAAAATGTTATTCAACATCTGCATTCGCAATTTTCACAAGAGAAAGATTGTTCTTCAAAAGTTATCATTGATCTGGCTTCTTAAGGACAACTTGCTCCATCCTCTACTCACTCTCTGATGATTGATATATTAAATAATACTGTTGCCAATTTCTCAATTGCTTCGGCCAAGCCTGGTAATACCTCCACTTCTCACTTAACATATCAAAGTCTTCTACCATCACTAAGTCTTAGTCGAACCTCTAAGGAGAAGATCTGCAATATAGATGTTGCCACATCCTCAAAATTAACAAATAGCTCTGTTGCTTTGTAAATTCCTACTCCTCCAGCATACATACACATCTCTTCTCGAATCACAACAACACAAAAATTCCTCCATCAAAAGTAGAGATGGCTCACTCAACATCTGTTGCTATTGAGCAAACTATTGCTGCGAATATCCCATTTGCTCCACCAGGTTTCAATAACTCTTATGCCACAACTAATGAAAACAAAATGTCTTTCATCTTCACCAAAAGACAATTGGTTACTACAGGAGGAAATGTTAGAAATGTCCTTAAAAGATGTCGCACAAGAGCCACTCCTCTAGCTGACACTACAAACTCTCTGCTACACTAGCAACTTGAACCTTCTTCTGAATTGTCCAATCATTCACATGAGGTAATTTGTGATGGCGTTTCTTTGGTGAAGGCTGCTACTTAGCCTTGCCAATCACCATGAATATTGTTAGCTGGAATGCTCGGGGCTTTAGCAATCCGAGAGCGTTCCGACATTTGCGACTGCTCATTTCACAAACCTCTCCCGATGCCATTTTCATTATGGAATCTAAACTTTGTCTTGATTCTATAACTAAGTTTCGCAATGTATTTCAATTTCCTAATGTATAAAAGTTCCTAGAGTTGGTCTTAGTGGGGGTTTATTATTTCTTTGGAAGTCTCATGTACTATTTTAAACTATGGAATAAATTTTGTTGACTGTTATATAGGGGTGAGCAAAAAATCCAAGAAACCGACCAAACCGAGTAAACCGACCGTCCGAACACCAAAAAAACCGACACCGAAAAAACCGAAAACCGAAAAAACCGACTTCGGTTAAAACCTCCTTAACATGGTCGGTTTTAGTGTCAATCGCAAACCGACCGATTAAACCGAGAACCGACCGAACATATATATTATATGTAATATATATTATTTTTGTACATATTTAATATACAATTTTATTAATCTAAGTTTACTTATATTTTTTTATTTAAAGTCTCAATTATTCATTATTTATTTTATTATAATTTGAGGCATTTACGTATTATATACATACATTCATAAAATAATACTACTTTTTTAATATAACTCATTACCATATTAGTAGCACAAATAATTTGAACAAATTTAAAAAAAATTATTTTACATTATTTATTTAACTTAGAAAGTTTTATTTTTAAATTATATGATATTTGATATAATACTTTAATTTTTTAGTTTTCAAATAATTATAAAAAATTTAAAAACTTATTTTTTTTTTAAAAAAAATGAAGTTCGGTTTGGTCGGTTTAAAGCGACCAAACCGTGGATTAAAACGGTCGGTTTTTTTATATTTTTATAATGGTCGGTCGGTTTTCGGATTAGAACCATAAAAACTGAAAACCGAATTTTGGATTTTTTTTGTGTAAAAAACCGACCAAACCGACCGTTGCTCACCCCTACTGTTATATGGCTCTTGCCGATGGTTCCTCATGGCACTTTTTGGGTTTTTATGGTGCTCCCAATGCCTCTCAAAGATTTCTTAATTAGGAATTACTAAAGAAACTCAAAGACACAGCTCCATTATTGCCTTGGATTGTCATGGGAGTTTTAATGAAATTTTTTCCCATTCGGATAAATCTGGTGGTCCACCAAAACCTGAACACCAAATCGATGCTTTTCGAAATGTTGTTGATCTTTGTGGCTTAAGAGAAATAAACTTTGAAGGTGAAAGATTCACGCGGCATAACAAAATTGTCAATGGTGTTAATGTCAAAGAGAGATTGGATTATGGTTTCATTAACTCCTACTGGTCTACAGTCATCTCCGAACCAACTATTAAACATTTAGACTTTTTCCAATCGGATCATAGAGCACTTCAAACCAGAATTACACCTCTGCAACATGTGCCTCAACAGAAATCAAAATCAAGGTTCGGATTTAAAAAAATTTGGTTGCAAGAAGAAACTGTTAGGCTATTTTTAGCCTATATTTTGGATCTATTTTATGTGCGTTTTTCACTGTGTTGGGACAGAATTACGCTTGTTTTCTATGTTTTCAGGTTCTTTGGAATAATAGAGGACTCGGGATGTAAAAGTCTAGTAAAAGACGAGCTGGGCCAAGAAAAACACCATTTCGAGGAAAACTGGATATCTGGCCGCGGCTAGACACAGCTTGGCCGCGGCTAGATCACGAAATCAATAAGGGAATTTTGGAGCTACAGTCGCCGCGGCGAGATACACCTTCGCCGCGGCCAAATGCTAGTTACAGAACCGTGTTTTTTAGCACTTATCTGGCCGCGGCGAGAGGAAGTATGGCCGCGGCGAGATCCCGTACGGCTCAGGGGCATTTTTGTCCATCGAACCCTAAAAATTAGTTATAAATAGAAAACTGCGATTGGAAGTCAGGGGAAGCGATTTGGAACCCTAAAACACAGCAGAGAACGGCAGGAAGAGCATAGTGATTCAAGTGAAGATCCAGAATTCATCCACCAACAGTTTCTTTCTTTATTCCTCTTTAATTTCTTTATGTTGAATATTACTATAGGAATGGTTATGGATTTATTTCTGAACTAAATTTCCCATTTAGGGAGGATGATGATTGTTGTTTAATGTTTTGCCTAGTTAATGTTTAATTGCCATTCCTTCATTCTTGTTTGTGAAATTATCTTAATTTGCGCTTAATTTCATGTTTAAGATTGATCACCTTGTGCATGCTTTATGATCTCAATTCGAAATCTGAAAAGTGAGAATTGAGAATGCTAAAATTTGGATAATCGATGTTCTATGTGAAACGAGAGTATTTACATGACTTATGTGACGAGTAGATTATTACCTAATGCTAATTTCATGTTAGTTTAATTAAGGAATTAATTAGATAACATGTGATTTAGAATCTAGAAGATCTGAAAAGAGCTAGGTTACTTTATAATCTGTCATTCACTTCAAGAATAGGATAGCAATTAGGCATTAACGATTTGGGTAAACAACAACAGGATTCTCCTCCCTATCATCTCATCTTGCTTAAACTTTAACTGTGTTTTGAGTTTTCTGAATTACTTTAATTCTCTTAAATCATAATTGTTTTTCGATTTGCCAAATAGAATTATAGGTATAGTTTAGTAGTATTTAATCCAATTCCCTGTGGTTCGACCTCACCTGTGTGAGTTTACTACTTGATTGCGTATACTTGCGTAGTGTTTATAATTTTCGTAACAAGTTTTTGGCGCCGTTGCCGGGGAATTGTTTAAAGATTAATATTACATAAAATTATACTAACTTCTACTTTGGTATATTTTCTCTTGCTGATTTTCTAACCTTTTTCTTGCAATATTTTCGTGATCCATTTCAGGAATCCTAAGTGTATGCCCCGTCAAGGACAAGCTGTCATATTACCAGTTGATCCTGAAATCGAGAAAACTTGTAGGAGAAACCGAAAGAACAAGAGGCAAGAAGGAGTTTCAGCAACTGCTGAAACTTCAGAAATCATGGCTGCTAATGTGAATGCTAATGCTGCAAACAATGGAGGTAATAACGGTAATAATGGTGGCGCCGTGGAAGATCAAGCTAATGGTTGTAGCTTGAGAGATTACATTCTCCCTACTCTGACGGGAGTGCAGTCATGTATCAGGCCACCGGCAGTGGATGCGAACAACTTTGAGATTAAACCTGCCATACTTCAAATGGTGCAGTCTTCAGTTCAGTTTGGTGGCCTCCCTTCTGAAGATCCTAATCTGCATCTCTCTAACTTCATGGAACTTTGTGAAACTTTTAAAGTTAATGGAGTTAGTGATGATGCCATTCGACTGAGACTGTTCCCATTCTCGCTCAGAGAACGAGCCAAGAGTTGGTTAAACTCCTTACCACCCAACTCTATTGCCACCTGGAATGATCTGGCAACAAAATTCTTGTCAAAGTTCTTTCCTCCAACAAAGTCTGCAAAGCTGAGAGGAGAAATCAATAACTTCTGCCAACAAGATAATGAATCTCTCCATGAGGCTTGGGAGAGGTTTAAAGATCTGATCAGAAAGTGCCCTCATCATGGTATAGAGAAGTGGATGCTGGTCCACAACTTCTACAATGGGTTGGTTGGTAACACTAGAACTCTAATAGATGCAGCAGCTGGCGGAGCCTTTATGAGAAAGAGTGCTAATGAGGCTTATGATCTATTTGAGGAGATGGCTCTAAACAATCAGCAGTGGCCAACTGAAAGGAGTCAATCTAAGAAAGTAGCTGGTGTGTTAGAGGTTGATGCCATCACAAAGTTAACAGCTCAGGTTGAGGCATTGACAAAGCTAATTGCAGGGCAAGCTAAACAAGCCCAAGTTGTTTGTGAGATATGTGGAGGAAATCATCACTTTTTCAGAGTGAAAGCAGATGTGGATCATTTGCCAATGGATGAAGCTAAGGCCATTGGAAATTTTTCGCAGAATAACAACAACAATTATGGGTTCAACCAGGGTAATAACCGAAGAAACAGTGGGTTCTATCAGCAACGAAATCAGAACCAGAATCAGAACCAATAGTTTAATCAACAACAAGCCTCTGGTGGAAATTCTAGTTTGCAAACAGATTTACTGCTTCAATTCATGACTGAAACTAGATCTTCAATCAAAGACCTACAGACTCAGATGGGCCAACTAGCAACTCAGGTAGCAACCCGTCCTCAAGGGAATTTGCCTAGCACAACTGAAGTAAACCCCAAAGAAAACTGCAAAGCAATTACCCTGAGAAGCGGTAAAAATTATGATGGTCCTGAACTGCCACAACCAGCTAATGGAGAAAAGGAGAATGAAGCTCAACCAATGCCAACCCCAACACCAACATCAGAGAAGGCTACTGATAGCCCAACACAACCACAACAGTCTCCACCAATTAGCATTGATCACCATGTGAAAATACCCTATCCTCAGAGGCTCAGAAAATCAAGTCTAGACAAGCAGTTCACCGAATTCCTAGAAGTCTTCAAAAGACTTCACATTAACATTCCCTTTGCTGAAGCTATAGAGCAGATGCCAAGTTATGTGAAGTTTATGAAGGAAATTCTGTCAAAGAAGAGAAAGATGGAGGATTATGAGACAGTGGCTCTAACTGAAGAGTGCAGCGCCATTCTACAGAAGAAACTCCCTCCCAAACTCAGAGATCCAGGGAGCTTCACTATTCCTTGTACTATCAGAAGAATTGAAGGAATAAATTCACTATGTGACTTGGGAGCCAGCATTAACTTGATGCCTCTATCAGTGTTTAAAAGATTGCAGCTGGGTGAAGCAAAGCCAACCACGGTAACTCTCCAACTGGCGAATCAATCACTAGCTCATCCTAGAGGAGTCATTGAGGATGTGTTAGTTAAAGTTGACAAGTTCATCTTTCCAGCTGATTTCATTGTTCTGGATATGGAAGAAGATAGCAATGTCCCAATTATTCTTGGGAGACCATTTTTGGCAACTGGCCAAGCTTTGATCGATGTTCAGAATGGTGAATTAAATCTGAGAGTCCAAGGAGAAGAAGTGGTCTTTAATGTGTTAAAGGCTATGACATACCCAAAGGCAAGTGATAACTGTTTTTTCATTGATTTGATTGATGAAATTGTGGGTGAGAAAAAGCTGCTAGATGATCCTCTTGAACTAAGTTTAACTGAAGATGAATTGACGGAGCAAGAGGGACAAGAGGTCATGGGTTATGTGAAGTGGCTTGATTCCTATGGGCCCTTGAACAGAAGGTATTTTGAGGAATTGGGAGCAGTTCCAAAAGAGCTAATGCCATCTACTGAAAAGCCTCCAGAACTTGAATTGAAGGTGCTTCCTAGTCACTTGAGGTATGAGTTTTTGGGTAAAGATAAAAAGCTGTCGGTTATTGTGTCAGCTTCTCTTTCTGATGTGGAAACTGATAGACTAGTGAGGGTACTCCGAGCTCACAACAAGGCCATCGCTTGGACACTAGGTGACGTCAAAGGAATCAGTCCTTCAACAGTGATGCACCGAATTCTAATGGAAGACAATGCCAAACCGACAATCGACGCTCAACGAAGACTCAATCCACCCATGAAGGAAGTTGTCAGAAAAGAAGTAGTCAAGTGGTTGGATGCGGGAGTTGCTTATCCCATTTCAGATAGTAAGTGGGTTAGCCCGGTGCAAGTAGTTCCAAAGAAAGGTGGAATGACTATGATTAAGAATGAAAAGAATGAGTTGATTCCTACAAGAACAGTCACCCGTTGGAGGATTTGCATCGACTACAGGAAACTCAACAAAGCAACACGAAAAAGATCACTTTCCTTTGCCCTTCATTGATCAAATGCTAGACAGATTGGCGGGGCAAGAATATTACTGCTTTCTTGATGGCTACTCTGGATACCACCAGATAGCTATAGCACCTGAAGATCAGGAGAAGACGACTTTCACATGTCCCTACGGTACCTTTGCTTTCAGAAGAATGCCATTCGGTTTGTGTAACGCC
Source organism: Cannabis sativa (assembly GCF_029168945.1). NCBI lineage: Eukaryota > Viridiplantae > Streptophyta > Magnoliopsida > Rosales > Cannabaceae > Cannabis > Cannabis sativa. Next base: position 27,677,310 of record NC_083604.1, on the reverse strand, counting down.
CCTACTACTTTTTGTTGGAATTTATTTCACCAGGATCTTAGATCTACTCACAAGTATGTTGATTAACACCCTAAATATGAACTTTCTAAAACGATGAAATAAACACATACAAAGTTTAAGAAACCTTACATTGGGTGCAGCGGAATATAATGACTCCTTCCGTTCAGATATCTAGCCCTTGATTCCTTTCTGTAGCAGAGCATTATCAATATCTGAACCTGGATCTCTTTCTCTGAATCTTTGATGCTGAAACTCCTTTTTGCTGAAAGTCTTTCTTCACGATCTTCCTCACTATGATTGAGGTATCACTTGCTGTGTGTGGGCACTACTCTCACACTAAGATTTTCGAAATTGAAGAGGGAAGGAGAAAGAGAAGGGTCGGCCAAAGATAGGGAGAGAGAAGGCTCAGTTTTTTCTGAATCAGAAGTGTAGAAATTTAAGTGTTAATTTCCTGAAGCCTTCACTATCTATTTATAGCATTCCACTAGGGTTAGGTTTGAATTATTTGGCATTAAAATAATGAAAATATCAGTTTAAATTTCCTACAAAAGTGGCTGGCCATGCTTAGTGGATTTGGGCCTCACTTTTTGCAATTTTGCAGTTTTATCTTTTCTGCATCTGATTTTCTCAAAAACGCCAATTTTCTAATTCAACCATTTAAATGCCAATTCTAACTATTTAATAACTATAAATAATTATTAAATAATATTGTCATTTATCATATTTATTAATTGAACCATACAAAGTATCATAATTAACAAATATGCCCCTAAAACTCTTTCTTTACAATTTCGCCCTTACTTAGTGAAAAATTCACAAATAGACATAGTCTAATTTGAGAATTATAATTGATTAATCAAAACCAATTATATGAGTCTTACAAGCAATATTATCTCAACTAGTGCGGGGACCATGGGTCTATATAACCGAGCTTCCAATAAGTAGATCAAAAATTTAGCACTAAAATTCACTAACTTATTAATTCTTCGTTGAATCCACGCATAGAACTTAGAATTGCACTCTCAGTTATATAGAATGCTCTATATGTTCCACCATATAGATGCATCATTAGTTATCCATTGTTATAATCCTAATGTGATCAATGATCCTCTATATGAATGATCTACACTGTAAAGGGATTAGATTACCGTTACACCCTACAATGTATTTATTCCTTAAAACACTTGACCCCGTATAAATGATATTTCAGCTTATGTGAAATGAGTACTCCACCATTTATGTTCGTTTGGTCAAGCTCGAAGGAGATCATCCTTTGCTTACTATTCCCCAGAGAGAAGCTATAGATTCCATGTTTATGATAGCGCTCCCACTCAATTGCACTACTGTGTTCCCAAAATGTACGTATCACCCTGACCTAAAAGTAGGCTTAACTAACAAATCAAAGAACACGAATAGCCTTTCAAGATTGAGCCTAATCATAACAGGATTAAGAACATTTGATCTAGGATCAACTAGGCGATATTGACTTGAATAGATATTATGGTAAGTTTAATAAATCTAAGTCAAAGTTCAATATCGGTCCCTTCCGATGCATACTCCATGCATCCAACCTGAGCTTTACTTTAACCAATGCTCTGGAAAGAACATAGCACTTCTCCAAATGCAAGTAAACTCTGTTGTAGATTATCATATCAGTAAAACCCTATGTCTGATAAATCTAGGAGACTTTATTTACATAGTCATGTTTACTTTCCAATGTGTTGACGACACAATAAACAGGATCAAGTATGTGAAAAGGGTTTCAGATGAATTTATACATTATGTATATATAATCATGAAATAAACCATGTGAACCATGCAACATTAAATGTTATTTCTGATCTATATTAATAAGTAAATCTGATTATATTGAAATGAGTTTTATTTAGGGCATAAAACCCAACACTTTTCAATGGTGTATGATGGCTATCTTTTCAGATTTGATTGAATCCTGTATTGAAATTTTTATGGATGATTTTTCTCGGTCTTTGGTTCCTCCTTTGATCATTGTTTAGAAAATTTAGAAAAGGTGCTAACCAGGTGCGAGAAGTCTAACTTGGTGTTAAACTGGGAGAAGTGCCACTTTATGGTGATAGAAGGAATTGTTCTTGGGCACAAAATTTTGAAAGCAGGAATTGAGGTGGATAAGGCTAAAGTTTCAACAATAGAAAATTTACCACCTCCAGTTTCTGTAAAAGGAGTGAGGAGTTTTCTAGGACATGCTGGTTTCTATTGACGATTCATTAAAGACTTATCAAAGATCTCTAAGCCATTGTCCAGCCTACTTGTTAATGGTGTACCCTTCGAGTTTGGAGATGACTGTTTAAAGGCATTCCAAGTTCTTAAAGAGAAACTGATTTCAGCACCAATAGTTACTTCACCGAATTGGGAGTTACCTTTCGAATTGATGTGTGATGCAAGTGACTATGCAATTGGAGCGGTCTTGGGTCAAAGGGTTGACAGGGTGTTTCACACAATCTACTATGCTAGTAGAACCCTGAATGATGCTCAACTGAATTATGCCACAACGGAGAAAGAGATGCTGGCAATTGTGTTTGCTTGTGATAAGTTCCGACCCTACCTGATTGGGAATAAGGTTATTGTCTACACAGATCATTCAGCGATCAAGTACCTTATGACCAAGAAGGATGCAAAGCCGAGACTGATTCGGTGGGTACTTCTACTTCAAGAATTTGACTTAGAGATCAAAGATAAGAAGGGCACTGAAAATTTGGTAGCAGATCACTTGTCAAGACTAGAGCTGGATGAAAGTCAGAATACGAAAGAGGTACAGATAAATGAGAAATTTCCTGATGAAAAACTCTTTAGTGTGAGGGAGAGTCTAATGGTACCGTGGTATGCTGACTATGTTAACTTTTTGGCTGCTAATATAACTCCTCCTGAGTTCTCTCGACAACAACTAAAGAAATTCTTTTCTGAGGTGAAACATTACTACTGGGAAGAGCCAATCCTCTACAAGCACTGTGCAGATCAGATAATACAAAGATGTGTGCCTGAAGAGGAGATGTACTCTATTCTAAATCACTGTCATGCTCTACCGTGTGGGGGACACTTCAGTGGAACTAGAACAGCTGCCAAGGTGTTGTAGAGCGGATTCTTTTGGCCAACACTTTTCAAAGACGCTAGTACTTTTGTGAAAGCATGTGATCGTTGTCAGCGTACAGGAAACATCTCAAGGAGAAACGAAATGCCTTTGACAGGAATCTTGGAAGTAGAATTGTTTGATGTGTTGGGGATAGACTTCATGGGTCCCTTTCCTTCATCTTTTAGCAACCTATACATCCTATTAGCTGTGGATTATGTGTCAAAATGGGTGGAAGCTGCAGCAACACTAGCTAATGATGGCAAAACAGTTCTTCGGTTCCTTCAAAAGAACATATTCACACGGTTTGGTACTCCCCGAGCAATCATAAGCGATGAAGGGAGTCACTTCTATAACAAACAGTTCGAAGCACTCCTTTTGAGATATGGTGTTCATCATAGAACTGCTCTACCCTATCATCCGCAAAGTAATGGCCAAGCTGAGATTTCTAACCGGGAAATAAAGATGATTTTAGAGAAAACGGTGCAGAGATCAAGGAAAGATTGGTCAAGAAAGTTAGATGACGCACTGTAGGCCTATAGAACAGCGTTCAAAACGCCAATCGGGATGTCACCATATCGGTTGGTGTTTGGAAAGGCTTGTCATCTATCGGTGGAGTTAGAACACAAGGCGTACTGGGCAATGAAGACTCTGAACATGGATTTAAAGGCTGCTGGACAGAAAAGATTACTACAGTTGGATGAGTTGGAGGAATTTCGGAATGAGGCTTATGAGAATGCTAAGATTTACAAGGAAAGAACTAAAAGGTGGCATGACCGAAACTTAGTCAGGAAGGAGTTTCAACCTGGGCAACAAGTTCTACTTTTCAACTCAAGGCTGAAGTTGTTTCCTGGTAAATTGAAGTCAAGGTGGTCAGGGCCATTTACAGTGGTCAAAGTGTTTCCTTATGGAGCGGTGGAATTGAAAGGTGAAGGCCCTAATACTTTCAACGGGCAGCGGTTAAAGCTCTACTTGGGAGGTCAAATTGATCAAACCAAGTCCGCCATGATTCTGGCGCCACTATGAAGAACTCGATCAACGTCTAGCTGTGCGACGATAAAAACAGCGCTAATTGGGAGGCAACCCAAGTTTTCTTTATGTTTTAGTTGAATTTTGTTACATTTTAGTCGTTCTTTCTAGTCTTGTTTAGAAAACTGGTAAAACAAGTTTTGGGTTTTCTTATTATTTTTGTACTGTGTAGTAATGAAATATATATATATTTGAGACGAACCAGTGGCCGCGGCCAGATGTAGTGTCGCCGTGGCCAAAAGGTTCTTACAGAAGGCCTATTTTTCATTGCTATCTGGCCGCGACGAGGGCATATATGGCTGCGGCCAAAAGGTCTGGGCAGAAAGGCCAATTTTTTGGGTCTACTTGGTCGCGGCGAGCCCATATCTGGCCGCGGCGAGATGGGTCACACGGGATTTTAAAGGCCAAAATTCCAAACATTTCAAAATTCAATCTTTTCTCAACCCTAACCACCTCCACGCCGAATACCCCTCTCCTACACCATTTTTCTTCTTCAAATCCCATTCAAAACCCTTTTCCATCAAATCTAACCATAAATCTTCATCCCAAATCATCCTAAACCATTATTTCTCTCATCAAACACCCTTTCCCTCTCAAAATCAACCCCAAATCCCTAAAACCTCACCCAAATTTCAAAAACCACTATTCATCTTCTTCCTTCTCAAAACCTTCAAGGTTTTCTTCAATGGAGGTTGAATAAAGATGGAGTCTCATTGAGGTAACAATTTTAAGACTCTCTATACAATTTTTATTGGATTATTTGTGGATTGTTAGAGAATTTTGGAATTTTTGTTGGATTTTTGAGATTTTTGCTCCATACATTGTTCAATATTGTTGTTGTGAGTAAAATTGGGTTTGTTTGTGAGAGGGTTAATTCCCGGGAAGTGAAATTTTAAGGGGAAGTGCTGTCAAAATTTTTAAAAATCTTGAGAGTTAAAAAATTTGGGGTGAGATGGGTCCTAAAAGATCAAGAGTGAGTGAACAAGGGGGAGCTTCATCATCCAACCCACCTAGGGGTCGCTCTAATCTAGATAGAGTAAGGTTTACCAATATGGATGCTCAAGAGCGGTTTTTGAAATTGAAAGATAGGGCATTCATTGAAGATAGAGGGATTGATATTGTTAACCTGAGCCAAACTGCAAACATTCCTGCTGTATTTGCGTCCATTAGAGATCAAATCTTAAATAGGCAGTGGACTAATTTCGTGGATGTCAATGAGCGTAGCAACCAAACCTTAGCTTTAGAATTCTTAGCCAACTGGCCAGAAAGAGGGGATGACAAGGTGAGGGTTAGGGGGGTTAAAGTGCCTGCTTCTACAGCTGCAATTCATGCTCTTTATGAGCTACCAACCTTCACTGTAGAACAACAACCTTTGAAGCAGCAAATTCGGGCAAAAAGTTTGGATTATGTGGATATAGCCGAAACTCTAGGGTATCCTGGACTTAGGTTTCATACATATGATGGAGAACCATATCAATTGTATCGGTGTGAACTCAACCAGATAGCCAAGGCATGGCTATACTTTGTTAGTGCAAGGATGCTCCCGAACAAACAGAAACTTATGCTAACATCATTGCCCAGAATTGGTCTTCGAATACTTTAGCTCTAGATGCCCAATTAATCCAAAACAATACTGCTTGCTCTACTCAATTATCTTCTTGGCATCGTGCTAAATTTGGAGATCTCCCCAAAAAGATAAAGATTGCCCAAGATAAAGTGGCGGCCCTTAACAACTTAAAAGATACTAGTCGTAATCATTTCGACATGTTGAAATCTAGTGAATCTATTTTGGATGAGCTTTGGCTAAGGAGGAGGATTATTGGCAACAACGTTCCAGAGTTTCTTGGCTTAAATCTGGTGATTCAAACACCCGTTTTTTTCACCAAAAAGCCAACAATAGGCGTTCTTATCACAACCAAATCGCTGGTGGATGATCAAGATTATGAGCATTCTGCTCAGAAAGATATTGGCAAAATCATTGAAAGCTACTTCAAGAATATTTTCACAACGGATGGTGTTGATTCGAAAGCTCTCAATCATGTTATCTCCACAGTTCCTTGTACTATTACAGCAGATATCAATCAACTCCTCAATCTACCGTACACAGTTGACGATGTTTTCTTAGCTCTTAAATCTATGAGTGATGATAGCAGTCCTAGAATTTATGGTATGTCGGTTATGTTTTATACTAACTACTGGCATATTGTTGGAGATTTAGTGTCAAAGGTTGTTCTCAATGTTCTCAATGATGGGGCTGATCCATCTATTTTTATTACATTGATACCAAAAGTCAAGATACCAAGGAGTTTGTCTTAATTAAGACCAATCAGCCTCTGCAATATAAACTGGTTTCTAAAGCTATTGTGGTTCGTTTAAAGCCTTCTCTATTAATGGTGATTTCAGAATCGCAAAGTGCTTTCTTACAATCCAAGCTCATTACAGACAATGTTTTAGTGGCATTTGAACTATTACATTCACTAAAACATCTTAAACAAGGGAAAGAAGGTTATGCGGCTATGAAGCTTGATATGAGTAAGGCCTTTGATAGGGTGGAGTGGCATTTTCTCCGTTCAATGATGATTGTTATGGGTTTTGCCTATCCGATTATTGATCTTATTCAACGATGTCTCAACAGTGTTTCATATTATTTTTTGGTTAATGGATCAATTCATGGTAATGTCATTCCTAGCCGTGGTATTCGTCAAGGAGATCCGCTCTTGCCGTATTTATTCATCATTTATGCCGAAGGGCTTTCAAGGCTTTTTCAATATGAGGAAAATCGTGGTCATTTACAAGGACTTAGAGTTGCTCGTGGTGCTCCATTAGTGTCCCATTTATTTTTTTGACGATAGCCTTGTTTTGAGTCATGCTATTACAAGGTCTATTGAAGCTGTTAAGCGTTCTATTGACTACTACTGCCGTGCTTCAGGGCAAAGATAAAATGTTGACAAATCAGTACTTTCCTTCTCTCCAAACACACTACCTCCCATTCAAAGCAATGCTCAACAAACAATGCAAATGCCAATTAAGCCTTGCCATGAACGATACCTGGGCTTACCATCTTATTCAGGAAGAGACAAAAAAGTTCTATTTGGGGAATCAAAGATAAATTATTGAATCTTCTATCAGTTTGGCAGGAGCAATTATTTTCAATTGGTGGTAAGGAAGTGCTTATAAAAGCAGTAGCTCAATCCATACCAACTTATGCTATGAGCTGCTTTCAACTTTCAAAATCTTTGATCCGCCAAATAGAGGTTATGATGAATAAATTCTGGTGGCGTTCAAATTCATCATCTTCAGGCATAAATTGGAAAACTTGGAATGTTCTGTGCCATTCGAAAGTAGAAGGGGGAACGGGATTCAAAAGTTTTGTGCACTTTAACCAAGCCTTATTAGCCAAACAAGCTTGGCTAATTTTTTTTAATCCCTCATCACTGCTTTCCCGCATTCTTAAAGCACGGTACTTCAAAATTTCTTCCTTTTTAGATGTTGAATTAGGACCTTATCCATCTCTAACTTTGAGAAACATCGTTTGGGGGAAGGAATTGCTCTCTAAAGGTTTGTGTTGGAAAGTTGGAAATGGAACACAAATCCAATGTGCTTCAGATGCTTGGCTGCCTGGTATCTGAATTTAGGCCGTTGGTTTATAATGGTACAGACAGAACAATGAAGGTCTCATAGTTAATCACACCTTCTCGACAATGGTGATTACTCTGGGGGTGGAGTAGTGATTTTGGAGAAGTGTAAAAATCGATCTGAATCTCTAACTCTACCAGTGAGACTGAATGCTAAAGTTGCAGGAAAGATACTTATTCAGTCTATGGAAAGTTCTATATAGTTTTTGGCATTGTATCAACAATTTATTAACTACTAGTGTTACTTCCTGACTAACACAGAAGTAATTTCCAAAAAGTAAAGAATCTAGTATCCCTAGAGGAGTAGACATATAGAGAGAGGAATTTCACAATATTAAGGATTTGTGATTAAGGAAATGTAATGGTGGAGGAAAGGTTGTATTGAATACAACCTATCAGATCTATTACGGAGAGAATACTACATGCTACACTTGATCTGGATATCAAGGTGTTGAGATTATTTGAAATGCACTTTTTGTTTTATATTAGTGCAAGTGGGAGTTTGTTGAGTTTTGTGTCCTAAATAAAATCCATTTCAATATAATCAGATTTATTAATTAATATTAGATCAAAAATCACTTTTATGTTGCATGGTTCACATGATTTATTTCATGATTATATTTAATGTATAAATTCTATTAAGTCCAGAACATATATAAATATTTATATATTTGTTCATGATTATAGTGTCGTCAGCAAAGTAGAATATAATCATGATTATATGTTCAAAAGTTTAATTCTCATGATTTGTCAGTTCACTGGATTTAGACTGACATGATAATCAGCAATAAGGTATACTTACACCTTGGATAAGTGTTATGTCCTTTCCAGGGCATTAGCAAAGTTTACCAGTATCAGATGTATAGAGTATACATTGGAAGGACCGATATTGATTTTAGATAAGATATCCTAAACTTACCATTATATCTTTCTAAGTCAATATCAATGGTTGATCTTAGGTCTATGAATCTTAATTCTGATATGGTTAGGTTCAACTTAGTTGTATTATTATTATTCTTAGAGTTGTTCGTGGAAGCTAACTTTTGGTTCTAGTGGATACTTACATCTTGGAAACATGGTAGTTCAATTGAGTGGGAGCGCTGATCATAGATATGGAATCTATACCTTTTATAGGTATTTAGAAGTGAAACGATGATTTCCTTCGAGCTTGGTAGAATAGAGATAAATGATTGAGATCTATTTCTGTAAATATATTAGTTTGTTGAAATATCATTTATAGGTAGCTAAGTGTTTTAAGGATAAAATACATTGAAGGGTAGAACGGTAGATTTGTCCCTATTTGGTAGGGGTGTTTGCATTGCGGGTGGTGCAGTTTTTGACCATTTTTTCAAACCAACCCGCACGTGCGGTTTTCTCAAATTCCTAAACCGCACCCGCACCGCGAAACTAAAAACCCGCAAAAACCGCACCCCAAAAAATAGTGCGGTGCGGTGCGGCTTTTGTGGTTTATGCGGTTTGGACTATCACTAAATAATTAAACTATCACAAATACAACAAACTTTGAGCAAAACTTGTCAAAATACAATAAGGCTTGAATATAAATATGAAAAAGAAAAATAAGTGTCAACAATACAATAATTAGTGGACTTTGAGTTGAACATTCACATATTGGACCTAAATAAATATAAAAATTGGTATTTTTATAATGTGCGGTGTTGTGCGGTTTGAACCGCATATTAACAATTTAAAACCGCAAACCGCACCGCACCGCGCGGTTTAGGAAAAATTCAAACCGCGACCACACCGCGAAGAATTTCAAACCGCATTTTTTTTTACGGTGTGGTGCGATGCGCTGCGGGCGGTTTGAGCGGTTTGGGCAGTTTGATGAACACCCCTACTATTCAGTGTAGACCATCTATAGACGATCCTTGACTATTAGGATTGTAACAATGGATAATCATAACGTATCTATATCGTGGTACATATTGAGCGTTCTATATAATTGAGAGTGCTATTCGATTCCAAATCTATAGTGGCACAAGGCGGAATTAATAAGTTGAGAGTTTACTTGGTGAATTCTAGATCTACTTATTGAAAGCTCGGTTATATAGGCCCATAGTCCCCTCACTAGTTGAGATAATACTGCTTGCAGACTCAGTTAATTGATTTTAATTAATCAATTATAATTCTAAAATTAGACTATGTCTTATTTATGAATTTTCACTAAGCAAGGGCTTAATTGTGAAGAAAATAGGTTTTGGGGTTAATTTGTTAATTAAGAGACTTTGTATGGTCTAATTAATAAATTACATAAATGACAATTTTATTTAGTAATTAATTATAATTATTAAATAAATAGTTTTGGCATTATAGGATTAAATTGGAAAATATGGTATTATTGAAAAGAAGAATAAGTTGAAATAAAGTGGCAAAAATCTAACTAGAAATTGGTCTTTTAAAGTGTACGGCCATGATGTGGATTTTTGCCCAATATTTTATTATTTTTTAATCCATATAATTCAACCTTAAGCCCTAGTTGAAACACTATAAAAGGAACATGATACTCTCACTCATTTGATTAATGCTAAACTTGACTATTCAACCAACCTAGATGAGAGAGTTCCTTCTATAGAGATTTCACCTTCTTCATTGTTCTTCACCATATTCGAACCCATAGTGAATGAGTGTCATGCCCACACATAGCAAGTGAAGTACTCAATCATAGTGAGTAAGACGTTGGTAACCGAACCCAAAGGAGAGAAAGAGATCCAAGTTCAGATCTTGATAATGGTCTGCTACAGAAAGGAATCAATGGCTAGAGATCTTGAATGGAAGGAGTCATTATATTCCGCTGCAATCAATGTAAGGTTTTTTTAAACCCTTATATGTTTATTTCATTGTTTTAGAGTGTTGACCGAGATTTTCGGCAACTATTAGAATATGATTATATTAAGGAGCTGTAAGAAAGTGAGATGAAGATTTTTACGTGGTTGGGGCGTTAATGAGCCTTAGTCCACGAGTCTTTGTTATTAATGGATGTATTTAATACAGATTCCACACTTGAGAGAATGTTTTTCTCATAAATACAGAGGATGTTCTTGGTGAGTATTTTCTCTTCTTGCTCTTATGCAGCCCAAGATTCTCGACCTCATTAAATGAGCTTTGAGGGGGTATTTATAGTGTTTTGGAGGGGTAATCCCTAGAATTGTTCTTACACATGTATCTGTAAGTATCCATAAAGTTGGGCATTTCCAATGAATATACCACGGGTGATGCATGGTCAAATCCCTAGGTGCTGTAGGGTTTTTATGAAGAATGTCCTTTTTGCCTTGTGATTGACGTGACTCTTCGCAGAGTAGCCGTCGCTAGACTTAAATGATCATTACTGTAGCGCTGCTGTTTGGGGGTTGTGCCGTCAGACTTTATTGCGTGTTACAGTCCCAACACGCTTCCTCCCATGCGTCATTAAATGCGACTTGATTGCTCAGGAGAGGCCTGACACATCCCGGAGAGGCTTCACGCTATGCGAGCTTCCTGGAGTACCTTGTATTCCGGGTGCCTCCTCCGGGACCCATGCTAACGGCGCTTCCTTGTGGTGCACAAAGACTTATCAAATATTTACAAGTTATCTGATCCACGTGTCCCATTTCGACTGGTCCACGTATTTTGGGCGAATTCAGGGGCAACATTTACCCCCCAAGCCTTGTTTACTTAGTAAAAATAAACCAAGGCTTGCTTAAGTGCCTCCGGTCGACTCCTCGTTTCCCTGGCTCAAGCCTCGAGCGCGTGGGGGCACATTTAATGATGTCATTTAATGCAGCGATTTGCTTTTTTGCAGGAATGTCTCCGGCCGCCTCCTCGGTCTTCTGACACGAACTTGGAGCGCGTGAAGGTGCGTCTAATGATGGCATTTAATGCAACGATTCGCTTTGCAGAGGTCGATTCGTTTCACGCCCTTTGATTGATGCGGCGCATTAATGGTGTCAGACGGATACTCAAACGTTTCCACCGCCTTTATGGCAGATTGATCTGATCTGTTGATTTTCGGGAATTCGAATCGCGCCATCTCCCCCACCGTGCGATTGGTAGGTGATGACGCCTGTTCCTCATGCATTTTTGCCTATAAAAGCCACCACCTTTCCTTCGTTTCGGTTACTTTCCATTCCTTGCCATTTCTGCTCGAATTTCCCAGAGAGAAAATTCCTCAAAGTAGAACTGTCTTAGCACTTAGACACCTCTTTCAGTTTTCCAGTGTTTGCCTTCGCCAGTTCTTCTCAACTTTCACTCGACCACATTCAGTACCCCCAGTTCAACGATCTACTGTAAGTTTCTTGCATCCTTAGATAATAACATGCTTTCATTTACTTCGTTCGTTTTCTGGGTTCGTACTTAGAGACTTCTAGGTGTGTGAGTGTTTAAGTTCTTCGAGTGTTATGCTTTATGCCTACTGCTTTAGTTGTAGGATCGTCATCATCATGCCTCTTGTTGTAATGTGCATTTTTGTTGAAGAGAGCCATGTGTTCTTCGTTCAACAGCCGCTTAGGGCATAGAATGGTTTTTTTTTTCTTTCTGTAAAACCACTTTCTGCGATTTCACTGCACCCGACACTTGTTCACGGAATCTCTCTAGGGTTTCCCATGTGACACGTGTCCGGAGGGGGCCTCTTTCCAGCGGTTAGGGGACCCCAACTCCCTTTTTCTTGATTTAGGGTTTGGTATGGGACCTAACTGCTGGAATTTTCTTTTTCCCTTTTTGTTTTTCTCAGAACACAAAATGTCTGCTTCTGGCTCAAAATCTTCGAAGAAGAAGGGAAAAGACATGGCCACGCTGGAGGAGGTTTCCCTGGGACCTGTTGCCCAGGAGGGGTATAAATCCCGTGCGACTGGGTGGGAAGCGGCTGAGCTTCGATCCACCTTGACTTGTCCTCACCAGCTGGAGAATATTATAGAAGTCGCTGGGATCAAACCCTCCACCTCAGGGACCTATCACTGGCCTCCTCGTGACTCGGAGACGCCTAATCATAACTATGACGGCTTCGGGGCTTGGAGTCAGACTCATTTGATGGCCGGTGCCATGCTCCCGCTCCAAGATTACTTTGTTAATTTCCTTGTATTTGTCGGCCTTGCGCCATACCAACTCATTCCTCAAGCTTACCGCCTGCTCTCAGGCTTATTTATTTTTTACACGCCCGGTGAGGGTCTCCCGGCCGGCGGAAATTTTATATTTTTATGAACTTGTATCCGTCCCCAAGAAAGGGGACAAACTTAAGGATGGTTTTTATGGGTTCCGGATCCACCCTGCTAACGAGGGGGTGGTTCCGTATAATAGGCAGACTCACGTTAAGGAGTACCGCCACCGCTTTTTCTTTTCTTCTGGGTTCAGGGCCGTGGACCACCCGGAGCTTCTCACGGAGTGGGTGCGGATCCCACCTTACCAGCGGACGCCTCCTACTCAGGCTTTCCTCCGAAGGGCCCAAGCCTTTGCCTCCTATGACCGCGCCGATCTTGACGTCGGGGGCCTAGTCACCACGGAGAATTGTAGGAAGGCCAAACTTATCCTTTCTCACCAATCCATGGAGGACTCCAACCTCTCACGGGTCATCTGCCCCAATGTGAGGGCGCCGGTTGCGGAGAAGGCCTTCCGGGACGAGCTCATTGCCACGGCAGAGAAGAAGTACCAAGATTATCTCTACCGGAAGGCCCAGGAGAAAGCATACTCTCAGGCTCAGGCTGCCTCTGGGAGAGGACTCCGCGTGGGGAGTCCGGTGGTGCGAAGGAGCCAAGCCATTGCCGGGAAGTCCGAGGCTAAATTTTTTGACAAGATTCTTCAAGAAGAGATTGGGGATCGTCCTGCCGGGAGGCCCCTTCGTATTGAAGATTCTTTCGAGAAGCAAACTTCCCGGCCACAGCCTTCGGTCCCTGAACCAAACTCGGGGGCTCCCGGTGCTAGCACCTCCGGTGCCGGCGGTAAGTCTCCCTTGATAATTCGTTATGTTCCTTCCGTTGATGAATACACCAGTCGTAGGCCCGTAGGGTTCGACGAGCGCCTTCATAGATTTAGGATGCCGTCGACCCGGTGGGGGGATCGTTTGAAGGAGTTTTATTTTTCGAACTTAGGAGATTACCTAGGTCGGTCCCGGATGGGCTCCGGCCCTCCGGAACCTATTCCCTTAGGTCCCTCTGCTTACATAACGTCCAGCTGGTTCCGGCCCTCGGACAGCTATCTCGGAGATGACGCTGCCAGCATTAAAGTTCAGGATTTTGCTAGGGCCGAATTAGGAAATTCGGGTAGGAGTAGTTTATTTGCTGTATCTTGTATAAGCGGTTCCTCACGGACTTCTAACACTTCTTATTTTGTGATACAGGTATCTCCATGGTTGCCATCCTGGAACAGCTTGCTGGGGTTCATACTCCCGTGGCTCCTCCGGCCTTTACCTCCTCTCCCCCGGTACCTTCATTGAAGGTTTCTTCCAGCGCTCCCCCCGACACCATTGACTTAGTGGATGACGAGGAGGTGCTTCCGGGAGAAGGCCAGGGGAAGGGATGGGGCTTCTCGGAGGAAGCCGCTGAGGGCGCGGGAGAGCCTCAAGCCCTTCCGGAGGAAGCAGAGGAGGGCGAGGAAGAGCCTGAAGTGGCTCTGATTCGTAAGCGCAAGGGCAAGATGATTGCCCAGGATGAGCCAAAGAGGCCTCGGAGAGCCGACACTCCTGCTCATGGTCTGGACGGCGGGGTCTCTCCGATGGAGGAAAATCCTGCTCCTCCCAACATCGTTCTTACCCCGATTCCGGGGGACGAGGTGAGGCAGGAGCTTCGCATAGCCAAACACAACTATGCTATGGATGAGTACTCCCGGGGGTATGCCGAAGTGGAGGCCCTTAGGAGGATTCTGCGAGCTGAGGTTGAGGCGAGCATCAACCACCCGGAATACCAGGATCCGTGGGACCTTAATCTGGACCCCTTATCGGACTGGTTCTGTCGCTTCCTAGGGCCTACCTTGGCTCCTTTTGCCGCGGAGATGACCGGCGAGTTCGCTTCTCAGCTCACCCGTTGCGCGCCTAAGCGGTTTGCCACTTGCGCTTCCCTGAACTCCATCTTCCAGGTCCAGGACCTCAGCCATTCTCTCACGGTGGTAAGTACTTTGCAATTTTTGCGTTTCCTTTTATTGTTTGTATTTTGTTTTTTCCTTTGAGAAATTTCTCCTTCTTATCCTTGCATTATGGTTCAGCTTGCTGCTGAGGCTGGCCGCCTCTCCAAGAACATCATAAACCATGGCTTCGCTCTGTCCGACTTTGGGGACATGAATGATGTCAGGAAGGTTCTTCAGGACCTCACAGCAGAGAGGCAAATTTACCAGGAGGCTGCCGAGCGCCAGGAGGCGGCTGCCAAGGCCAAGGAAGAGGAGGCCAAACGGAGGGAGGCCCAGGCCGAGGCCATGATCTGGGACGAGGCCCAGCGGAGGGACAGGATGGAGGCCCAACATCAGGAGGAACTAAGGGCTCAGACCGATGCTGCTGACAAGGCCAGGCGGGATCTCCGGGAGGCCAGGGAGGCTTTGGATGAAATGGTCGCCAAGGTGAGATCTTTAGAGGAAACTCACCAGTCGGACATTGAGTCCAAGGCCGCTCTAGCTGCGGAGTTGAAGGAGCTTAGGAATTTCAAAGAACAATCCACCAGGAAGGCCAAGAGGGCCGAGCTCCTCTCTCCCGTTTCCTGCGCCCGGTGCCCGAAGCACTTCGATGATGGTGTCTACATGGCTTGGTCCACCAATGATCAGAATATCAAGCTTACTTTTTATCCCAAACCCGAGGAAATGATTGCCAAATTCCGGGAAAAGAAGAAGAAGCTTGATGCCGCGCTAGAGGCGCGTATTGGACCTCGCCTTCCTCCGCGGGCTGCTTGAGCTGCCGTACTATTGACCCAGATTCCACCCATTTCTTTTATAACTCTCCTTTTTTTTTTGTTTGTACATATTTGCTGCTGCCTTAGAACAATTTACATATAAGTAGCAGCTTTCATTTGAAGGGGAGACAATTATATTTTAAGGCCTGTCCCCGGGCCGTTTATATGTATATGACCTGCCCTTTGGGCTATGATATTTTTTTTTATGCGATCTTTTTTTGTCACACTTATGTTTTTTAACCTGTCCTTTGGCTCAGGGTTTTTATACTTATGCTTTTTATTTTTGTGCATACTCTTTGACCTGCCCTTTGGGTCAGGATATTTTACTTAGTTTGTTTTTTGTTTGTCCGTGCGGTATACCCTAGTACCCCCCTGAGTGGCATAGAAAGTTTGTTTTTAAGGCACTCAGTTTTATTTAATATAGAGGATGTATACATTTGGACGGTACAAACCCTTTGAACAAAATCTAAGTTTTAATTCGCTACTGGTAATATTTTCTGAGGTGATCGGCATTCCAGGCTCTTGGGACGGTGGTTCCGTCCATTCTTTTTAGTTTGTAAGTGCCAAAACCGATCTCGTCCTCGATCTCATATGGTCCCTCCCAATTTGGTCCAAGTACCCCCACTCCGGGTTCTTGGGTGGCTGGAAAAACCCTTCTTAGGACCATATCCCCAATAGCGAATTTTCTGTTTTTAACCTTAGAGTTAAAATACTTGGTCACCTTCTTTTGATAAGCAGCCATCCGTATTTGAGACTCATCCCGGAGTTCTTCGACTTGATCCAAAGCTTCTTGGAGCAGTGCCTGATTCGTGGCAGGATCGTAAGTCGTCCTCCTGTGGGATGGGAATAATGTTTCCACCGGGACCATTGCTTCACAACCGTACGCCATTGAGAATGGCGAGTGGCCGGTTGTGGTTCTGGGGGTCGTCCGGTAGGCCCATAATACCCTTGGCAATTCTTCAGGCCAGTTATTTTTACAGGCCAGCAGCTTCTTTTTCAAAGTGACCTTTAGGATTTTATTGACTGCTTCCGCCTGACCATTTGTTTGGGGCCGGGCTACCGCGGAGAAGCTTTTTACCACTCCTTGTTGGTTGCAGAAGTCAGTAAATTCCTCGCAATCGAATTGCTTTCCATTGTCTGAGACTATTTTGTGAGGCAAGCCGTATCGACACACTATGTTTTAAAGTCCAATGCCTTCTTAGCAGTTATTGTCTTCATAGGCTCAGCCTCTGTCCATTTGGTGAAGTAGTCTACTGCTACTATTGCATACTTTACTCCTCCTTTTCCTGTAGGTAGAGACCCGATGAGATCTATTCCCCAGACCGCGAAGGGCCAGGGGCTGGTCATCAGGGTGATCTCGTTTGGAGGAGCTCTCGGTATGTTTGCGTACCTTTGGCACGAGTCACACTTTTGGACATAGTCTATACAATCTTTTTTCATTGTTGGCCAGAAGTACCCTTGCCTCAATATTTTCTTTGAGAGGCTGGGTCCTCCCGTATGATCTCCACAGAACCCCTCATGGACCTCCAGCATGATTTGTCTAGCTTCAGGGTCCGATACACACCTTAAATAAGGCATGCTGAGTCCTCTCCGGTAGAGAATTTGGTCCATCATTACATAACGATGAGCCTGATACTGAATCTTTCGAGACAGTGCCCTCTCTTGGGGCAACTCACCTGTGGTTATGTATTTTATGATGGGGACCATCCAGCTGGGTTCTTGCCCAACCGTTAGTGTGGTCTCTTTTATTTTGATGCTTGGCTCTGCCAAGCGTTCCACTGGTACTACCCCCAGTTCTTCGATTTCACTGTCCGAGGCTAACTTAGCCAGACAGTCCGCATGAGCGTTCTTCTCTCGGGGGATTCTTTCTATCTTATAGTCCGTGAACTCGTGGAGCAGTTCTCGGACTATTGTTACGTACACAGCCATCCGCTCGCCGCGAGTTTGGTATTCTCCGGATACCTGGTTTACGACCAGTTGAGAGTCACTGTAGACTTCCACTCTTTTGGCTCCTACAGCTTTGGCCAATTTCAGCCCTGCTATCAAGGCCTCATATTCAGCTTCATTGTTTGAAGCTGTGAAGTTGAATCGGAGTGCTGCCTGGAGCCGCAATCCAATAGGTGATATCATAGCCACTCCGGCTCCCCAACCGTTCTCATTAGAAGCTCCGTCTACAAACACCCTCCAAGTGGGGATTGGCGGTACCGGCGTATTAGCTGTTGCCTCGGCTTCATTGCATTCGGTGATGAAGTCTGCCAAGGCTTGGCCTTTTATGGAAATCCGGGGGACGTAATGTAAGTCGAATTGACTCAGCTCCATCGCCCACTTGAGGAGTCTTCCGGATGCTTCAGGCTTCTGGAGAACTTGTCGGAGCGGATGATTGGTTAAGATTTTGATCGGATGGGCTTGGAAGTATGGCCTCAGCTTCCTTGATGCCATCAGGAGGCAGAATACTAATTTTTCAATGACCGGGTACCTTGTCTCGGCCCCTATCATGCGCTTACTGACATAGTACACGGGGTGCTGAATTTTTTCTTCCTCCCGGACCAGGGCAGCGCTGACCGCGTGCTCGGAGACGGCCAAGTAAAGGAACAAGTCTTCTCTAAGGACGGGTTTTGATAGGATAGGAGGTTTGGCCATGTGGTCTTTTAACCTCTTGAATGCCTCCTCGCATTCATCCGACCATTTGAACTTTTGGCATTTCTTCAATACGTTGAAGAAGGGTATGCACTTGTCCGTGGATCGTGAGATAAAGCGGCTCAGTGCGGCTACCTTTCCGGTCAAGCTCTGCACGTCTTTATGTTTCTTGGGGGATGGCATGTCCAGGAGAGCTTGGATTTTCTCCGGGTTTGCTTCGATCCCCCTTTGGCTGACTATGAAGCCTAGGAATTTTCCCGACTTGACCCCGAAGGTGCATTTTTTCGGGTTGAGCTTCATGCCGTATCTCCGGACGAGTTCGAAACATTCTTCTAAGTCGCTTGCATGGCTGTTGCACGCTTTGGATTTGACGAGCATGTCGTCCACATATACCTCCATGTTCCGTCCCAGGAGGTTTTTAAACATCCGGTTAACCATTCTTTGATAGGTTGCTCCGGCGTTTTTCAGTCCGAAAGGCATGACTAGGTAGCAGTATACCCCCTTATCGGTCCTGAAGCTAGTGCACTCCTGGTCTGCCGTATGCATTTTTATTTGGTTGTACCCAGCATAGGCATCCATGAAGGACAACAGCTTAAATCCAGACGTGGAGTCTACCATTTGGTCGATCCTGGGTAGCGGGAAGCAGTCCTTTGGGCAAGCTTTGTTTAGATCTGTGAAGTCTATACAGACTCGCCAAGTCCCGTTCGGCTTGGGCACCAGGACCGGATTGGCCAACCATTCCGGATAGTACACGTCGCGGATCATGCCACTGGACAAAAGTTTGTCCACCTCTTTCTCCAAGGCCTCGGCTTTCACCGAGTCGAGCGGGCGTCTCTTTTTGCGTACGGGGGCATGTCCGGGTTGACATTGAGTACATGGGTGATGACATGAGGGCTGATGCCGGTCATGTCTTCTTGGCGCCATGCAAAGATGTCGATGGCGCCCTTCAGTGTTTTTATTATTTTATCCTTTTCCTCCGGCTCCAGGCTCTTCCCTATCCGGAGTACTTTGGTGGAGTCGTCGTCGCACACTGGTATTTCTTCGACGTCCTCCATTGGTTCCACGACCCTTTCGTATCCTATGCGAGGATCCAACTCATCCTCTTCAGCCTTCTCTATCTCAGGGGACCCCCGGACCATGAGTACTGGTAAGTGGGTGGCAACATTGTAACACTGCCTGGCTTCTCCTTGATTTCCCCTCACAGTTCCGACTCCGGCTTCCTGGGTAGGGAATTTCAGGCACAGGTGTCGAATTGAAGTAATCGCACCAAAGTCCACTAGGGCCGGTCGGCCTAGGATCGCGTTGTAGGTTGTTGGACAGTCTACCACCACGAAGGTGCAATACTTGAATGTGCTCTGGGGGGTATCCGGGCACAGGGTAACCGGGAGCCTTACTTTTCCCATTGGGATTAGCGTTGTCCCGTTAAACCCCGTGAGCTGTGACCCACTAGGCGAGAGGTCCCGATCGGTCAACCCTATCGCAGTGAAGGCTTCTTTGAAGAGCAAGTTCACGGAACTCCCATTGTCAATCAGGACCCTAGCCACCACTTTATTTGCGATGGGGGTCTCTATGACCAGCGGGTCGTGGTGAGGAAAACGCACCGTCTTGGCGTCTTCTTCCGTGAACGTTATGGGTTGGTCCATTATGTTAGGTTTTATGCCCTAAATAAAACTCTTTACAATCTGATTAGTTATCAATATAAGAAATTTGAAGTGATTGATGTTTGCATGAATTTTACATGCTAATGGTTTAATATGTTTAATATGTTTATTACATTCATACACACAAAATCAGTTAAATCCAGATTATATGTTTATTCACAATTACAGTATCGTCAACACAGTGGAATGTGATTGTGATCATATGAATCAAAAGTTTTGGTCCCTGTTTCATCAGTGTTATTGGATTTACACTAATGTGATAATCAGCGATGATGTGTACTTACACTTGGAGTAAGTGTTATGTTCTTTCCAGGACATTAGTAAAGTATACTAGTTTCGAATGTATGGAGTATACATTGGACTGGACCGATATTGCAACTAAGTTAAGATATTACAAACTTACCGTTATACATATCTTTCCAAGTCAATATCAGTAGTTGATCTTAAGATTGAAAAGAATCTAAATCCTGATATGCTTGGGCTCAACTCAGGAGTGCTATTCATGTTCTTTGATTTATTAGTTAAGCCTACTTTTGGGTCAGGGTGATACGTATATTTTGGGAACATGATAGTATGATTGAGTGGGAGTGCTGAACATAAATATGGAATCTATAGCTTCTACTGGTGTATAGAAGTTAAGTGATGATTCCCTTCGAGCTTAGCAAATAGAAGTAAATGGATGAGCTCTTGTTTAACTGACTAATTATTAGATCATTAAACACCATTTACAGGTAGCTAAGTGTTTTAAGGGGCAAAATACATTGAGGGGTGAGAACGGTAAAGAAATCCCATCTCGATGTAAATCATCTATATAGAGGATCTTTAAATCACAATAAGATTATAACAATGGTTAAATGAGATAGTATATTGGTATCGTGAAACATACAATATGCTCTATATAAGTCTGAGAGTGCAATTCTAAGTTCTAAGAGTGGATTCAACGAAGAATTAATAAGTAGGAATTTACTTGGTAAATTTGGTTCACTTATTGGAAGCTCAGCATATAGATCCATGGTCCCCATTCTAGTTGAGAACATTCTGCTTATAAGACTCATTAATTGATTCGTGATTGATCAATTATAATTCTAAAGTTAGACTATGTCTGATTTTATGAATTTTCACTATTCAGGGGTGAAATTGTAAGGAAAAGAGTTTTCTAGGTTTATTTATTTATTAATAGACTTTATATGTCTAATTAATAATTAAATTAAATGACAATATTATTTAATAATGTATTTTAATTATTAAATAATTAGTTTTGGCATTTAAAAGGTTAGAATTGGAAAATTGGCATTTTTGAGAAAATAGAGATAAAATTTGATAAAATTGCAAAATTAAGTGGGGCCCATTACAACACCTATGGCCGGCCACTTATAAGGCTTTTTCAAATTAATATTTTCATTATTTTAATGCCAAATAATTCTAAACCTAAACCTAGTAAGTTGCCTATAAATAGAAAGTGATGGCTCATTCACAAAACAAGTTTTCATAAGCCTTTCTGACAGAAATTTCTCTCTTCAGAAAAACTGAGCCTTCCCTCACTCTCTACCTTGGCCGAAACCTCTCTCCCTCTTTTCCTTCATCTTTTTCGTGACCCTAGTGAAAGAGTAAGTGCCCACACACAAGAAGCGCAACTCAATCATAGATTGGAAGACCGTGAAGGATCAAAGCTTGAAGAAGAAGGAGATTCGGGCTCGCATCTTGATTATACTCGCTGCGTAAAGGAATCAAGGGTTAGAGATCTGAGTGGAAGGAGACATTTATTCCGCTGCATCAATGTAAGGTTTTCTTAACTTTATATGTGTTTATTTTATCGTTTTAGAAAGTTCATATTTAGGATGTTAATAAACATACTTGTGAGTAGATCTAAGATCCTGGTAAAATAATTTCCAACAACTGGCCTCAGAGCCATGGTAATTAATTTACTTACATGTAATTTGGACTTTAAAACGATTGTTTGTATGTTCTTTGGATGGTATTATGTTGTATTGAGTGTTATTTGATGATTGATTGATGATTATGAAATTTTCGTGAAAAATAATTGTTATTTCGGTTCTGGAATTATTTTTATTGGATAGTATGGAAAAAATTAAGCAAGTTAGCCTTTTACAGAACTCAATTTGGATTTTATTTGAATTAGTTATGATTTTTTGAAGATTTGACAAAATCGGTGTCTTGATAGTTTCACACGATCGCAGAGCTGTCCGTACAGTTTCGATTTTTTTCAATTTTCTTCAATTTTTCATACCTTTTCATGGAATTAACTTCCAATTTTTTGTATGGTTTTATATATATACTATTTCTATTCCTAATTCAATTCTAATTATCATTTTGAATTAATTTAATTTTTTTTATTTAATTCAAAATATTAGTGTAATTTGAATTTGAATAACTAAATATTTATCTTTTTGCTTAAAAATCTATCTTATTTTTAATTTTGATTATATTTTTTAAATTTAAGGTCGTATATTTTTTTGATATTTAAAATATCTTTTAAGATATTTATAATATCTTTTAAGATATTTAAAAATATCTTATCTTTTAAGATATTTATAATATCTTTTAAAGATATTTATAATATCTTTTAAGATATTTAAAAATATCCTATCTTTTAAGATATTTTAAAAATATCTTATCTATTAAGATTTTTTAAATCTTTTTAGATATTTTGACCTTATTTAAATTTACAATAAGATATTTATAATCATGTAATTTTAAATAGATATAAGATATTTTGCTAACTTTTAAATTTTGTTATTTTATTTATTTAAATTAAATTTAAAAATCTGAAAAGATATTTTATTTATCTTTTCTAATTTTTATTTAATTTTTATTTTTAAAATAACATTTAATTTTAAAAAGTAGTTAGCAAATTTTGAAATGATATTTAGGTTGGTTGAAACCTAATTTTTCAAATAGTAGGTTTAATTTTAAATTTTTTTTTAAAAAAATAATTTCGAAATTTTAAATATTTTTTTTATTTTTTCGAAATTAATTAAATTTTTTTTTATTTTTTCGAAATTAATTAAAATATTTTATTTAATTATTTATTTTTCGAAATTATTTATTTAAAATTAAATAAATCCTACTTCCAACTATCCAAATTTAACCTTGTTGCGGGAGTATGTGTTTTTAGCTTGTATGTAAGTTTTAAAAACCTATTATTACTTGATCGCAAATAGCCATGGTTACTTTTTGCCGCATCTAATGATCCGATGGCTCCTTGGTCAAGTAAATAATTTGTAACAAAAATTTTACAATCTTCTTTCATCTGTGTATGACCTAGCAACATGATAGGATCCATCCAAAGTGTGCCTGTGTGAGCCTATATGTTTATTTTATTATATAGATGCATATAGGTTGTTGCTAAATAAAATGTCACACCATGATAGATTTTATTTAGGTCCATTTAGTTATTGGACCTATTCAATTAATAACAGTTATTCATTTTAAGGTTAAATTCCTCTCTTTTGGGCCTTGTGTGAGAGTTGGGTGCCATAGAAGTGGGTACGACATACCGAACCCAAAGACCCCCTCACATGAACTACCCCAATTGTGAAGGCCCATTTGCTCGATTTGAATAATCGTACTAGGTTAATTATAATAGTTTGACCTAATAAAATTGAATTAGCAACATAATTAACTTTTAAAATATATGAAAATTTATTTTCATTTTAATATTTTAAAGTTAATTTTAAGAAAAACACTTTTAGTTTAGATATTATTTCTAGATAAACTATTTGTATTTTTCTTGTATTTAATTAAATATAGAATTTTAACTAACTAAGATTCTTTCTCGAGCTTATTTAATTAAATATTCCTATTTAAGTTATAAATTAGTTGTATCAACTGATTTTTCTTAACTAACTTAAATTTGAATATTTGATTTAAATTTTAAATCAAGTTGAGGAATCTTAGGCATTAGTTATTAAAGATTCTTAAGATATTTTTTAAGTTAATATCTTTTCAAATATTAACTTGAAATGGAATATCTTAGATATTTTTTTTGTTAATATCTTTTCAAATATTAACTTTAAAAGATATCTTCAAATTAAGTGGTTACAACTTAATTTGTGATATTTAATTAAATCAAGATTTGAAATTATTTAAGTTTTAGATTTTTTCTATATAACTTAAATTAGATATTTTTCAAATTTTGAAAAGATACTTAGTCAAATAAGATATTTTCTAGATAGTAATTTCTAGACTACTTATTATTTCTAATACTTATATAGGAAAATATTATACTTTTGTGAAATTAATTATTTAAATAATTAATTTTGGTACAATTTTATTAAGTATATTTTTCCTAGTATTAAATAGAAATTAATAATTAAGGCTTCTCTACACTTAATTATTTATTTCTTGAATTTAATACAATTAATTAAGTTGAAAAATCTAAATATCTAAGTTGATTTTCATCATGATACTTAAATAATTATTGATTTTTCATGACACTTAATTAAATCGAAAATTATTTTTAGGTTGAAATTTAATTTTTCAACTTAAATTTAAATAATTTTCAAAATATATATTTTTCTTTATTTTATTAATCAATTTCGAAAATTGCATTATGCAATATTTTCGATTTTTTTTTTTGAAAAATAGATTGAGTTGTAAATTAATTATTTTTTTTTAATTAATTCTTGGACCAACTCAAGTCAATGATTTTTTCATTTAATAGATTAATTTAAAATAAGTGAATTTAAAATATATATATTAGAAATTGAATTAACTAGTCAAAAGAATATCTAGATAGGTGATATTTTTGCTTGAAGTATTGCTTTTCTATTTTTATTATTTTCGAAAATTGTATAATTTTTTTTTATACTTAATTTTCGAACCCAATAAATATATTCTCAAAGGAAATTTTTAAGTTGTTAATTATTTATTTAATTCATCTTAAATTAATTTCCTTAATATTTATATTTAAGATTATTACTAAGATGGAAATAATTAATTTTATTTCAATCACCATCTAGTATAATTTTATAAATATTATATTAAATTCTTATTTTTGAATTTTAATTCTTAAATAGAATTTAATGAGATTTATTTATTAGAATAATAAGAAAATACATTTTAAACAATGAGCTTTATTATTATTAAGATATTCGATCTCCATTGTGGGTTTTACACCGCGTTTGTTTTAGTGAGTAATCCTCCCTAATGGAGGAACGTTCATTAGCAATTTCGCACCGTTTAATCTCGCATGATAAGTGGTTTGTAAGTGTTTTATATGGTATAGATCACCCTAATGGTGGCGACCATATTTGACTTGCAAATTGCGAAACAATGGTAGAAGCTCATGAGATAGAATAGCCTTGACTCTCGCCTAAACGGGACAACGCTGGATTCTGATCTTGATCGAATAAAAGGTTGCTAGAATGTTTAACATTTTAGATGAGCTGACAACTCTATTCAATGGATGGTAGCTTTGACTCTCGCCTAAACGGGACACTGATATCGCCTTGTTGAAAACCTTGGAAATTATTTAGGATTGAATTTTAAGTATTTTCTCATATCATTCCTACTTGCTATGTGCTTATAATTTCTGAATTGATTTTGTGTGTTAAACCATTATTAATTTCTATTTGTTGATTTCTATTATTTTGTAGTATCCTGTTTGTCAAAATGAATCCCATGTTATCACTGTTGACTGAAAATAAGCTGAATGGATCTAACTTTAATAAATGGAATGAGAACATTAATATTGCTCTCATAGGAGAAAGTGCCTTGTTTGTTTTAACTGAGCCGTCACCTGAAGTGCCTGGGGATAATGCATCCAAAGCTGTGAAAGAAAAGTATGAGCGTTGGCAGAAGGCAAATGACAAAGCTCTATACTTTATGCTTTCTAGCATGGTTGACACCCTCAAAACTCGGTTTTCTAAAACCGAGAAGGCTGCCGAAGTTATGACGAAGTTAAATGAGCTATTCGGTAAGGCATCACTTCAGTCACGCTTTGACGCGACTAAGAAGTACATTAACGCACGGATGGAACCTCATCAAAACGTGCGTGATCATGTTCTCCTCATGTCCAAGCTATTTCCAAGAAGCCCAGATCATGGTGCCGAAATGGACAAGGCTACTCAAGTAAGTCTTATCTTGAACGGCTCGACTCCAAAGATTTCTACCATACACATCAAATTATGTCATGAATAAGAAGGAAATTGACTTTCATGAATTAGTCAATGACCTTCAAACTTATGAAAATTTGATTGGAGGACCCAAGAAGAAAGGGAGTAAACCTCATCCTGGTAATGGTAATGGGACGATGAAACCTGAAGCAAATGTCGCCTCTGCTTCAAAGCCCAAATCGAAGAAGAAGTGGAAGAACACCAAGAAGCGAACAAAAGTCATGAAAAAGACTCGCTCCTTCGGTGATGCTACACTTAAAGGAAAGTGTTTCCACTGCAATGAAAAAGGCCATTGGAAACCCCAATGTCCTAAACTTCTTGCAAAGAAACAAGGTATTTCCTTTCATAAACTTTAAGAGTTTTAGTGAATTATTATCCAATTGGATTTATAATTCTGGACTAACTTTGTTTATATGTTTTCTTCTTCTTATAGGCCAAGCTACTTGAACTCAATTGAGTTGGATCAGCAAGCTGGACCAAGGGTGAAATCGTCCGTATGAAGATGAAGCTCTTCAATTTATTTTTTGAATTAATTGTTTTAGTTTAAAGACAATTTGGATTTCAAATTTTAGTTAGGGATATTTATCCCTGTTTCTCTCATATTGTTGCAATTTTTTTTATTAATAAAGTTTTATTTTTTTTCGAAATTCCCTATTGCAATTTATGAGATTGAGCTTCATTTAATTCTATCTTCATCAATTATTACCACATTATATTTATATGTTTGTATGTGTAAGTGTTTTTATTATTGATGCAAATTCTATAATATTTACAACTCTTCATAGAGTTATATTATATAAACACTAGAAATTATTTCTATGTTTATCAATAATTGTTCATTCTCATACAATTATTAAGAATTTGTTTAATAAAAGGATCTTATGATCTGATAGGGGTGGAGAAAAGTTAAGAAAACTATGCAGCTCAACGATCTTTTATATCTAATGAACTCGGATAGTATTCAACTCCACATAAACTCTATCACACTTAGAGAATCATGATCTTTACAACCTTTAGTGGGTGGATCATAATCTCTATATACTTAGGGGTGGAGGTTATCCATAGTACCCTATATGTATATTCTTAGGTGGAGTCTATTCCACAATTCCCTATGAAACACATATCTTGTTTAAACATAGAAGTAATATAATGAGTCACCTATTGTCAATATAAATTCTTGATCTTGATTGTATGTTCCATTTCAATTTTACTGTTGTAAGTAAGAGTTTGGTACCTTTGAAAGTTCTTTGTTAAAGTTTCACACTACCTTAATTGAGTGGGAGAATTTTAAAGTTCTATACCCATCTTCATTAGGTTGATAATTGTGATAGGTACTTAAGAACACTACTGAAAAGCAAATCTAACCATTCACATGGATAGGTATAGCTTATCAGAATTATGAGAATAAGATAAAGAACTCTAGCTCAGTCCATTCAAATGACTTGAACATAGAATTCTTAATCCTCATAAAATTTGATGGTATCTTAATTTTGATTACTTTATCTCTGGCATGTATTTTTCACTTCAAATACTAGTCTCGCTATGTTGATGACTTAGTCTTAACTTAAAGTTTCGTACTAATACAAAAGTCACAACTAGGTAACTCTCCAAACAATCGAGGTTAAAAGTATTATTTAACCGTACATCCGCTATTGAGTGGGAGCTATCCGAGATGTAATCAAATAGGGAACATTAGAAGATATTCAAGAAGGATTTATGAAAGTGATCTATATGTCGTATATTAAGGAACCGTGTATCGCTTGTCTTTGTATCACACCATCTAATTTCGAAATTCTTAAGATGGTGCTTACTTTGGGGGTGGAGGAATTATTGTATAATAATTCAAGCTCTACTCGCAGAAGAACTATAACTTGGTCTATTCGAAAATACCGTAAAGTTATATCACCGAAGAAAAGTCTACACCGTATTATCTCAATTACATATTTTAAAATATGAGAGATATGTCCTCTCGTTAATTCGTATGTACTTTTAAAACAAGAAAGATTTCGTATCCCTCGATGAGTAAAGCATATAGTAAAGGATGTTTCATAAGAGTATTTATGAACTAGTTTCCGAAGTTTGGGTGGATTCAAATATACTACACTTGATCCGAAGATCAAGACATCGCATTGACCTATTTGCGCAGTTTGTTTTATATTAGTGCAAGTGGGAGTTTGTTAGGTTTTATGCCCTAAATAAAACTCTTTACAATCCGATTAGTTATCAATATAAGAAATTTGAAGTGATGGATGTTTGCATGACTTTTACATGCTAATGGTTTAATATGTTTAATATGTTTATTACATTCATACACACAAAATCGCTAAATCCAGATTATATGTTTATTCACAATTACGGTATCGTCAACACAAGGGAATGTGATTGTGATCATATGAATCAAAAGTTTTGGTCCCCGTTTCATCGTTGTTATTGGATTTACACTAATGTGATAATCGCCGATGATGTGTACTTACACTTGGAGTAAGTGTTATGTTCTTTCCAGACATTAGTAAAGTATACTAGTTTCGAATGTATGGAGTATACATTGGACCGGACCGATATTGCAACTAAGTTAAGATATTACAAACTTACCGTTATACATATCTTTCCAAGTCAATATCGTAGTTGATCTTAAGATTGAAAAGAATCTAAATCCCGATATGCTTGGGCTCAACTCGTGAGTGCTATTCATGTTCTTTGATTTATTAGTTAAGCCTACTTTTGGGTCGTGGTGATACGTATATTTTGGGAACATGATAGTATGATTGAGTGGGAGTGCCGAACATAAATATGGAATCTATAGCTTCTACCGGTGTATAGAAGTTAAGTGATGATTCCCTTCGAGCTTAGCAAATAGAAGTAAATGGATGAGCTCTTGTTTAACCGACTAATTATTAGATCATTAAACACCATTTACAGTAGCTAAGTGTTTTAAGGGGCAAAATACATTGAGGGGTGAGAACGGTAAAGAAATCCCATCTCGATGTAAATCATCTATATAGAGGATCTTTAAATCACAATAAGATTATAACAATGGTTAAATGAGATAGTATATTGGTATCGTGAAACATACAATATGCTCTATATAAGTCTGAGAGTGCAATTCTAAGTTCTAAGAGTGGATTCAACGAAGAATTAATAAGTAGGAATTTACTTGGTAAATTTGGTTCACTTATTGGAAGCTCAAGATATAGATCCATGGTCCCCATTCTAGTTGAGAACATTCTGCTTATAAGACTCATTAATTGAGTCGTGATTGATCAATTATAATTCTAAAGTTAGACTATGTCTGATTTTATGAATTTTCACTATTCAGGGGTGAAATTGTAAGGAAAAGAGTTTTCTAGGTTTATTTATTTATTAATAGACTTTATATGTCTAATTAATAATTAAATTAAATGACAATATTATTTAATAATGTATTTTAATTATTAAATAATTAGTTTTGGCATTTAAAAGGTTAGAATTGGAAAATTGGCATTTTTGAGAAAATAGAGATAAAATTTGATAAAATTGCAAAATTAAGTGGGGCCCATTACAACACCTATGGCCGGCCACTTATAAGGCTTTTTCAAATTAATATTTTCATTATTTTAATGCCAAATAATTCTAAACCTAAACCTAGTAAGTTGCCTATAAATAGAAAGTGATGGCTCATTCACAAAACAAGTTTTCATAAGCCTTTCTGACAGAAATTTCTCTCTTCAGAAAAACTGAGCCTTCCCTCACTCTCTACCTTGGCCGAAACCTCTCTCCCTCTTTTCCTTCATCTTTTTCGTGACCCTAGTGAAAGAGTAAGTGCCCACACACAAGAAGCGTAACTCAATCATAGATTGGAAGACCGTGAAGGATCAAAGCTTGAAGAAGAAGGAGATTCGGGCTCGCATCTTGATTATACTCGCTACGTAAAGGAATCAAGGGTTAGAGATCTGAGTGGAAGGAGACATTTATTCCGCTGCATCAATGTAAGGTTTTCTTAACTTTATATGTGTTTATTTTATCGTTTTAGAAAGTTCATATTTAGGATGTTAATAAACATACTTGTGAGTAGATCTAAGATCCTGGTAAAATAATTTCCAACACATTAGCCGAGGCCTTTGAGCTGGGAGTTGAGTAACCTCCCACACCTCACTGTGTTTCGCGGCCTCGGCATATCGTTTTCGCTCCTTGCGAGTATTTCCTCCGATATGGGGACCTCCGGAGATCATGGCTACCCGTCCATTAGGCCAGGGCGGTAGTCCGGGGATATGCTGGGTGTCACCTGTGGGAGCAGCTGGAGGCAATACTCCTGCTGTACCCCCGGCGTTCCCGAGGCATACCCCCGGCCACCTGCCCTGGATTAAGGTGGGGCAACCTATTTTTGATCCACTCATAGAGGTGGCCCAAGCGGATCAGATTTTCAATCTCGTCTTTGAGATTCTTACACTCATTGGTGCTATGACCAATGTCGTTGTGGTACTCGCATCTTTTACTCGGATCTCTCCGGGAGCTATCTTTGTATAGTGGCTGCGGTCTCCGGTAGTGCGTATTTTGCCTAGTGGCAAAATATACACGTTCCTGGGAGTCCGTGAGCTCTGTGTACTGAGTATATTGGGGTGTGTACCCCTTCTTTTGGCGCTTCTCTCCCGTTCGGGTGCTGCCCTTGGAGGACCTTTTGCTCCTCGACCCTTGGGTAGGGCCGGTTAAGCTTGGGTCACGGGGGCTGCCTGTGAAGAAGCTCGTCCATTCACCCCGGATGGGTTGCCGTAATGGGAAGATGCTGGTGCCAAAGCTTGGCCCTGGCTGTACCCGGGAGTAGCAGAGAATTGTATGCCACTCACTTGTGGAGTCGCGGTCGAGACAGTACCCGAGGGCGACACTCCTGGCACATACCCTGCTATCCCGGTGGGATAGTAGCCTCCGTAAGCCACGATCTGGGCTTCTTCGAGGTTAATATATTTTTGGACCCTCTTCTGGAAGTCCTGGAGGCTAGCGGCGCCTTCTTGCTGCAACTCATTCCGTGGCGGAGTCCCTGCGGATTCCCCGCTTGGAGAAGCGCAAGCTGTTGTCCGTCATCGACCTTCTTGGTGTTCGAGGCTTCCTCTCGGAACCTCTTGATGTAATTCTTCAAGGTCTCGGTGGGCAGTTGCTTGATGTTGGTCAAGGCACTAACCTCCAAGTTAACCTTCCCGCGGCGACAAACCGTCTCCGAAGTTGGTTTGGAGTTTGTTCCAACAACCCACGGATCCTCGGTTCCGCTTTTTGAACCATTCCTCCGCTCGATCCGCTCGAGTGAGGGGGAAGCACAAGCATTTGGCGTCATTGCCGACCCGCATGATCGTCATGACACGGTTGAACCGTGACAAGTGATCACCGGGCCTGAGTTCCCGCATATGCCGCCATTTCGGGCATCTTGAAGTTTTTGTGGAGCTCCGCCTCCAGATATGCTTGGCACATGGCTCCCGATCCTCACCGTCCGAGCTCGGAGTCGTCTCCCTTTCTCGCCTCCGGAGACTCGAGCAATGTCTTTTCGAAGTATGGCAAGTTCCGCCATAATCCCTTCGTTTACAAGCACCCGAGGAGACCACGGGCCCGTATCTTTTTGGTCAAGGTGATCCCGGAGGTCACCTTGATTCCCATTGATTTGATTTCTCGTATCAATGGGAGGACATCTCTCGTCCTCTTCTTCCTCTACCCCCGGTTCCCGGTGCACGTAAACGCTTTTCCGTCCCCTCGATCCCGAGGGCCAAGACTCCCTCTCGGGCTTGCCCCTCTCGCGACCTTTCCCTTTAGGGAAATCCGAGCGGACCCTTCGCGGATCCCGCACCTTTTTCTTTCGCCTGTGGGTAGAAGTAGGGTTTTTTGTTTGATTTTCCTCAGTAGGGTGCCTTATAGGGCTAGGTTCCCTAGGTTTTTGCTGCTGGGAATTAGGCGAAGACGTCGCTGGCTCTCCGTCGAGCCCAGCGGCCATTGCCTTGGGGTGCACGTGAATGCCGGCTGCCTCCATGGCTTTCTGCATGGCTAGCATCACTTCCTGCATTTTTTGATTTTGCGCTTTCTGAGCTTCGATCTCAGCTTCATGATCGATAGCTTTTTGTCTAAGAAGCACCAACTCCGAGTAACTTCCTCCGTCGTAGGCATACTCGTCGAGGTTTTCCTCGTAGTTCTCGTCGGGAACTATTTCTTCTTCTTCTTCCTCGGATTCCTCTGCTGCTCTTGAGGCTACATCTTCCTCATTTGGATCTTGAGCATCTTCCAGAGGGCGAGGATGACGTGTACTTCTTGTCTCCACCATTGTTGTGAAGTCGAATGCTTGTAATGCAGTAGCTTTCCTCAGCTCTCAATGAAAGCACCAAAATGTTGACCGAGATTTTCGGCAACTATTAGAATATGATTATATTAAGGAGCTGTAAGAAAGTGAGATGAAGATTTTTACGTGGTTGGGGCGTTAATGAGCCTTAGTCCACGAGTCTTTGTTATTAATGGATGTATTTAATACAGATTCCACACTTGAGAGAATGTTTTTCTCATAAATACAGAGGATGTTCTTGGTGAGTATTTTCTCTTCTTTCTCTTATGCAGCCCAAGATTCTCGACCTCATTAAATGAGCTTTGAGGGGGTATTTATAGTGTTTTGGTGGGGTAATCCCTAGAATTGTTCTTACACATGTATCTGTAAGTATCCATAAAGTTGGGCATTTCCAATGAATATACCACGGGTGATGCATGGTCAAATCCCTAGGTGCTGTAGGGTTTTTATGAAGAATGTCCTTTTTGCCTTGTGATTGACGTGACTCTTCGCAGAGTAGCCGTCGCTAGACTTAAATGATCATTACTGTAGCGCTGCTGTTTGGGGGTTGTGCCGTCAGACTTTATTGCGTGTTACAGTCCCAACACGCTTCCTCCCATGCGTCATTAAATGCGACTTGATTGCTCAGGAGAGGCCTGACACATCCCGGAGAGGCTTCACGCTATGCGAGCTTCCTGGAGTACCTTGTATTCCGGGTGCCTCCTCCGGGACCCATGCTAACGGCGCTTCCTTGTGGTGCACAAAGACTTATCAAATATTTACAAGTTATCTGATCCACGTGTCCCATTTCGACTGGTCCACGTATTTTGGGCGAATTCAGGGGCAACATAGAGAATTCATATTTAGGATGTTAATCAACATAATTGTTAGTAAATCTAAATCCTGGTAAAATATTCCCAACACTTGGGCCTAATCATGGTGAGATTCAATAATGAGGCAACACGAGATCAAGTGGTGGAAGCTGGAGTGGTTCAATTTGACAGGAAGCCGGTAATCGTTCGACCTTGGTCTGCTGATTTGAAGTCTATGAATCTTGTTCATTTAGTTCCTCTATGGATAAGATTACATGACTTAGGTCTTCAATATTGGGGGAACAAAAGCTTGAGTGCTCTTGTTAGCATAATTGGAAAACCTATTATGGTGGACCAACAAACTAAGGATCGAACTCGTATTCAGTTTGCTCAAATCTTGGTGGAAATGGAGATAACAGATGCACCTCCAAAATTCATCCCCTACATTGATGAATTTGGACAATCGCAAGATCAATCCATTGAGTATGAATGGTTGCCTGCAAAGTGTACAAGCTGCTTGAAATTCGGCCATACTAAGGCTACATGTCGTGTTGATGAAATGCGAAAGGAAAAGAAAGATGGGAAAAATTAGCAAGACCAAAAAAAGCAACAAGAACAAAAAAACAGAAGTGGAGGTTTGAGGCAACAACGATCAACAACAATGGGTTATTCCAAAGAAAAAAGCTGTTGTTAGAATGATGAAGAATCATGAAGATAAGAGAGAGAAGGCTACTGGTAGCACTAGTAATTCTTTTACTGCCTTGAAGGAGCATGTGGTTGATATGGAGAATGAGCAAAAGGAGTTATTGGAAGCCTCAAGAGAGGAACAGAAGGACACAAAGGAGGTAATTGACCCTGATATCTCTTTGTTTGCTCATGGATAATGCAAATATGGCTTGTTGGAATGTGAGGGGCATCAATAAAAAAGAGAAACAAGATGATGTGTATGAGTTTTGTTAATTGCATAAAATAAGTGTTTGTGGCTTGCTTGAAACAAAGTTAAAGAATGAAAAAAATAAAAGAAATTGTTGATATGAAATTTCCTAACTGGGGCTATTTTACTAGTCCAACCATTGAGAATCGTATTCTTATTATATGGAGAAAAAGATATGCTCGTATTATTGTTGTAAAAGAAGATCCTCAATACGTTCATTGTTATGTCAATTGGCTGGTAAGAGTAATGTTATGAGTGTCACTTTGGTTTATGGGTTCAATACAGCCGAAGAAAGGAAGAGTTTATGGGCTAATTTATCGGGGGTAAATCTGCCTGTTAAGCCGTGGCTCATAATAGGAGATTTTAAAGCGTTATTCGAGTTAGATGATAGGAAAGGAGGCAAATTGGTTACTTTGGGAGACTTAGAAGATGCCACAAACTGGTTAGCTCTGTGTCATATTGATCCTCTTATTAAAACCGGTTCTAGGTTCACTTGGACCAACAATCAAGATGGGGATAAGAGGATTTATTCGAAGATTGATCATTCTTTTGTTAATGAAGATTGGGTGGACAACTTTCCAATGACAAAAGCTCACTATGGTTGGGAAGTAGTTTCGGATCATTGTGCATGTGTTATCTCGATGAGGGTGAATGAGAATATAGGCATTAAACCGTTTAGGTATTTTAATTTCTGGGCTGATCACCCAGAGTTTAAAAAAAACTGTGATTGATGATTGGTTTAAGCCTATAAAAGCTGAAGGGATGAAAGGCCTTTTTCTGAAGCTTAGGCAGCTGAAACACAAGCTGAAGAAATTCAATAAGGAGGTCATAGGGGATATAGGGAAAACTTATCAAGAAGCAAAAAATAGTTATATGGAGGCTAGAATAGAAACCCAAGTGAATCCGTATGATCAGATATTGCAAAGGAAGGAGAAAGAGGCGGCTGCCAACTTTAGTGAGCAGGAAAAAATGTATCATAGTTTTTTGAGACAAAGAAGCAAGGTGAATTGGCTCTGTAAGAGGGATGAGAGCAATAATTTCTTTCATGCGTTCTTGAAAAAAAGGAAGATGGAGAATATTATTGTTGCTTATACTAATGATCATGGGGAAGTCATTGAAAAGTTTCCTGAAGTGGTCAGTCACTTTGTGGATCACTTCCGCAGTTACATGGGGACAAGTATAAGACCAACTATGGCTCTCAGATCACATTGTATGGAGCATGGGAAATGTCTCAATACAGAGTAGCAAATAAACATGATAAAGCCTTTTACTAGTAAGGAGATCAAAAGGGCTTTCTTCAGCATACCTGACTCAAAATCGCTAGGACCAGATGGGTTTGGAGCAGGTTTCTTCAAGAAAATGTGGCCTGAATTTGGAGAAGAGTTTACTAAGGCTGTGGAAAGCTTCTTTCGCACATGTAGCATGCCGAGGGATCTTCATGCCACAATGATAACACTTATTCCGAAAGTTGATTTCCCTACAAAAGCTGTGGATTATAGGCCGATTGCTTGTTGCTCAACGGTCTACAAATGCATATCAAAGCGTCTTTATTCAAGGCTTGCTCAAGTGCTTCTAACCATAGTGAATGAAAATCAAGGAGTGTTTATTCAAGGGCGATCAATTGCTCACAACATTATGATTCTTCAAGATCTTTTGAAGAATTATAATAGAAAAAATATCTCTCAAAGGTGCCATTATTAAAGTTGACATTAGTAAAGCTTATGACACGATGAATTGGGATTTTTTAGAGGCTTTGCTCAATGCCTTCAAGATGCCGACCAGATTTATAAATTGGGTTATGACATGTTTGAGAGCAACTTCATACTCTATTTTGATGAATGGTAGAGTGCAAGATAACTTCCAAGGAAAAAAGGGTCTAAGGAAAGGGGATCCCCTCTCTCCCTTCCTTTTTGTCTTGATAATGGAGTATCTAAAAAGGAGATTATCCATGGCAGCCAATCAAACCAGTTTTAGGTATCACCCCTTATGGAAAATTCTCAAAATAGTCAATCTCTGCTTTGCTGATGATCTAATTTTATTTAGTAAAGGCAATATTCAATCGATTCAAGTGCTCAAGGATGTCATGGATGAGTTCAATGCTACATTGGGTCTGGCTATCAACACTAATAAATCCCAAATTTATTTGGGAGGGGTTGAAAGCAAGGCTAAACATTCTATCTTGAGAGAAATATTTAGGAGTCCCCTTGAGACCAACCAAATGGAGAGTGGAAGACTGTGATATGATCATAAAGAAAATTAAGCATAGACTCTATAATTGGGCTAGCAGACATCTTTCTTTTGCAGGAAGATCCCAACTTATCCATTCAGTGTTACTTGGTCTCCGTAACTACTGGATGAGCATCTTCATTCTTCCTCAAAGTATTACGAAAGAGATTGAAAAACTTTGTCGAGGCTTCCTTTGGGGTTGGAATGGAAATAGGAGTAAGCTACATGTGGCTAGTTGGGAAAAAGTTTGTCTTCCAAAGAACTATGGTGGTTTGGGTTCAAAGACGGGGTCAAATGGAATCAAGCCATTCCTGCAAAATATCGTTGGGCTATTTCAAACAAAAGTGATACTCTTTGGGTGAAATGAATCAACAACGTATATTTGAAGAACAATTCAATATCGACCTATGTTTTAAAGCATGACTCGAGTTGGTATTAGAGGAAGTTTTGTCATGTGAGAGATAAATTTGACAGCTTGGAGATACAAAGTCCATGGGCCTCAGGTAAGTTTAAACCGCATCTGTTATATAATAGTAAACTATCTCAGATTCCTTTTATTTACAGCAAGAGTATATGGAGCTCGATCAATGTTCCAAAGCATCGGTTCATCTTGTGGCAAGCGGTCAATGTTCAACTGTTAACAAGAGATAAATTGCTTTAGTTTCGAGTCAATTTGGACAGCAATGTGTGTCCGGTCTGTGCTGAAGCTGCTGAGTCAAACCAACACCTTTTCTTTGATTGTAGTCTATCTCAAAGAGTGATTGATCAGGTGAGTAATTGGCTGGGGGCAGGGGCTTGGCCGAAAGACTTTCAAGCTTGGAAAATCTGACTGGTGCAGATTAGTAAAAACAAATTGTGCAAAATTTATACCTCTATTTTGGCAGCCATGATTTATAGATTGCGGATTAACATGAATGGTTGTGTTTTCAATGATAACTCAAGCACAACTATAAGAATTGTACAGGATATACAAAAAGTTATGTTTTATATATTAACAATAGCAAAAAGAGGGAGTTTGAATAGGTATGAGAGGAAGTATATAGAGCAATTATATAGGTGGCGTTTGGTAACACTTTTTTAATCAGTTTTTTGTTTTTAAAAGTAGAAAAATGAAAATATTTTTCAAAAATATGTTCTGTAAAACTGTTTTTACTTTTCAATTTTATAATTAGAAATCAAAATTTTAAAAACAAAAAAAAAATCACTTTCAATATTTTTTTAAACAATTTTTTTTTCTTAATCAATATTTTGGATTACGATCAGACCCGGACCCAAATCCCCTCCCCATGGCCCTGGCGTTGAACTCGACTTCTGACTTGAACCCAAATCCGACCACAGACCTAGACCTGACTTAAATAAAATCAAAAAATAAAAATAAAAATAAACTTTGCAGAACACATTTTTATTTTCTGTTTTTAAAATTAAAAAAAAAAGTGGTTACAGAAAGCATTTTTGTTTTTCAAAAATAATTTTTTTTAAAAACAAAAATTTTACTTTCATTTTGTGATTAAAAAATTAAAAAACAAAAGTGTTACCAAATGGCACCATTGTAAATAAGAGTATTTCTTTAGCTGCTGAGTTTGTTTTCAGCTTAGTTTTGTTTGTAATTACTTGTGATTAATAAAGATTTATCGTTGTTTCAAAAAAAAATAAAGATATATCCTTCTTGATAAATAATTTTCTAACAACATCTAATAAAATAAATATATATATAAAATAAATGCCGTATCTACCATATACCGTGCACTATTACATTAATCTTAAATTAGTGTACAATATGATACCTCTTTGGAGAAGAAGAAACCCACTCTATATATACAACATGGAGTGTCCGTCGGCCTGAGCACTCTAAATATTGTTTCTTCCGAAAATTAGCCCGCCTCGTTGAAAGTAACGAGTTTTAAAAAATAATGACGACAAATATATAATACCATTTTCTTTAATGACAAAATTTGGACAGACATGGAAATTTTACAAAGGTAGGAAGGTCTACAGGGAAATAAATAGTACATACATGCATACACACGTACCGTAGTGCTGCTTTTATTTTTTTTATTATTCAATAAAAGAAAAACCCAGCTAAACGCCAATTCTGAATTCCACCATCTAACCATCACAACAACTGCCCCCAAACATCACCAAAAAGGCAAAAGCTCTTTTTTTTTTTTTATTAAAAACTCATAACATAAATAATATTCTATAAAACCAAACAAAATTTGAAAAGGGAACCCGTAGTCCAATTATTATTCCAAAAATAAAAAAAGAAGAAAGAATAGTCCAATTAAGTAACATCACCAAATATTTTCAGGAGTCGTGGAAGCCCAGTCCAGCCTGACTGCCTGCCCACACGTTGGCGTACACCAAACGATGCCACGTGGCATTGCATTCGGCCTGATTTGGTTGGGCTCTCCTTTGCTGCCTGCTGCTGGTCCTCTTCCCACAATTACTTTGCTTTCTTTCTTTTTTTGAGGGTGCAATTACTTGCTTG
Source organism: Cannabis sativa (assembly GCF_029168945.1). Taxonomy (NCBI): domain Eukaryota; kingdom Viridiplantae; phylum Streptophyta; class Magnoliopsida; order Rosales; family Cannabaceae; genus Cannabis; species Cannabis sativa. Next base: position 27,638,521 of record NC_083604.1, on the reverse strand, counting down.
CTTTCACCATGCAAAGTTTCTTCTTCTCCTTTTTTTATTTCTTTTAATTTTAGTAAACCAAATTATATGTATTTTTGAAACAATGAGTAAACCAAATATTAGTTAACATAGAAATAAATAACCATACAAAAAAAAACATAGAAATAAATAAAATATTGTTTTAAATTATATAACTATATTTTGTCGAAATAAATAATATAAAATTGGTAACCAAATATTAAATTAACTTTCCTCCAAAAAAAAAAATATATATTAAATTAACAAAATATCAATATTGATTAATTAAAAGCTTTTTCCAACCAAATAATTGAAATAGAAAAAGGAAAAAAATAATAAATTAACAAAATATCAATATTCATCAAAGCTTTCTCCAACCAAATAATTGAAAGAGAAAAAGGAAAAAAAAAAAAAACTTCGCTTCTGAGAGAGGCAAATACAAAAGACAAATTACAGAGATAAACAATATCAGAATCAAAATCAATATTACCTTAAAACTCTCTGCTGTTGGATCTCTCTCCTCCTGAGAACACGGCTTTCTCTCTCTAGAATTATAGTGGAGATGTTGTGACAGGGGTGATCAGCCTCTGATATCCTGAGAGAGAGGGAGAGAAGGAAATGGGAGCGTGTGTTTCAACGCCTCATGGGTGTGTTGGAGGGAGATTAAGGTCCTCTAAGAAGGCCAACGGTCGTCGGAGAAGGAGAAGAGGTCTGAAGGGAAGAGTCTCGTCTCGCTTGTCTGAGGCCTCATCCGACAGAGCAGATAGGTCTGCTCAACTTGATTCCATCTCCACCTTCACCAACCCAACTTTCCAAGGTACATTTTTTCCTTTCATTCTAAATATATATTTCTTCAAAAATGTTGGAGGATTAATTAACTGAATTTGATTTTTGGATTTTGGTGGGTTCTAGTGTTGGAGTTTTCTCCTTTTCGGATTTTAATTATTATCGGAAATAAGACTCTGTTTGACGTTTTGGTCGATTTTTATCGGTTTCTTTTTTCTTCTTCTTCTTCTTTTTTTTTTAAAAAAAAAAATAATTAATAATTATAATTATTCTAATTGGATTTGAAGTTTTTGAGGTGGTTAATCATGAAATATGTACAGTTTTCCCAATGGAAGGAGACTATGTAAAAAATGAAATTTCTCTTACGATAATTGGACTGTTATTGGTTGTTTGATCAAAGTAAATTGCAGTGAGGGAGTTTTTTCTGTATATTGTTGGTACCTTCGTATTATATATCTCCATATTATCTTGGTGATCCTAATTACTTTCCTTTCTTTCTGATACACTGATCAAGCTTTGACAAAAAAATTATTCTCAACTAAGTAATAGATGAGAATGAGCAAGTGAACTTCTTTTAAGGCCTTTTACTAATGGTTTTTGCAATGTGGTAGTATCAGCAGGAAGCATCGATGAAGCATGGTTTGACTCAATTCCCGTATTTGATTCTGATTGTGATGAAGATTACCAAAGTGTTCAAGATGGTATGATTTTTCTTTTTTATTATTATGTTTCGGTCAATTACTAATACGTTTCCATGTATCCGGTTTAATATAATTTGTTCTATATGTATTGTTAACAGTTTTGACATGTGCAGATGTGCTCTCTCTTAATGAATATGAAGGTGTGTCAGTGTCAGGAAATTCGGGCAACTCTGTCACTGAAGGTGCCCAGAACTCTAGTTTTCAGGTTATGAGTTCAGATGATATTGACTCCCAACCTAAATGTGATGGACCGTCAACAAATGAAGCAAACCATCCTGTGTTCCTAGATGAAATTTCATCATCTGTGGATGAAAATTCTTGCAAGGGAGAAGGAATATTGGATAACTGCGGAATTCTTCCAAGTAACTGTTTGCCTTGTCTTGCGTCTACAGTACCTTCAGTTGATAAAAGAAGATCATTAAGTTCTAGTCCACCGAGTGCAAGGAAGAAGGCACCCCTGAAGCTTCCTTTTAAATGGAAAGAAGGCCATGCTATTTCTGCTTTACGTAAGTATTATACCATTCAACATTTGATGTATTATTGTCATTTTTCTTTTAAAAAAACAGGTAGTCTTAGTTTAGCAATTATATTTTCTGGCATGAAAGAGTATTCTTTTGCTTCTCTTAGAGCTTATATTTCCATTACCATTCACGAGGTATTCATCAGCCTTTTAGCTGAGCAATTTAATTAGTGTATTGATAGAAGTATTTGATGGTCATATTCATGAAATATAGATTGCTCGTTGAACCCTGTAAATGTGAATTGTGTGAAAATAGGATACTTCAAATTTGAGAGTCCAAGAGTTTTATTGTGTAGATCATTATAAAATTTATTTTTCACTCTGTTTTTCATTTCAGTTTAACAAGTTTATTTTCATGAGCTTATTCCTCTTTATTTGTAATTCAGTGTCATCAAAGATGTTTCTGCAACGACCAATTGCCGGTTCTCAAGTACCTTTTTGTCCCATAGAAAAGAAAATCCTAGACAGTTGGTCCCCCATCGAGCCAAGTACATTTAAAGTGCGGGCAGTGAATTACTTTCGGTAAGACTTAAGGAGGGCAGTGTGAAATTGTTATTACATTCATTTTTAACAATTCATACATCCTTTCTATAAACGCAGCCACACGGTGAACACAAAGCAAACTATTCTTTCTCACCGCAATTAGTGGCGTACGCCTATATTTGGAGAGGTTTCTGAAAAGGGAAACTTCTATTTTAAAAAAAGAAAAAATTGATGTGGCTATCTCTGTTATCTAATCAACAGGCTGTTCTTACATAATAATATTTCTGTACTGTTGAGGTTTGAATGGTTTTCTTATCACGCTTACTTTCGAGATAACTTATTTTCAGTGACAAAAAGAAAGAATTTGCTTCCAACTATGCTGCTTATTATCCATTTGGAGTGGATGTATTCTTGTGCCAGCGGAAGATAGATCATATTGCTAGATTTGTGAAGCTCCCTGCTATTAATTCTGCAGGGGATCTCCCTTCTATCCTTGTTGTAAATGTACAGGTATGTATCTCTCTCAACTGTTTTAGTGTGTGTGGAATCTACGTCTTATGGCAAGTCCCTGATTCTGGGATGATCTTATATTTTCTGAATTAACAACTTTTCATTATCTGATTTAGAACAATTTAGTGAGCTAGTTAATGGTTACAGGTTACCGTTAACAATTCATATAGTTGGAAACAACTTAAATATTGTATGAAATCCAAAATCAAGAAATAAGACTGGCAGTTCAAACCGTTATATTGTATGCAAACACATGTTTCTAATACTCATTGTTTGTCATATTTTGAACCTCGTACTATTAAGGTTCTTCTCTAGCTTCTTGATTTGCTTTATCAGTTATTTTTTCTTCTTGGTCTGCAGATACCATTGTATCCAGCTGCACTTTTCCAGGGTGAAACTGATGGTGAAGGAATGAGTTTTGTTCTGTACTTTAAACTTTCTGAAACCTACTCTAAGGAACTTCCACCTCTTTTCCAAGAGAACTTCAGGGTAAGATGGAGCCTTTTGAACACTACATTTCGTATATAATTTATGTTTTGGATGTGAAAGTACTGCGTACGTTTTCTTTTCAGTTTATGCTATTATTGGCTCTTTAAAATGATGCTTTTCTCAAAAACAGAGGTTAATCGATGATGAAGTTGAAAAGGTAAAAGGTTTTACGGTAGATTCTCTCGTACCCTTTAGGGAGAGGCTAAAGATATTAGGACGTGTTGCAAACGTGGAAGAACTTCATCTGGGCGGTGCAGAAAGGAAGCTCATGCAGGCTTACAATGAAAAGCCTGTGTTGTCGCGTCCTCAACATGAGTTTTACTTTGTAAGTGTAAACTAGTTTCATAAATTGGTTAAACAAGCAGGGTCCCTTGTTCTGATATAAGAAAAAGAGCAGGGTCCCGTGTTGTTGTCCTAAAACTGAAGTTGTTTTTACTTACTACGTAAGATCTACTCAGCTGTCTATAATTGACAGTGAATGTGGTGTCATGGGCAGGGGGAAAATTACATGGAGATTGATTTGGATATGCATAGATTCAGTTACATTTCTAGGAAAGGATTTGAAGCTTTCTTAGACAGACTTAAGAGCTGCGTTTTGGATGTTGGCCTCACTATTCAGGCAAGTGTTTCAATCTAATCCTATGACAGTAACTTTTAATTGAATTTCACAGGCACTGTGTTCTAAATTTCTAATATTTGACTGACATGACAGGGGAACAAATCTGAAGAGTTGCCAGAACAGATCTTATGTTGTATACGATTAAATGGAATTGATTATATTAATTATCAGCAACTGGGGTTGAATCAAGATCCCCTCTGAATCTTGTGCTCAACCAAAATGTAAGGCCTAAAAATCAACAATTAATGTAATTATAAATTTCAAGAGAAATTTCTTTCTATTCTTTTGTAGGTCCTGCCTAGGTCTCCAATCCATCTCTCTTCAATTATATTTTGGGGCAGGTCACACTGGTGCCCATGTAGACCATAATTGCAATATTTAATAATCATATCATTTAAAAAGTCACCTGGATTTAGAATAAATGCGGACAATACTTACCTATTTAGTTGTGTATAACAATACGAGTAATTTGCGGTATAAATAACTTCTAATTGTAAATAAATATTTAAATTTAAGTTTTTTTTTTTTTTTTAGGAAAATATTTAAATTTAAGTTTTAATAATAATAATAATACAAGTTATATTTATGAAACTTCTTTAGGTATGTGACCATTAAGTAGCAAGTCAATGGTCACGTGCTATATGAAAGTTCTAGAAATATAATTTAAGTATTATTATTGATAAAAATTAAACTTAAGGTGTGTTTGGAATGGTTTAATGCTAACATGGGAATGGTAGTGTGAAATATTATCTTGTTTGTTTTGAGGATTTAGCCTTGGAATGTTATTCCCTTAGTAATATAACTACCTTTGAAGATGGTAATATTGATACCTTAAAAAAAAGTAGGATTGAATTATTACTTTCTATTATATTAATTTGAATAATATTTTTAAATTAATAAATAATATTATTATTTATTATCAATAAAATATTACGATACATATTTAGTTTGTGAGATTATTTTTTTTAACTGAGTTATTTTTATATTACTAGCAATAACATGCATACATATATATTCATTAGTGTACATAAATAACATAACGAACAAAAATAAATAACATAGTAACAAAATATATAGAAATGTTCATTTTAATTAATAATAAATACAATAAAATTTAATATTTACTAATTAATAAATATATTTGTTTAATAAATAATTATTTTATTGTTATATATAATTAACATTAAATATATATAATAAAAAATATTTTTATTTTAATTTTTTAAAATAATATATAAGATTCTTGTACTCAATCATACAGTGTAATTTAATTAACGTGAATATGATTATATATTACCCTACACAGCCAAACACAATTTACACATTTTCCTACAATTATATTATCCTTCATAATATTTCCTATAATCAAATTATTTTGAACACCTCATACCAAACGCCCCCTTAGATATTTATTCGTATTTGAGAGTTAAATTTAAGTATTTACATCGAAAATCACTCTAATAATATTACTATTCTTTGAAATGCATGGTGGTCAGCCAACCCGCTTGAGGTGGCTAGTTTGTCATTTTGTTGTCCCGCCTAAGTACTCGGACCCCTTGTTGGTTGAAGTAATGAGTAGATGGCTTGGCATTCTTGTGAGTGAGTTGTACTGATGTTGGCCACGAAGACATGCCACATCAGGGACAAAAATCGAGATAACACCTACACTATTTAATCAATTAAAATGCAAAAAGATGCTCACATAACTGAGAGTAAAAGTGATGCTCTTACTCAAAGAGTTCCCTATATATTAATAATTTTTTTTATAATATAATAAATCTAACAACAGAAAAAGTGTCACATTATTTATCAACTTTTAATTTTATCATTAATTTGTCCTTATTATTTTTTTTTATATGAGTGATTTGATTAATATATTAACAAATAAATTTTTTAAAAATAAAATAAAAATAAATTCATATATATAAATAACAAAAGAAAATACAAGAGAATTTACGTGAAATCTTACTTTTTTTTTTTTACTCATTCTATCTATTTTTAAATTTTTGTGAGATTTTCCAATTTATTTAAGAGAAAAATTCAAACTTTTTAATAATAATAATAATAATAATAATAATAATAATAATAATAATAATAATGACTCAGAAATCTAGACTAGACTTCTAAGCCACACCCGCTTATTAGATTAGCGAGAATGAATAAAAGTAAAGTACTTAAGAGAGATACAACCTATTTATAGTAAGTCACCCCGTATATCCCGATAGTAATGAGGCTATGTCTACTTCGAGTTTTTATTTCTCACAAAATGATAATTATAGCAACAGACTAAGTGTCAAAAACTCCAAACTCTAGAGAGAGAAGCTCTAACATTGTGGGTAGTTTTCTGAATGTGAAAAATAAACTAAGGGAGCTCTCCTTTTACAAGTGAAGGAGGCCCGAAAAAATTGGAGAAAAGTACAAATAAGATATTTTTGGTCTTTGATGTGGATCTAATTGTGAAAATTAGCTTCTAGTGGTGATAACCAATTTTTTGTGCCAGGCAGGTCTTGTTGCAAGTAACTCAGAAGCTTATTTTCATAACCTGCTTAGGGTGAATTTTGATGATGATAGCTTCAGAATTACTGTTGGGCTTTGTGCCCTAAATAAAACTCTATTTCAATGTAATCTTTTCTATTATCAATAAAGAAACCAATTTAATTTCCTTGTTTAATGTGTTATTTGGTTCATGTGATCATCTATTTACTTATTTGATTAATAAATTCATCCAAACCCTTATCACACTGATATTCTTATTTATTGTGTTGTCAACACAGTGGAAAGTAAACAAGATTGTGTAATTAAATGTATTCCTAGATTTATTAGTACACAGGGTTTAACTGATATGATAATCTACAACGGAGTTTACTTGCACCTTGGATAAGTGCTATGTCCTTTCCAGGGCATTGGTTAAAGTAAGCTTGGGTTGGATGTATGGAGTATGCATCGGAAGGGACTGATATTGAACTTGAACTAGATATGATAATCTTACCGTAATATCTATTCAATTCAATATCACCTAGTTGATCCTAGATCAAATGATCTCAATCCTGAGATGGTTAGGTTCGATCTCAAGAGTATTATTCATGTTCTTTGATTTGTTAGTTAAGCCTACTTTTTGGTCAGGGTGATATGTACATTTTGGGAACATGGTAGTACAATAAAGTGGGAGCGCTAATCATAGATATGGAATCTATAGCTTCTATCGGGACATAGAAATGAAATGATGATCCTTCGAGCTTGGCTAAATAGAGATAAATGATAGAGCGCTCATTTTAGTGATTATATTAGTTCACTAAAAAATCATTTATAGGTGGCTAAGTGTTTTAAGGATAAAATACATTGAAAGGGTGTAACGGTAATTTTGTCCCTATGCAATGTAAATCATCTATAGAGGATCATTGATTATTGGGATTATAACAATGGATAATAAATAGCGTATCTATATCGTGGAACATATAGAGCGTTCTATATAACTGAGAGTGCAAATTCTAAGTTCTATAGTGGTTCAACAAGGAATTAATAAGTTAGAGAATTTACTTGGTAAATTCTAGACCTGCTTATTGGAAGCTCGATTATATAGGCCCATGGTCCCCATACTAGTTGAACTCAGTTAATTGATTTTAATTAATCAATTTTAATTCTAAAATTAGACTATGTCTAGTTTATGAATTTTCACTATGTTATGGCTTTAATGTGAAGAATTGGTATTTTAGGGTTAATTTATTAATTAAGAGACTTTGTGGAGTCTAATTAATAAATATTATAAATGATAATTTTATCTAATAATTATTTTAATTATTAAATAAATAGTTTTGACATTTATAGGGTTGGAGTTGTAAAAGTGGTATTTGTGAAAAATAGATAAAATAGTTGAGAAAAATGGCAAAAACCAAACATGAGTGGGGCCCAATATGTGGCCGACCATATGGTGCTATTTTACTCTATTTTTATCAATTTTTTATTCCAAAATAAATCAACCCTAACCCTATAGAAATTAGTATAAAAGGATAGCTAAGGTCTCATCATCCAACTAATGCCTCCAAAGCTAAAAACCTAGCTTTCTGATGAGACCTCTTCCTTCTTCTTCTTCCTCTTGAATTTTCGAAATACCTAAGCCTTTCTTTACAAATATATTCAGCCATTAGTGATTGAGTGCATGCCCACACATAACAAGTTGGTCCTCAATCATAGTGTGTAAGACTGTGAAGAATCCAATCAACAAGAAGGAGAATCGGGCTCAGATCTTGGTTATACTCTGCTAGAGAAAGGATACAAGGGTTAGAGATCTGAGTGGGAAGGGTTATTTAATTCCGTTGCAACCACTGTAAGGTATCTCATACCTTCTATTTGTTTATTTTCATCGTTTTAGAAATTCATATTAGGATGTTTATAAACATACTTGTTAGTAAATCTAGATCCTGGTAAAATAATTCCAGCAACTTCTATCAGAGCCATGGTAATTGATTTACATTTAAGTAATATGGATTTAAAATGATGTATGTGTGATTTGGATGTGATTCATGTTGATCTATGTGTTTATTGGTGATTGATTGATGTTTGCGAATTTTTTATGGAAAATAATTGGATTTTCGTTCTGGAATTATTTTTATTGGATAGTAAAATTAAGCAATTCACTTTTTTACAGAACTCAATTTCAATTTTATTTGAATTAGTTTCGATTTTTTGAAAAATTGGAAAAATCTTAGGGGTGGTGACACCCCACACGCGCGCGGACACCCGTGTCACACGAGATGCACGCGAGTTCGAATAAGGGGATGTCCGAGTATTCTCGGATAGGCGACAAGATTTGTGTCTGATCAGGGGCCGTGCACGCACGGAGAGGCTGCATGCAGCCTCCCTGTGCGTGATTTCTCGGCCAGGCCTTCCCCATCATGCGCACGGCCGCACCAAATCCAAAATTTTTCAATTTTTCATGTTTTTTCATAGAATTAATTTTGAATTTTTTGTGCAGTTTTGTATTTTGATTTTTACTTTTCAAATTTCAAATCTAATTATGAGAATCAAATTAATTAATATTTTTTAAATTAAAATTATGATATTAGTGAAATTTGAATTTGAAAATAGGTAAAGATTTATCTTTTTGCTTAGTTTGTTATCTTATATTTAAAATTTGATTATTTTATCTTATTTTTAAATTTAAGGTTAGATATTTAGTATTTTAAATTATTCAATTTTTTTTTAATAAAATGACCTTATTTGAAATTTAAAAATAAGATTATTTTAATCATAAAATTTTAAATTGAGATAAGATATTTTGCTAATTTTTAAATTTTTTTTATTTTATTTGAAAATTAAATTATAAAATCAGAAAAATGATAATTATTTATCATTTTATTTTATTGAATATTTAATTTTAATTTAATAACATGAAATTTGAAAAGTTGTTAGTATTTTTTTTGAAATAGATATTTAGGTTAGTTGAAACTAATTTTTTAAATTTATAGGTTTAAATTTTAATTTAATTTTTTTAATTTATTTTTTTTATTTTATTTCCCAAAAACAAATTTATTATTTATTTATTTTTTTCGAAATTAATAAATTAATTAATTAATTTAAATTTAAATAAATCCTATATCCAACTATCCAATGTGTTACATGTGTGTGTGTTTTATATTGTTTATTATTAAAATAAGTTTTATAAAACCTATTATTGTTTGATCTAAATTGCCATGGTTAACTTGTTGACAGATCCAATGATCTGATTTTAACCAATGGTTCAATTGTCAATAGGTCAAAGAAATAATTTGTAACAGGTAAATTTTGCAATGTTCTTTCATCTGTGTATGAACCTAGTAACATGATAGGATCCATCCAAATCAATGTGCCTGTGTGAGCCTATATGTTTGCTTTGAGCTTAGATGCATATAGGTAGCCTATTTAATTTTTGTAATTAAAATGTACTAGGTTGCTAAATAAAATTGTCACATCTTGATAGATTTTATTTAGACCCAATTAGTATTTGGGCTTATTCAATTAATAACAGTTGTTCATTTTAAGGTTAAATTCCTCTCTTTTGGGCCTTGTGTGAGAGTTAGGGGGTCATAGCAGTGGGTACGACATACTGAACCCAACCCTCCCTCACATGAACAATCCCAACTGTGAAGGCCCATTTTGCCTGATTTGAAAACTGTACTAGGTTAATTAAACTAGTTTAACCTAATAAAATTGATTAGCAACATAGTTAATTTCGAAATATATGAAAATTAATCTTTTATTTCATTATTTTCAAATTAATTTAGAAAAACACACTTAGTTTAATGAAATTCAAATTCAAGATAAATTAAATGTATTTTTCTGTATTTAATTAAATAAAGAATTAATAACTAATTAAATTCTTCTAGATCCTTAATTATTTAATATGTAAAGCCCGCTTAGTTAATTTGGAAATTAGCAGTTGTTTATGATTAATTATGAAATTATTTATAGCTATTTAAATAATTTATTACTGTTATTTATGGAATTCAGAAATGCATGATTATGTTATCAGTAGTTTTTCATATTTTGCATTTCCGGTGCCCGGTATTTTGGAACTCGGCGTTTGGCTCAGTAGAAATCACAACTTAGTATGTTAGTAGTTTGGGGACGGGTTTTAGACATTGGGAATGTCGGGAATGGCCGGGAATTTAGAATTTCCCAAAAATACCCCTTTAGTATGACTTATGTGATTTTTGGTGGAGGGGCAAAATGGTCTTTTTGCCCCAATGACTTTTTGTCTTTTAGTGACTTTTTATTTGAAAAATTAAATGTTTATTTCATGGTATATTTGGCTGAAATGGAGTTGATTTATATTACTTAACTTTTATTCATTTTATCAAAAAAATCAAAGTTAGAAAAGTTAGAAAATTTTCACTCAAAGCTCTGTCTGTCTCTCTCTCTCTCCTTTCGGCCATTTGAGGCAGCTAGAAGGGTGATTTTTCCTCTTCAATTTCAAGTAAATTTCAGCTAGTTAGAGTGTCTCTAATCAAGGTAATTCTTGTCTAGCTTTTTCTAATTAGTTTTCTTGAGATTTTTATGAAAATTGATGAAATGCATGCTTGAATATTTGTTGTTGTTGCTGCTGAAATCTGGTTGTTGTTTCTGAGTTTAAGCATGTTAGATTAGGGTTGTTTAAGTGCTTTTGAAAGCATGTTGGATAGGTTGTGCAAAGCTTTAAGTTTCTATGCAAAAGTTATGATTTTTGGTGAAAATATTGTGAATCTGTTGCTGGGTTGTTGTGTATGATTTTACTTGATTTCAGAGGCTTATTCATGCATATTTGAGTAGAATTAACTAGGTTTGAATGCATGTTTGTGGGAATTGCTCAAGTTTGAGTTTAGAACTCAAAGCTTGAGCTTTAATGGCAAGTTGTGTATCTGTGAATTCTGGGTTAGTTTGATGCCTTAGATTTGTTCTTTGGGGTATTTAGAGCAGGTCTGGAAGATTTGGAACCAATTGGGTTTGATTTGGTTGAGTTAGGAATTTTTGAAAAATTCCTGCGAGGAACCGGAATTTCGGTTGTGCAACCGGAATTCTGGATGGGTGTCCAGTAATTCCCAGAACCGGAATTCCGGTTGGGCAACCGGTCTACCGGTTGGGGAATTTTTTGAAACCCTAGTTTTCCTCGTTTTTATGTTTTAGGGGGTATTGCCATGCTTTTTATCGATAGGGAAACTTTTAGTTCCTTGTTTTAGTCCCCGGGAAGTGATTTAGCGTGTCACTTATAGCGTTGTGATTTTTATGGTTTAGGAGCCAATAATCCGCCGCTCAGCTTCAGTTCCAGTCAGGTTGACTGGCACACTTGAAATCGGAATCCAGGTAAGATTAGTATAACAGTATGCATATGTAGATTACATGTTTAGCGTGCATGTAGGAAGCCTGCTAGATTACATTAGTTATGTATATAGGCTTCGAACCATCCAACCCTGTCACGTCGGTACAGGCTGGAGTATGACCGACGGCGGAGTATGACCAAGTTCGACCGATCAGCCGACATTTGGTTGGTGGTTCCGTGCTATTGACCTATCCCGTCGGTACAGTGGAGTATGACCGACGGCGGAGTATGACCGGTTCGACCGATCAGGAGGATACTTGTCAATAGTACCATCCCTGTGAACGTTCAAAACTCAGTACCATGTTGGACATGGCAGTAGTGGCTCAGTACCATGTTGGACATGGCAGTAGCGGGACTCAGTATCGTGTTGGACACGGCAGTTAGAATTATGTATGATATTATTATGCTTTTCTTACTGAGTCTGTCGACTCACAGTTTATGTTAATGTGTAGGTAAAGGCAAGGCTATAGCTGATGGACCGTGAGCGAGCTTATGAGATTGTACATGTCGGGGCGGTTAGGCCTGGAGCGTACGATCCTCGGGACAGCAAGGCTGAATTTTGTAACTGGTCGTTAGACGACCTTTATTTTATGTAATAGTTAAACAGTTAAACTTTTTGTAAATATTTTTTATAATCGGGATCCCGAGTCTTTTGTAATATGGTTTTATAAGTTTAATTAAAAAGCAAAATTTTAATTAATCACGTTTTTCCATAAACCTCGTTGATTAGCAACGAGCTGCACAGTACGTTTAAAAATCACGTAATACGCCTAAGGTAGTTAGGGTGTTACAATTTGTTATCAGAGCCGCCAGGTTGTCTTCCGAAGATCGTCACGACATGTACAATCATCATCAGCAGTTAGCTCGGTTCACGGTTCAGTAAGCCTTTATTGCTTTAGTAGTTTATTTTATTCAGTTATGAAAAAGAAAAGCCTGTTAGGAAGCATGTTAGTAGCCTGATAGTAGAATAGGCGCATGTTTCGTTTTTAATTTCCAAATTAAGCGGCATTAGTAAGCTCTCCTTGAATACGACCTGATATGCCAACTCTTGGTTTCGCAGGCGGTTCTAACTAGATGGACGCCAGGCGGACTACCAGGAGTCAGGGCAACTCCGTAGGGTCGAACCAAGGACAGGGAGCTCAGTTTCCCCCACCTGCTAGGGGCCGAGGTAGAGGTCCCCGAGGCAGGGCTCGTGGCCGGGGTGATGAGAACCCGCCACAGGCTGCCCAGGCTCCCCCAGCCGATCAGGGAGCCCCGAACTGGGAGTTGCGGTTTGCGGAAATGCAAGCCCGGATCGAAGAACAAGACCTCGAGATTCAGAGGTTGAGACGAGCGGGGTGCTCTGCCGGTTCCTCGTGCCCATAGTTCCGGTGGCACACCCTCGCCGCCTGTGCCGAGATAGTGGTGGCGGCCCATAGATTGGAACCATTGTATGAGCGGTTCCGGAAGCAAGCACCTCCGGTATTCCTGGGAGGTCCGGATGTAATGAAAGCCGAGCAATGGCTGACGGTGATCACCAAGATACTGAATTTCATGGGTGTCACCGGTAACGACAGAGTGGTGTGCGCCACGTTTCAGTTCCAGGAGGACGCGTTGGTATGGTGGGACATGGTGTCTCAGATCCATGACGTCACCACCATGACCTGGGAAAGGTTCCAGGAACTCTTTAACGCAAAGTATTACAACGAGGCGGTTAGAAGCGCCAAGAGGAAAGAGTTCGTTCACCTGACCCAGCGGGAGAACATGAGCGTCACTGAGTATACTACTCAGTTTGATCGGTTGGCGAGGTTAGCCTCGGGAATTGTGCCGACCGACTTCAGTAAGAAGGAGAAGTATCTAGACGGGTTGAATCCCAAGATCAGGCATGATCTGATGATTACCACCGACGACAGCACCACCTATGCTCAGATGGTGGAGAAGGCACTGCGAGCTGAGGGCGCAGTGGGGTGTATGTCAGAATCAGCCAGTACTCCGGTGAGTGGCGGAGCTCCTACCCCTCCCCGCATCGAGGCATAGCGGGGAGTAGTGGTTCGGCCATTGATCAGAGGAAGAGAGCACCCCCTGCTTCCGGTAGCTCGAGTCAGAACAAGAGGTTCCGGGAACTGCATCGGAGGGAGTCGTCCTGGTGGTACTGAGACCCGATTCTCCTATCTCGAGTGCCCTAGCTGCAAGAGGCACCATCGGGGCGAGTGCAAAGGTCAGGGATGCTTTCATTGTGGCATGCCCAGACACTTCAAGAGGGAATGTCCCCAGCTCCGACCAGAGGCACCGCGAGCTCCAGCGATACCCACTCCAGCCAGGGTGTTCGCTATCACGCAGCCGATGCGGATGCCGGCCCATCGGCAGTCACGGTCGGCTTTCTATTAACAACTCGCTATATTCGCGTCGTTTGATTCTGGGGCTACACATTCTTATGTGGCGGCCAGAGTCTTTAGTAAATTGGGTAGACCCTTTGATAGATATGAATCAGGGTTTGGAACCCTGTTACCTGGCGGAGAATTGGTTATCTCCAATAAGTGGATTAGGTCTATGCCGATCAGGATAGATGGTAGAGAGTTAAGCGCTCATCTGATAGAGATGAGTTTAGTCGAATTCGATATTATTTTAGGAATGGATTTCCTATCTAAATATTCGGCGAGCATTGATTGTAAAAGGAAGATGGTGGTCTTCCAACCGGAGAGTGAAGAACCGTTTGTATTTGTGGGTTCAGTTCAGGGATCTCAGATCCCAATGATCTCGGCTATGTCAGCGAGAGAATTGTTGCACGTCGGTTGCTTAGGGTTTCTGGCCGTGGTGGTGGACACCACACGGCCAGATACCATTCGGCCAGAGGACATCAGAGTGGTTCGGGAATTTTTGGACGTTTTTCCCGAAGAACTTCCAGGGTTACCACCTCAGCGGGAGATTGACTTCGTGATTGACTTGGCACCAGGGGTGGATCCGGTTTCCAAAGCCCCGTATAGGATGGCTCCAGCTGAACTTAAGGAATTAAAGATTCTGCTCCAACGGTTGCTTGACATAGGGTTCATTCGGCCCAGTGTGTCACCCTGGGGAGCCCCGGTTTTGTTCGTCAAGAAGAAGGATGGATCTATGAGGATGTGCATCGACTACAGGGAGTTAAACAAGCTGACGGTGAAGAATAAATACCCATTACCTAGGATCGATGACTTGTTCGATCAGCTTCAGGGGAAGACGGTCTTTTCTAAGATTGATCTCCGTTCGGGTTATCATCAGTTGAGAATCCGAGAGGAGGACATTCCGAAGACGGCTTTCCGCACTAGGTATGGACATTACGAGTTTCTGGTTATGTCATTCGGACTAACCAATGCTCCTGCAGCATTCATGGACCTGATGAATAGAGTATTCAAGGATTTCCTCGATATCTGTGTGATTGTGTTTATCGACGACATCCTCGTGTACTCTCAATCAGAAGAGGAGCATGAGTTACATCTTCAGATGGTACTGCAACGGCTTCGAGAACATATTATGGCAAGTTCAAGAAATGTGAGTTCTGGCTATCTCAGGTGTCCTTCCTAGGGCACATTGTGAGTAAAGATGGGATCAAGGTGGATCCCGGGAAGATTGAATCCGTCAGGGATTGGCCGAGACCGAAGACAAGGATGACGGAGATCGAAGCTTCTTGGGATTAGCCGGGTACTCACCGTAGGTTCGTGGAGGGGTTCTCCAAAATTTCAATGCCCCTAACCGAGCTTACAAAGAAGAATCAGCGGTTTATTTGGTCAGATAAGTGCGAAGCTAGCTTTCAGGAGCTGAAGCAGAGGTTGATTACTGCTCCGGTGCTAGCTCTGCCTTCGGACAAGGAGAAGTTCGTAGTCTATTATGACGCATCCAAACAGGGTTTGGGGTGTGTATTGATGCAAGCCGACCGGGTTATCGCTTATGCCTCCCGTCAGTTAAAGGATTATGAACAGCGATACCCGACTCATGATTTAGAATTGGCCGCAGTGGTTTTTGCACTGAAGATTTGGCGGCACTACCTTTATGGGGAGAAGTGTGAGATTTATACCGACCATAAAAGTCTCAAGTATTTCTTTACTCAGAAAGATTTGAACATGAGACAAAGGCGTTGGTTGGAATTAGTGAAGGATTATGATTGTGAGATCCTCTATCATCCCGGAAAAGCCAATGTAGTGGCTGATGCCCTGAGCAGAAAGGGTCCCGGGCAAGTAGCTAATATGATTCAGATCTCACCTCAGCTAGCAGAGGATATGGTTAGATCCAGCATTGAGTTTGTGGTAGGTCAGCTTCACAACTTGACGCTGCAATCTGATCTATTGGAAAGAATAAAAGTCGCTCGTATGACGGTCCGGAGTTAGTGAAGATCCGAGATGAGGTATTGGCCGGTCAAGCCAAAGACTTTTCGGTATCAGATAGTGGGATGCTTTTGTATAAAGCCAGGGTTTGTGTTCCGAACAGTGTGGAACTGAGAAATGAGATCTTTGAGGAGGCTCATTCTACCCCGTATTCTCTGCATCCCGGCACCACCAAGATGTACCAAGATTTGAAACCGTACTTCTGGTGGAGCGGTATGAAGAAGAATTTGGTAGAATTCGTGTCGAGATGCCTCACTTGTCAGTAGATTAAGGCTGAACATCAGAGACCCGCAGGGTTGTTGCAGCCTCTAACCCTACCAGAATGGAAATGGGAGGATATTACGATGGATTTTGTGGTCGGGTTACCTAGGACCACGGGTTTGTATGATTCCATCTGGGTAGTGGTGGACCGATTTACAAAATCTGCTCATTTTCTGCCGGTTAGAACAACGTTCACAGTGGATCAGTTGGCAGAACTGTACGTCAGAGAGATAGTGAGACTTCACGGGGTACCAAAGTCTATAGTTTCGGACAGGGATCCGAAATTCACCTCCAAATTTTGGCAAAGTTTGCAACGGGCAATGGGTAGAAAGCTAAAATTCAGTACAGCATTCCATCCTCAGACAGATGGTCAGTCCGAAAGGACAATTCAGATATTGGAGGGCATGTTGAGAGCCTGTGTTATGGACTTTGAAGGCTCATGGAGTAAATATCTACCGTTGATAGAATTTTCGTACAACAACAGTTATCAGAGTACGATAGGGATGGCTCCCTATGAACTATTGTACGGTAGGAAATGTAGATCCCCTATCCACTGGGATGAGACAGGGGAGATCCTGAGTCAGTACAGCGGACCAATGAGGCAATAGAGAAGATAAAAGCTAGAATTCTTGCCTCACAGAGCAGACAGAAGAGTTACGCAGATCCGAAAGGCAGAGATGTTGAGTTCCAAGTAGGGGAACATGTGTTTTTACGGGTATCTCCGATGAAGGGGATTAAACGTTTCGGGAAAAGAGGCAAGTTATGCCCTAGATTTACTGGACCTTTCGAGATTCTCGAGAAGATAGGTCAAGTGGCATATCGGTTAGCATTGCCTCCAGCTTTATTAGCAGTTCACAACGTATTCCATGTCTCAATGTTGAGAAAATACGTTTCAGACCCCTCTCATATACTCAGTTATGAGAGTCTTCAGCTTCAGCCAGATATGACTTATGAGGAACAACCAGTGCAGATCCTGGATAGAAAGGATAAAGTCCTTCGGAATAAGACCATAGCATTGGTCAAGGTTCTCTGGAGAAACAGTAAGGTGGAAGAGGCCACCTGGGAGCTAGAGTCAGATATGAGAGCTCAATATCCAGAGTTATTCAGGTTAGATTTCGGGGACGAAATCCTTTTAAGGGGGGGATAGTTGTAAAGCCCGCTTAGTTAATTTGGAAATTAGCAGTTGTTTATGATTAATTATGAAATTATTTATAGCTATTTAAATAATTTATTACTGTTATTTATGGAATTCAGAAATGCATGATTATGTTATCAGTAGTTTTTCATATTTTGCATTTCCTAATGTCTCGTATTTCGGAACCTACGTTTGGCTCAGTAGAAATCACAACTTAGTATGTTAGTAGTTTGGGGACGGGTTTTAGACATTGGGAATGTCGGGAATGGCCGGGAATTTAGAATTTCCCAAAAATACCCCTTTAGTATGACTTATGTGATTTTTGGTGGAGGGGCAAAATGGTCTTTTTGCCCCAATGACTTTTTGTCTTTTAGTGACTTTTATTTGAAAAATTAAATGTTTATTTCATGGTATATTTGGCTGAAATGGAGTTGATTTATATTACTTAACTTTTATTCATTTTATCAAAAAAATCAAAGTTAGAAAAGTTAGAAAATTTTCACTCAAAGCTCTCTCTCTCTCTCTCTCTCCTTTCGGCCATTTGAGGCAGCTAGAAGGGTGATTTTTCCTCTTCAATTTCAAGTAAATTTCAGCTAGTTAGAGTGTCTCTAATCAAGGTAATTCTTGTCTAGCTTTTTCTAATTAGTTTTCTTGAGATTTTTATGAAAATTGATGAAATGCATGCTTGAATATTTGTTGTTGTTGCTGCTGAAATCTGGTTGTTGTTTCTGAGTTTAAGCATGTTAGATTAGGGTTGTTTAAGTGATTTTGAAAGCATGTTGGATAGGTTGTGCAAAGCTTTAAGATTCTATGCAAAAGGTATGATTTTTGGTGAAAATATTGTGAATCTGTTGCTGGGTTGTTGTGTATGATTTTACTTGATTTCAGAGGCTTATTCATGCATATTTGAGTAGAATTAACTAGGTTTGAATGCATGTTTGTGGGAATGGCTCAAGTTTGAGTTTAGAACTCAAAGCTTGAGCTTTAATGGCAAGTTGTGTATCTGTGAATTCTGGGTTAGTTTGATGCCTTAGATTTGTTCTTTGGGGTATTTAGAGCAGGTCTGGAAGGTTTGGAACCAATTGGGTTTGATTTGGTTGAGTTAGGAATTTTTGAAAAATTCCTGCGAGGAACCGGAATTCCGGATGTGTGTCCAGTAATTCCCAGAACCGGAATTCCGGTTGGGCAACCGGTCTACCGGTTGGGGAATTTTCTGAAACCCTAGTTTTCCTCGTTTTTATGTTTTAGGGGGTATTGCCATGCTTTTTATCGATAGGGAAACTTTTAGTTCCTAGTTTTAGTCCCCGGGAAGTGATTTAGCGTGTCACTTATAGCGTTGTGATTTTTATGGTTTAGGAGCCGATGTCCGCCGTCGCTCGGCTTCGGTTCCGGTCGGGTTGACCTAAGACACACGAAATCGGAATCCGTGTAAGATTAGTATAACAAGATGCATATGTAGATTACATGTTTAGCGTGCATGTAGGAAGCCTGCTAGATTACATTAGTTATGTATATAGGCTTCGAACCATCCAACCCTGTCACGTCGGTACAGGCTGGAGTATGACCAGCAGCCGGAGTATGACCGGTTCGACTGATCAGGCTGACATTTGGTTGGTGGTTTCGTGCTATTGACCTATCCCGTCGGTACAGGCTGGAGTATGACCAGCAGCCGGAGTATGACCGGTTCGACCGATCAGGAGGATACTTGTCAATAGTACCGTCCCTATGAACGTTCAAAACTCAATACCATGTTGGACATGGCAGTAGTGGCTCAGTACCATGTTGGACATGGCAGTAGCGGGACTCAGTATCGTGTTGGACACGACAGTTAGAATTATGTATGATATTATTATGCTTTTCTTACTGAGTCTGTCGACTCACAGTTTATGTTCATGTGTAGTTAAAGGCAAGGCTATAGCTGATGGACCGTGAGCGAGCTTATGAGATTGTACATGTCGGGGCGGTTAGGCCTGGAGCGTACGATCCTCGGGACAGCAAGGCTGAATTTTGTAACTGGTCGTTAGACGACCTTTATTTTATGTAATAGTTAAACAGTTAAAATTTTTGTAAATATTTTTTATAATCGGGATCCCGAGTCTTTTGTAATATGGTTTTATAAGTTTAATTAAAAAGCAAAATTTTAATTAATCACGTTTTTCCATAAACCTCGTTGATTAGCAACGAGCTGCACAGTACGTTTAAAAATCACGTAATACGCCTAAGGTAGTTAGGGTGTTACATAATATGTCTTTAAAATATATTTAAGTTAAAAATTAGTTATTTATAACTAATTTTGGATCAACTTGAATTTAAATATATTTGAAATTCATAACTAAGTTAAGAGATTCTAGAAAATTTGTTATTGGAAGATTTTTTAAAATATTGGTTTAAGTTGAAAGTTTGTTAATTTTAGATCAACTTAAAATGGAATATTTTTCAAATTAAGTGGTTAGTAACTTAATTTGTTATTTAATTAAATTTTTGAAAATAATTTAAGTTAGAAATTTATTATTTTTTTTTTGAAATAAAGTAATTCATTAAATAGCAATATCCGCTATTACAATAGACTGAAGAGCAGAGGGAACATTGCTCTCAGTAAAAAGACGATCAGACCAAAAACAAGCACCGCGAGCAACACAATGTGCAGCCTTGTTAGCAGATCGTTTAACATGACAAACAGAAACATGATGTAAAATAGAAATAAGTGATTGACATTCTTGAATAAACAAACCAAAAACAGATGGAAGTGCAACCGAGCTATAAATAGCTTGAACAACAGCGATGCAGTCTGTCTCGATTAGCACATTCGACAAGTTCCTCATCTTCAACCAACTGAGAGCCTCCTTGACACTCAAAGCTTCAGCAACAGCTGGCTGACAAACCCGAGGATGCAGAGAAGAGCTAGCTTCGACTAGCTTCCCATGACAATCTCTAATGACCATACCCGTACCATATTGAGTCGTTGCAGCAAAAATCGCCCCCTCAGTATTGATTTTCAACATCCCAGCATGCGGGTTCTCCCAACACACACTGCTACCAGCAACAACAACATCAAATAATAGCGGTTCAAACCTACTTTCCTGAGCCAACAACCAATTATAAAGTGTAGACCTAGCCATTCGAACCACATCCGCAGCCTGAGAAGAACGACCCTGCCAAAGAAGCTCATTTCGGGCTTTCCAGATACCCCATGCCACCATCAATAGCTCATCCACCAAGGCCACTCTACCCCTACCAAAAACGCCTTAAACCAATCAGCAAAGGTAGCTTCTGCAGAAAACTGCAGCCCCACACCAGACCTATTCCAACAAGATTGTGCAAAATGACATCCAACGAAAACATGGACAATGGTTTCTTCATCAGAGTTGCAGATCACACAGCGGGGGTCAACAGGAACATGCTTATTACGTAACTGGGAACGAGTTGGTAAACACCCCGAGATGGCTTTCCACACAAAGTGAAGAACCTTGGGAGGAACTTTGACTTTCCATAGAGCCCTCCATAATTCAGACTCCAACTGAAGGCCCCATTCACCTTTCAACTCTTAGAGATAGTGATAAGAAATCTTGACCGAGTAAAAACCTGTTGGCTCCTTACTCCAAAACCAATAATCAACATTAACATGATCACTTAGTGGAACCTGCATTATCAAGCCAATATCCCTTGCCTCAAACAAATCGTGTAAAACCTCAAGATCCCATTGCTTACGATCAATATGCATCAACTGTGATACCGTGCTATTCGCCAGAGCAGGATGGGTAGAAACAACACAAGGATTCACATCAGAAATCAGCCAAGGAACATTAAGCACAAGGGTAAACATACCAGACCCAATCCTCCTTCTAGCACCATCACGGACCAATTGTTGGGACTCAAACACATTCCGCCAAATAAAGCTTGGGTTATCACCTATCTCTGCTGTAAGGAAATTTCCATTTGGGTAGTAACGGGCCCTGTAAATGCGTCCCACGAGAGAGTCTTCATACAGAAGAAGACGCCACCCCTGCTTTCCTAACAAGAAAAGATTATAATCACGCAAATTACAAAAAGCCACCTGAATTCTTGCTTCTGCAAAGACGTCGCCAACTAAACCGGCTTACACCTTTTGTTCAGTTAGTAGAGGACCCCCACCAATGCTTGGACATTAAGCTTTCAATGTGTGAACAAGTCTTGAGCGAAAGAAGAAATATAGTCATAGCATAGGTTGGTAAAGCTTGAGCAACCATTTTGAGCAAAACCTCACGGTCAGCTTTTGATAACAACCGACCCTCCCAACTCTGTATTCTCTTGAGCATTTTATCTTTGAGAAAACCCAAGATTGCATTCTTATTCCTCCCCATAGTACAAGGGAGACCCAAATAAATACTTTGCGCATCAGCCATGGGCATCCTCAGCATAGCACACATTCTATCCCGAATAGCAAGAGGAGTGTTGGAGCTGAAAAAATATTGAAGACTTGGCAAAATTCACCTGCTGACCAGTAGCAGCTTCAAACAAATGAAGAAGGCGCAGAACATTAGAAGCTTCTCATTCATTGGCACGACAATAGACATAGCTATCATCAGCAAATAGCATATGTGAAATTAACGGTGCCCCATTCGCAATCTTACAACCCTTTAAAAGACCCTCAACTTCAAACTTCTTAATGAGAGAAGTGAACCCCTCGGCACAAATGAGAAAAAGATAAGGAGACAGAGGATCCCCTTGACGAATACCCCTACCTGGCACAAAAGAAGCTGACACATGCCCACCATGAACAATTTTGTACCTCACTGAACCGACCGTAGCCAAAACAAGATCCACAAAACGAGTGGCGAAACCCATTTTTGTCACCATTGCTCTAAGAAAACCCCATTCAACTCTCTCATAGGCTTTGCTAAGATCCAATTTCAAAGCCATATATCCCTCCTTGCCCTTACGCTTTCTCTTCAGATAATGCATTACCTCAAACGCTATCATAATGTTATCTAAGATTAAACACCCAGGAATAAAAGCAGATTGAGTTGGAGAGATAACATGTGGCAAAACAACTTTAAGATGATTCACAACCACCTTCGAAATAATTTTATAAAGGACATTACACAAAGATATAGGCCACAAATCACTCATGGAAATAGGTTGTTTTTTCTTCGATATAAGCACAATATTTGTATCATTAAGCGCATCAAGTAAAACAGCAGTATCAAAAAAAGCTCTAACCTGCTGAACCACATCATCCTTCACCACATTCCAATATTTTTGAAAAAAACCATGCGTCATACCATCAGGTCCCGGAGATTTACCCGGATGCATATGGAACAGAGCACGCCTTACTTCCTCCTCAGTGACCCGATCAAGAAGCTGTTGATTATGATCCAAAGTAATAGCACTAGGAGTAACATCAACGACCGAGGAAAACTCTGATGCAGAAGTTGTAAAAAGATTCTTGAAATAGTCCAACATAACAACAGGAACCCTATCATCCCACGACACCCACCTACCCGAATCATCCTGAAGACGAGAAATCGTATTGTGCTTTTTCCTATCTGTAGCTTTAGCGTGGAAGAACTTACTATTGCTATCACCTTCACGAAGCCACAATTGTTTAGATCTTTGGCGCCAAAAGATCTCTTACCGATTCAGAGTCTCACACAGTTTCAGTTCAGCATCACGAAAATGTTGAATAGAAGTAGCATCTCTCCCTTTCTTCCATCTTCGAATCTCCCTTTTACACTACGAGATTTTTTGCTTAAAGTTACCCGTATACTCTCTACCCCAAACTGCAAGCATCTCCCCCTAATACTTTAACTTCTCAGTAATCGTCTGACCACTACAATGCTCCCAACAGTCAGACATAACTGTAAACACATGGGCTCACGCAGCCACACATTCTCAAAGAGGAATTGCCGAAATGGAACTACAAAGTTACTAATGATAGGCTCAAGCAATAACACGCAGTGATTCGAAGCTGTGATTTCAAGATTAGTGAGCTTGGCAAGATTAAACCATTGAAACCATTGAGAAGACACCAGAGCACGATCCAGGCAGACTTCTATCCAAGCATCAGTTCCTCTTCCGCGCTCCCAAGTAAACAGATACCCTAACAAGTCAAGATTAATGAGATCACACTCAGCAAGAACATCATTAAATCCATCCAGAAGCCATTGAGGATTATCATGACCGCTCCTCTTATCAAGATGACTAGTAACATTATTTAAATCGCCAATGACACACCACGGAAGATTAGACTCCAACCTCAGAGTTCGCAACAAGTCCCAAGTCTTATACCGCAAACTCCTATTGGGATCCCCATAAACCCCAGCCAATCTCCAAGGAGAAGAAGCATCTTCAGATATCTCCATATCAATATGATTAAAAGAATAGCCAAGTAGCCGAGCTTCAGAATCATTGCGCCAAAGCATAGCCAAACCTCCACTATGCCCTCTAGCATAAATCGAAAACAAACCATCAAAGCCCAACTTAACACGAAGTCTTTCAAGTTTCTCTTTACCAGAAAAAGTTTCACAAAGAAAAAGAAAATTGGGTTTCTTTTGGACCACTAGATCCACAAGGAATTGATAAACCCTCGGGTTCCCAAGCCCACGACAATTCCAACTGATGATACTCATAATGATCGGTGGGCCTGAGAACCAACACCCACCGAAAGACCATTTTTTGCACCCAAGTAACCATGCACACCAACCTCTTCACTAGTCTCCATCTCACTACATATATCGTCACCAGCCGACCCAACAACCTGGTTTTTGGCCCACATCAACCCCTTCCTCATTAATTCGGCCCACAATGGACCCCTCCACATTCATTCGGCCCACATTAGAGCCTTCCACCTGGTTTTGGCCCAATTGAGATTCCACCATACGACGTCTTTTAGTGTCCAAGACAATCAAACTATCACACCCATCCTCCACATCATTTACCATAAATTAATTATCATTATTTAAAATAAAATCAAGATTTTTTGAAAAATCAACATTACCCACAGTTTGCTCCTTATTTTTAGGAGCTGAAAAAATATCTCCAACCTCCTTCCTTGCCGCACACGACATCTCCCTATCCCCTCCACCAGCCTCCATAGAAATCGGCCTGGAGGAAGACAGACCACCCACAGCCGCACTTGTACTGGTACTCCGGCCAACAAACTCCATGTCCGACTCATTACCATCCCGCAACCATTGCGATCCAATTAAATTATTCCTCCTCCAAGGTTGAGCTCTCATCCAAACCCCATACGGTTTTACAATATTTTCAATCGGCACTTCAAAAAGCTTGGAACAAAACTTTTCGGAATGACCGATAACACCACAAATAAAGCAAAAAGTAGGGACATACTCATACTTAAACTCTGCCCAGAAACTCGGATCATCCATGCTTCGCTGGAGTATCTTCCTTCGTTTTAGCGGCACCGTAATATCGATTGGGACATGGACACGCATATATTCACGCCAAACTTGCTGAAAATTCTTCGGGTCTGATTTGATAAATGTCCCAACAAAATTGCCAAAGCGTTCCACAACAGATGCCGATTTAAAACCAGTTTGGAGCCCATGTATCTGAACCCACATATCAAGACTATTGATGACCACCTTCTTAGGATCTTCACCTCTTTGGAGCCGCCCAAAAAAAAAACTGTTGATGATTGAATGTCCACGAACTCCCCTCAACGACCCTTTCCAAATCAATCTCATGATAAAACTGAAACAAATACCTATTAGAATCAATTTCCTTTGCGTAGACCCCTTGACCTGGCTACCATAGAGATGCCATGACATGTCTCATGGCTTCAAAGTCTACTGGCCGAGCAGTAAGGAAAAAGCCAACAATAGATAGATGATCGTGACCAGCTTGATCATCCGGCACAAGAAAATTGACGCCCAAATCCCCATCGTCTTCACCTTCAATAGTGATATCGGCATACCCCTGCTCAATATCAGGCATGTCCAAACTTGATGAGGCCATCGTACCCAACCAGCAGCAAAACAATCGGATAACACACTCAAAACACTCACAAAACAATCGAATAACACACACAAATCACTTACATGCAAATCACTTTCTCACCATGTCAAGAGACAAGACCTTCTTAATATATATTCGTTTCTGAGTTTCCTATTCCTATTAGAATTAGTCTATATAAATATCTTCTTAATAATTCCTAATCGAAAAATAATATTCAATAAAAGAATTTGATAGATATATTAAATCCCAAAGTAAAAATTTTAAGCCCTAGTTATAATCAAAATAGTAGAATAGTACCTACTAAAGGCCCCATTCACCTTTCAACTGAAGGCACCGTTGATGAAAGGTACCGCTGATGAAAATAAAAATTTTAAGTCCTAGGGTACCGCTGATGCGTCGTCAATTATTTGTAAAAGGTTTTGTGAACTTTCTGGAAGCACTTTTCTTCCTGCCGAAATATTAATATATCATTCCATGTGCTTTCTTTTTCTTATACACAAAAGAACACTCTTTTGCTAATGCACTGTTGTACACCGACCACATTCCCCAACGAAGAAGACGCTGACTTTTTTCTTTATTGCTCCTCGTGCAGTTACGCGACCAATATTCTTTGTTTCATAAGGATTCCTTTTTTCAGAAATTTATTATTTTAAAACAACTTAAATTAGATAATTTTCAAATATTTATTTTATTATATTTTAATTTATTTATTTATTTTTCGAATTTTATTTATATTTATACATGATTTTTTGAAAAATTAAATGTTGAAAATTAAATTAAAGTTGAAAATTAATTTTTAATTAATTTTGGACCAACTTTAAATTAAGTAATTTTCATTATTAAAATATATGGATTAAAAGAAATGATTAATTAAAAATACTATATTTTAAATAATGAGCTTTAATCAAGAGATATTCGATCTCCATTGTTGGTCTTACAAAAGTTAAATGTTTTCAATATAACCTCGAGACGCTAGACTTCGTCCCCCTTATAGATGGTTATTCGTTGAAAGCATTTAACACCGTAAGATCTCATATGATAAGTGTTTTGTAAGTTTTTGTCTTTATTAGACTCTCCCCTATCGTGACTACTTAGAGATAAATTACAGAACATGAAACAATGGAGGAAGCTCATAAATTGAGAATAATCTTGACTCTCGCCTACCGGGACAACGTTGGATTCTCATTTTGATTGAATAAAAGGTTGCTAAAACGGTGTCCATTTTAGATGAGCTGACTATTCTATTCAACTAATGTTATCTTTGACTCTCGCCTACCGGGACACTGTATTTCATTATGTTGGAAACCTTGGAATATATATATATGTTTAGTTTTTGGTGTTTTTGCAAACATATCTGCTTACTTGTTATTTTCTGAACTTGTGTATGAATTTATTGAACTAATAGTTTATTTCTATTTTTTGATTTTTGTAGTGTCAAAAATGTACAACCCACACCCCAATCCTCATCTAGAATATGCCTCTAGGAATGAACTTCAAAGTGTGATGATGACTCTTGGTCAGAGTAACACTGCACACTTGCTCATGATGAACATGAATTTCCAGAAAGCAGCTAAGCTGGGAATTGTTTTATCTGAAGAGCAGAGAGTTCATTGCTCCGACAATCCTACTGCTTCAAGCTCAGTTGAGAAGAATAGAGCAAGTGATTCCACTTCCTCAGATTATCCTTCACAACAGATTGAACCAGCAATTAAAACAATCCAAAAACAGTTAAACAATGATGCTTTAGTTTTTGAATCATGTGTTTTAGAGAATGAAAAATCAATCTAGATTCTTGATTCTGGATCTGCAAACCATGTTGCTCATTTCAATTGCTTGAAAACTGGAATTATTTGAAATCCAGAGAGTTGAAACTTAAAGTTGGGAATGGCGAAATGGTATCGGTTAGAGCTAGAGGAAAAGCCAAAATCAAGTTTCAAAACAGAATTTTGGAATTAGACAACGTCTTATTCATTCCAAATTTTAGGAGAAACTTGATTTTTATTTCATGCTTACAGCTGGAACAATACAAATTAGATTTTTCAAGTTCTGGTTCTACCATTTCTCGAAATTACATTCAAATTTGTGTTGCATCTATGGAACATGGGCTTTATGTTCTAAGACCAGAAAAACCATTTGCGTTGAATAACGACCTGTTTAAGGTAGCTAAACCTAGAAACCACAAAAAGCAAAAGATTGATAATGATGATGAAACATATCTATGGCACTTACATCTTAGTTATATAGGCTATGATAGACTTCACAGGTTAACCAAAGGTGGTCCATTGAAAAACATCACCTTAGGTGAATTACCAGTTTGTGAATCTTGCCTAGAAGGCAAAATGACAAAACGTTCTTTCTCTGCAAAAGGAGAGCGTGCCAAAGAACCACTAGGTATAGTACATTTAGATGTTTGTGGACCACTGAATGTCAAAGCTAGAGGTGGTTATGAGTACTTTGTCACTTTCATTGACGATTACTCTAGATATGGTCACATTTACCTTATGCATAAGAAATCTGAAACATTTGAAAAGTTTCAGGAATTTCTAGCATTGGCTCAAAACTAATTGGGTAAAACCTTAAAGATCTTGCGAACTGATAGGGGTGGAGAATATATGGATATGCAGTTCAAAGATTATTTAATTGAACTTGGCATTGAATCCCAATTGACTGCCCCTAACACTCCACAACAAAATGGAGTTACAGAAAGAAGAAATCGCACGCTTTTGGAAATAGTTAGGTCCATGCTTAGCTACTCAACTCTACCCACGTCCTTCTGGGGATATACAATTCTGATGGCAACTGACATTTTAAATGTTGTTCCATCTAAATCAGTCCCTAAAACACCTTTAGAATTATGGAATGGTCGTACACCTAGTTTACGCCATTACAGAATCTGGGGGTGCCCTGCTCATGTCTTAAGAAAGAAAGATGGAAAACTTGAAAAGCGAACTGAGGTTTGCATGTTTGTTGGAAATTATAAGGAGACTAGGGGTGGACTATTTTATAGTCTCAAGGATGATAAGAATTTCAAACCACAAACGCCACTTTCCTTGAAGATGACTATATTAAGAATTTCAAACCACAAAGCGAAGTAGTATTGGAGGAAATGCTTTCAGATATAACTCCTTCTAATGTTCCATCCTCTTCTACTCAAGTAGAGGATAATCCCACTTCCTCGGTTGAACCTTTGGAAGTTGATACCACCGACAAATCTACCACTAATGTTCCTGTTTAGAAAATCACGACTCCTCGTCGTAGTGGGAGGGTTTCCACAAAACCATCTCGTTATGGCTTGGATGGTGAAGTTAATATGGTCGTTGGTGACGGTATTGATGAATTAACTTATAAACAGGCAATGGCAAGTCCAGAACAGAAACAATGGTCAGCCGGCGTGGATTCAGAAATGGAGTCCATGAAAAGAACAAAGTTTGGGAATATGTAGACGCACCTGATGATTATCGTCCAATTGGATGTAAATAGATCTACAAGAAGAAAAGAGGTGCTGGAGGCGAAGTCAAAACTTTCAAAGCTAGACTGGTCGCTAAGGGTTATACCCAAAGAGAAGGTGTGGACTATGAGGAAACTTTTAGTCTGGCCACCATGCTCAAATCCATTCAAATTCTTCTCTCCATAGCTGCCGCTTTCGATTATGAAATTTGGCAAATAGATGTCAAGACAACTTTCCTTAATGGAATTTTTGAACAAACCATCTATATGGAGCAACAAGAAGGCTATGTTCTTCCAGGGCAGGAAAAGAAAGTTTGCAAATTTAATAGGTCCATTTATGGACTTAAGCAAGCTTCTCGCTCTTGGAACAAAAGGTTTGATGAAATCATCAAGACCTAAGGCTTTCTTCAAAATGAAGATGAACCTTGTGTTTACCAACTCAAGGATAGCCAAGTGGTATGTTGATGACATTTTGATTATTGGTAACAATATCAAGAAAATGACTGACATCAAGGAATGGCTTGACACTCAATTCGAAATGAAAGATTTGGGTGAAGCTACTTATGTTCTTGGTATTCAGATCATCTGAATTCGAAAGAACAGATCCCTTGCTCTCTCTCAAACATCTTACATTGATAAGGTTTTGGAAAGATTCTCAATGACCAATGCCAAAGGGACACAAATGCCCTCTAGATTTGGTATCCGTCTATCTAAGGAACAACGTCCCACTGATCCTTAAGAGATAGAATACATGAGAAGGGTTCCTTTTGCTTCAGTAGTTGGGAGTCTAATGTATGCAATGTTATGCACTAGACCTGACATATGCTACGCAGTAGGAATTGTGAGCATGTATCAGACAAACCCAGGAGAGGAACATTGGACTGCAGTTACGCATATTTTGAAATATTTGAAAAGTACTAGGCATTATGTGTTAGTCTACAAGGGTGGTGCTTTAAATTCCGTAGGCTATACCGACTCAGATTTCCAGGCTTGTCTTGATGACAGAAATTCTACATCTGGGATGGTGTTCACTCTTGAGGGTGGAGCAGTGGTTTGGAGAAGTGCTAAACAAACTGCAATTTTAGACTCTACCATGGAGGCCGAATACATAGCCGCCGCAGAGGCTGCTAAGGAACTTGTCTGGGTTAGAAAGTTATTCACAAGACTTGGTGTTGTTTTTGGAATGGAGAAACCACTGGTTTTACTTTGTGATAACACTGGTGCTATAGCCAGTAGTAAAGAGCCTTGAAGCCACAAGAGAAGCAAACACATAGAGAGCAAATACCACATCATCAGAGAATATGTGGCAAGAGGGGATGTACGTACTGATGGAGAAAATGGACACTGAAGATAACCTAGCTGATCCATTCACCAAAGTATTGACAACAACTGCATTTGAAAAGCACAGATTGAATTTAGGATTAATTGAAATGTACTAATAGTTTTATGTTAGTGCAAGTGGGAGTTTGTTGGGCTTTGTGCCCTAAATAAAACTCTATTTCAATGTAATCTTTTCTATTCAAATCAATAAAGAAACATATTTAATTTCATTACTTCTTTGATGTGTTATTTGGTTCATGTGATCATCTATTTACTTATTTGATTAATAATTCATCCAAACCCTTATCACACTGATATTCTTGTTTATTGTGTGGTCAATAGAGTAGAAAGTAAACAAGATTGAGTGAGTAAATGTATTCCTAGATTTATCAGTACACAGGGTTTAACTGATATGATAATCTACAATGGAGTTTACTTGCACCTTGGATAAATGCTATGTCCTTTCTAGGGCATTGGTTAAAGTAAGCTGGGGTTGGATGTATGGAGTATGCATCGGAAGGGACCGATATTGAACTTGAACTAGATATGCTAATCTTACCGTAATATCTATTCAATCAATATCACCTAGTTGATCCTAGATCAAATGATCTCAATCCTGAGATGGTTAGGCTCGATCTCAAAAGTATTATTCATGTTCTTTGATTTGTTAGTTATGTTGGAAATTATTTTACCAAGATCTTAGATCTACTCACAAGTATGTTGATTAACACCCTAAATATGAACTTTCTAAAACGATGAAATAAACACATATAAAGTTTAGTAAACCTTACATTGGGTGCAGCGGAATATAATGACTCCTTCCGTTCAGATATCTAGCCCTTGATTCCTTTCTGTAGCAGAGCATTATCAATATCTGAACCTGGATCTCTTTCTCTGAATCTTTGATGCTGAAACTCCTTCTTGTTGAAACTCTTTCTTCACGATCTTCCTCACTATGGTTGAGGTATCACTTGCTGTGTGTGGGCACTACTCTCACACTAAGAATTTCGAAATTTTGAAGAAGAAAAGAAGATGGAAGTGGCGGCTAAAGATAGGGGGAGAGAGAGGCTCAGTTTTTCTGAATCAGAAGTGTGAAATTTTAGTGTAAATTTCCTGAAGCCTTCACTATCTATTTATAGCCTTCCACTAGGGTTAGGTTTGAATTATTTGGCATTAAAATAATGAAAATATCAGTTTAAATTTCCTACAAAAGTGGCCGGCCCTATACTAGTGGATTTGGGCCTCACTTTTTGCAATTTTGCAGTTTTATCTTTTCTGCATCTGATTTTCTCAAAAACGCCAATTTCTAATTCAACCATTTAAATGCCAATTCTAACTATTTAATAACTATAAATAATTATTAAATAATATTGTCATTTATCATATTTATTAATTGAACCATACAAAGTATCATAATTAACAAATATGCCCCTATAAACTCTTTCTTTACAATTTCGCCCTTACTTAGTGAAAAATTAACATATAGACATAGTCTAATTTGAGAATTATAATTGATTAATCAAAACCAATTATATGAGTCTTACAAGCAATATTATCTCAACTAGTGCGGGGACCATGGGTCTATATTACCGAGCTTCCAATAAGTAGATAAAGAATTTATTACTAAAATTCACTAACTTATTAATTCTTCGTTGAATCCACGCATAGAACTTAGAATTGCACTCTAAGTATATAGAATGCTCTATATGTTCCACCATATAGACACATCATTAGTTATCCATTGTTAGTGTTCATTGGATCACATCCAATATTTTGAGGCCTATCCAGATCCGATCGAATCATATATTGGATGTTAGATTTTATCATCCGATCCGATCCAATTAATTTCGTCATCCAATCGATCCAACATCCATTGGATGTTGGATTGGATCGGTTCTATCCATTGGATGTATTTCATATGTATTTATTTATTTAAATTGGGTTTATTCAATATTTTAAATCTAGTATTTTTTTGGATCGGATTGGATCCATCCAATATTTTAGATCCAGCATGTATTGGATCGGACTGGATCCATCCAATCCAAGAAAAAAAGAGTAAAACTTTAATGTTAATTTTCATATATACATATAGATTTGACGTATAATAATATAAAATCTAATTACTCATCCAAACTAAATGAAAATACTAATTAGTTCGATTGGATGTTGGATGTATTGGATTTTTAGACACCCCATCCACCATCCGATCCGATCCAATTGGATATCCAATGTTTGGCGGTCGGTTGTAATTGGATCGGTCGGTTCTCATTGGATTGGATGGATTTATGCACACCCTTAGTTATAATCCTAATTTGATCAATGATCCTCTATATGAATGATCTACACTGTAAAGGGATTAGATTACCGTTACACCCTACAATGTATTTAATCCTTAAAACACTTAACCCCGTATAAATGATATTTCAGCTTACGTGAAATGAGATCTCCACCATTTATTTTTGTTTGGTCAAGCTCGAAGGAGATCATCCTTTACTTACTATTCGCCAGATAGAAGCTATAGATTCCATGTTTATGTTAGCGCTCCCACTCAATTGCATTACCGTGTTCCCAAAATGTACGTATCACCCTGACCTAAAAGTAGGCTTAACTAACAAATCAAAGAACACGAATAGCCTCTTGAGATTGAACCTAATCATAACTGGATTAAGATCATTTGATCTAGGATCAACTAGGCGATATTGACTTGAATAGAAATTACGGTAAGTTTAATAAATCTAAGTCAAAGTTCAATATCGGTCCCTTCCGATGCATACTCCATGCATCCAACCTGAGCTTTACTTTAACCAATGCTCTGGAAAGTACATAGCACTTCTCCAAATGCAAGTGAACTTTGTTGTAGATTATCATATCAGTAAAATCCTATGTCTGATAAATCTAGGAAACTTTATTCACATAGTCATGTTTACTTTCCATTGTGTTGACAGCACAATAAACAGGATCAAGTATGTGAAAAGGGTTTCAGATGAATTCATACATTATGTACATACAATCATGAAATAAATCATGTGAACCATGCAACATGAAATGTTATTTCCGATCTATATTAATAAGTAAATCTGATTATATTGAAATGAGTTTTATTTAGGGCATAAAACCCAACAAACTCCCACTTGCACTAATATAAAACAAAAAGTGCGTTTCAAATAATCTCAACACCTTGATATACAAATCAAGTGTAGTAGTAGTAAACTCCTCGTAATAGGATCTGAAAGGTTGAATTAAACACAACCTTTTCTCCACCATTACTCTCTATATGTCTACTCTCTTGGGATACTAGATTCTATACATACCTTTGGCAACTACTTTTGGTTAATCAGGAAATTAACACTAGTAGTTTAGGCAATTTGGAATGGTGCCAAAAATGTATAGAACTTTCCTTAGACTGAATAAGTACCTTTCCTGTAACTTTAACATTCAGTCCCTTTCTGGTAGACCTAGAGACTTCAGATAGGTTTTTACACTTCTCCAAAATCACTATTCCACCCCAGAGTAATCACCATCTTATCAGAAAGATTTTCTAGCACAAAGGCAAATTTCGAAATCTGATGTGGTGTAGTCTAAGAGTTCTAAACACACCCTTATAGACTAATATATAGTTCCTCTTCTTAATCTTAAGATTTACTTGATTGTCTTCCAATGTTCTTCTCCTGGATTAATCTGATACCTACTCATTACTCCCACTCAACAATAGGTGTCTGGTCTAAGGCATACAAAAGCATGTCTAAGACCTATCACTGTTGATTTAAGAAATTATTTCATGGCTTTTTCTTTTCTAGAATAGTTGAGACTTTTCCTTAGATAAATAAAATCTAGTCCTAGAAGTCGAGAAGCTTCTATAGATTGCCATTAGAAAGAAAATGCTTCAGCATCTTACTAAAGTAAGTTGCTTGCATTAGAGTCAGTAATTACCAGGTATACCACAAGCCATAGGTTTAGATAAACTCAAACCTATAATACTAGGAACAGGAAGTTTGTTAAGTCCATATAATAGACTTATAAACGAAAATTTCCTTTTATGTCCTTGTAATAGAAAACTTTAGGTTATTCCATGTGAATGGATTAAACCATAGTTCTATTGGCTTTTCTTCTTAGTTTCTTATTTTGACAATCCATTACTTGTTTAAACTCACAATGGATTTTAATCACTAGTGTCTCCCAAGTCATAAGAAGGTGAGTTCCTAGAAACTCTCCCACTACAACAAGGTACTGTGAATTATGTCGAAGAAAACTAAATGGTATTGATCTCTTCGGTTGTGACAAGAGAACAGAGCCAGTGGGATCATCATATGTCATATAAGATGATAGGACACTTTTGGAATCAAGAAAAATATCTCCTTTATTTGCTACTTTATTTTCAGACTTAGTCATTTTCTTAGAAAAGTAGTATTTGTTTGAACAAACACTTTCTCATCTATTGACAATGGGATGGTCCACCCCTAATCACTTAGAATAGCTAACAAACCATGGTTAATAGTTCTAGCTTTTCTTAAGATTTTGATTAGGTCATCCATGAATCTAGTAATGATTTACATTAAGTATACAACCATTACATCATTCTGAAATTGTACTACCATAGAAGAAATTAGGCAACGACTAGTAACTAATCATCACCATGCAACTCGAAATTTCTGGGGAGGTGAGTTTGGATATAATTCAAAAATCAATTTAATGATCTTTGAACTGCCTATCTACTATCTATTTCTCCACCCCTATCAGTTCGTAAGATCTTTAACCACTTACCTTAATGGTTTTAACCATTGCTAGAAATTAATGAAAATTTTCAAACATTTCCAATTTCTTGCTAAAAGGTATAATCTAGAGTTATCGTTTTAAGAATACAACGAAAAACTCATATCCACCCCTGAATGTACATCCATCTGCGAATGAGATGAACTACTTTCAGTGTATATAGGCATATTAACTCTTTGCAGAGATTGATCTTGTCAAATCCACTATGAACAAGATACAAATGCCATAGATTAAAAAAAATGTGGTAGTGTCTTTTGATGACATAGGTTTAGTTACATCAAAGAGTTCTTAGAATACTGCAAGTGGATCCTGGTCACAGAATACCTAACTCATATTCCATACAGTTTGAATCCATTAATAGAAAATGAATATTAAACCCATGTGAAGGTGTAACTGTATTGCATCCTGGAATTAGAAATATAAGAAAATTTCTGTTTGGAATCTAAAATTAAAGTCAAAGACTTAAATTTATACCAAATATAATGACTAATTCTATCTTGGACCACCACTACTAATTTAACTCTAAGTCTGATTTTCCCATACAAGTAGGAGATTTCTAAGATTGAGGATTTATATCAATTGGGAATAGAATTTCGGGATTATAATCATATGCGTCATTTAATTTCTTAAGAGAAAATATAATGACATTAAATGATATATAGACCATTCATCCAATGATATGTTATCTAGCTAATTCGAAATGAATAAGCTAAGAGGAATTACGATAATTTTGTTTATTAAATAAGAATCCAACGATGCTTCGATTAGCGAAAGTCAAAGTAATCTTATTTATACAATCTTCTTGTTTCATATCGTAAAAATACTAGTCTAAGGTGTCATCAATTGATGAAAAGCTAGATGTCGCATATACAATATTTATCTTTCGAGATCTAACACTATTATGAATGTCTAATGGTGAAATCCACTAGGGATTTATCTCATTAGATAAACAAACCAAGTTAGACCAACAATGAAGATTCGAAATTAAACTACAACTTAATAACAGAAAATAACATGGTTCAATATAAATTCATACACAATTCAGATATTATTAATCATATAGCAAGTAGGAATGATAAGTAAAAATACTAAAACATACAATCCTAAATAATTTCCAAGGTTTTCAACAAACTGATATCAGTGTCCCGTTTAGGCGAGAGTCAAAGCTACCATCCATTGAATAGAGTTGTCAGCTCATCTAAAATGTTAAACATTCTAGCAACCTTTTATTCGATCAAGATTGGAATTCAGCGTTGTCCCGTTTAGGCGAGAGTCAAGGCAATTCTATCTTATGAGCTTCAACCA
Source organism: Cannabis sativa (assembly GCF_029168945.1). Classification (NCBI taxonomy): domain Eukaryota; kingdom Viridiplantae; phylum Streptophyta; class Magnoliopsida; order Rosales; family Cannabaceae; genus Cannabis; species Cannabis sativa. The sequence continues at coordinate 27,602,057 of NC_083604.1, read as the reverse complement.
TTGTTTCGCAATTTGCAAGTCAAATATGGTCGCCACCATTAGGGTGATCTATACTATATAAAACACTTACAAACTACTTATCTTTCGAGATTAAACGGTGCGAAATTGCTAATGAACGTTCCTCCATTAGAGAGGATTACTCACTAAAACAAACGCGATGTAAAACCAACAATGGAGATCGAATATCTTAATAATAAAGCTCATTATTTAAAGAGAGTTGTATTTTCTTTGAATCTCATTATTTTATCTATTTAATTTAAATATATATATTTATTTAATTAAAATTTCCAATTTAGAATGAAAAATTCTAAATACAAATTTTAATTTAATATTTATAAATTTTATTTAGATGGATATGAAAATAAAATGAATTTCTTCCATCTTAGTAATAATTTCCAATAAATATTTAGAAAAATATTCAATTTAAGTTGTTACAAAATTAATTTAAATTAATTTACAACTCAAATTTAATTTTCTATAAATATATATTGCATTTCGAAAAATTAAAGTATTTAAGAATATAATTTTCGAAAATGCATGTTAAAATAATAAATAAATCCTGGAAAAATTATTCTAATTTAATGTTGGCCCAAAATTAATTAATAAAATAATTTACAACAAAAAATATAATTTTCCTATTTAATTAAATATATAAGAAAAATTTCAAATATTTAAGTATGATGATGAAAATCAACTTAAATATTAATTTTCTATTTAATTAAATACACTAGAAAAATACTTCAAGCAAAATATCACCTATCTAGATTTTCCTTTGACTAATTAATTAAATTCTAATAATATATTTTAATTCATTTACTTTAAATTAATCAATTAATGAAAAAATCATTGATTTAAGTTGGTCAAAAATTAAAATAAATAATTTACAACTTTAATCTATTTTTCAAAGAAAATTCGAAATTCCAACATTTAAGAAATGCAATTTCGAAATTTGATTAATAAAATAAAGAAAAAATATATTTTGAAAATTATTTAAATTTAGTTGAAAAAATAAATTTCAACTAAAAATAATTTTCTATTTAATTAAGTGTCATGAAAAAAAAATATTTAAGTATCATGATGAAAATCAACTTAGATATTTAATTTTCAAATTAATTAAATGTATTAAATTCAAGAAATAAATAATTAAGTGTAGAGAAGGCTTAATTATTAATCTCTAGTTTAATACTAGGAAAAATATACTTAAAATAAATTGTACCAAAAATAATTATTTAAATAATTAATTTCACAATGTAGAATATTATCCTATTTAATATTAGAAATAATAAGTAGTCTAGAAATAACTATCTAGAAAATATCTTATTTGACTAAGTATCTTTTCCACAAAATTTGAAAAAAAATATCTAATTTAAGTTGTATTAGAGAAAATCTAGAACTTAAATATTTTCAAATTTAAATTTAATTAAATATTAAAAATTAAGTTGTAACCACTTAATTTGAAAATATTCCATTTTAAGTTAATATTCGAAAAGATATTAACTTAAAAAATATCTAAAATATTCTATTTTAAGTTAATATTCGAAAAGATATTAACTTAAAAAATATCTGAAGAATCTTAATAACCAATGCCTAAAATTCCTCAACTTAATTTTGAAATTTTCAATCCAAAAGATATTCAGATTTAAGTTGGTTAGTTGTAGATAACTAAATATCAACTTAAATAGGAATATTTAATGAAAAAATTTAAATTAAGCTTCAGAAAGAATCTAGATGGTTATAATTCTATATTTAATTAAATACAAGAAAATACATATAGTTTAGCTTAGAATAAAAAATTCTTTAAACTATAATTTTCTTAAATTAATTTCAAAATAAATGAAATTAATTATGTTGCTAATCAATTTTATTAGGTTAAACTAGTTTAATTAACCTAGTACAGTTATTCAAATCAGGCGAATGGGCCTTCACAATTGGGGTAGTTCATGTGAGGGGGTGCTGGGTTCAGTATGTTGTACCCACTACTATGGCTCCCAACTCTCACACATGGCCCAAAAGAGAGGAATTTAACCTTAAAATGAACAACTGTTATTAATTGAATAGGCCCAAAAACTAAATGGGCCTAAATAAACTCTACCAAGAACTATGACATTTTATTTAGCAACAACAACCTATATGCATCTATAATGAAATTAAACACATAGGCTCACACAGGCACACTTTGGATGGGTCCTATCATGTTGCTAGGTCATACACAGATGAAAGAAGATTGTAAATATACCTGTTACAAATTATTTACTTGACCAAGGGAGCCATCAGATCTTTAGATCTGGCAAAAAGTAACCATGGCTATTTGCAATCAAGTAATAATAGGTTTTGAAAACTTACAAACAAGCTAAAACACATACTCCTGCAACAAGGTTAGCTGGATAGTTGGATATAGGATTTATTTAATTTTAAATAATTAATTTCAAAAATTAAATAATTAAATAAAAAAATTTTCGAAAATTTAAAAAATTTCGAAGTTTTAAAAAAAAAATTAAATTTAAAATTAAACCTACAATTTTGAAAAATTAGGTTTCAACTAACCTAAATATCATTTCAAAATTTGCTAACTACTTTTACATATTTAATGTTATTTTATAAATAAAAATTAAAAAAAGATAAATGAATATCTTTTTCAGATTTTAAATGTAATTTAAATAAATAAAATAACAAAATTTAAAAGTTAGCAAAATATCTTACATCTATTTAAAATTACATGGTTATAGTTATCTTATTTTAAATTTAAATAAGGTCAAATTATTTAAAAAAAAAGATTTAATTTAAAATTTTTAAAATCTGACCTTAAATTTAAAAATAAGATAAGATAAAATCAAATTTAAAAATAAGATAGATAATTAAGCAAAAAAGATAGATATTTACTATTTTAAAATTCAAATTACACTAATATCATGAATTAAATTTAAAAAATATTAATTAATTTAATTATGATAATTAGAATTGAATTAGGAATAGTAAATGTATAAATACAGAACTACACAAAAAATCGGAAGTTAATTCCATGAAAAAGCATGAAAAAATGAAGAAAAATGAAAAAATTGCGAGCTGTACGCATACTGTCCGCATGGGCGCGCATGGGCTGGCTTGCGCGTGAAACCTAGGCGCAGGGGCTGCTAGCAGCCTCTCCGCGCGCACAGGTGGGATTCAACTCAACCCCGATTTTTTCGAAACTTCAAAAAATCATAACTAATTCAAATTAAATCGAAATTGAGTTCTGTAAAAAAGTAACTTGCTTAATTTTTTTCATACTATCCAATAAAAATAATTCCAGAAACAGATATTCAATTATTTTTCAAGAAAACTCACAAACATCAATCAATCATCAAATAACACTCAATACAACATGATACCATCCAAAACATCAAACAATCGTTTTAAAGTCCAAATTTCTTGCAAGAAAATCAATTACCATGGCTCTGAGGCTAGTTGTTGGAAATAATTTTACCAGGATCTTAGATCTACTCACAAGTATGTTGATTAACACCCTAAATATGAACTTTCTAAAACGATAAAATAAACACATATAAAGTTTAGTAAACCTTACATTGGGTGCAGCGGAATATAATGACTCCTTCCGTTCAGATATCTAGCCCTTGATTCCTTTCTGTAGCAGAGCATCATCAATATCTGAACCTGGATCTCTTTCTCTGAATCTTTGATGCTGAAACTCCTTCTTGCTGAAAGTCTTTCTTCACGATCTTCCTCACTATGGTTGAGGTATCACTTGCTGTGTGTGGGCACTACTCTCACACTAAGAATTTCAAAATTTTGAAGAAGAAAAGAAGAGGGAAGTGGCGGCTAAAGATAGGGAGAGAGAGAGGCTCAGTTTTTTCTGAATCAGAAGTGTGAAATTTTAGTGTAAATTTCCTGAAGCCTTCACTATCTATTTATAGCCTTCCACTAGGGTTAGGTTTGAATTATTTGGCATTAAAATAATGAAAATATCAGTTTCAATTTCCTACAAAAGTGGTCGGCCCTATACTAGTGGATTTGGGCCTCAGTTTTTGCAATTTTGCAGTTTTATCTTTTCTGCATCTGATTTTCTCAAAAACGCCAATTTTCTAATTCAACCATTTAAATGCCAATTTTAACTATTTCATAACTATAAATAATTATTAAATAATATTGTCATTTATCATATTTATTAATTGAACCATACAAAGTATCATAATTAACAAATATGCCCCTATAAACTCTTTCTTTACAATTTCGCCCTTACTTAGTGAAAAATTCATATATAGACATAGTCTAATTTGAGAATTATAATTGATTAATCAAAACCAATTATATGAGTCTTACAAGCAATATTATCTCAACTAGTGCGGGGACCATGGGTCTATATTACCGAGCTTCCAATAAGTAGATAAAGAATTTATTACTAAAATTCACTAACTTATTAATTCTTAGTTGAATCCACGCATGGAACTTAGAATTGCACTCTCAGTATATAGAATGCTCTATATGTTCCACCATATAGACACATCATTAGTTATCCATTGTTATAATCCTAATTTGATCAATGATCCTCTATATGAATGATCTACACTTTAAAGGGATTAGATTACCGTTACACCCTACAATGTATTTAATCCTTAAAACACTTAACCCCGTATAAATGATATTTCAGCTTTTGTGAAATGAGATCTCCACCATTTATTTTCGTTTGGTCAAGCTCGAAGGACATCATCCTTTACTTACTATTCGCCGGATAGAAGCTATAGATTCCATGTTTATGTTAGCGCTCCCACTCAATTGCACTACCGTGTTCCCAAAATGTACGTATCACCCTAACCTAAAAGTAGGCTTAACTAACAAATCAAAGAACACGAATAGCCTCTTGAGATTGAACCTAATCATAACTGGATTAAGATCATTTGATCTAGGATAAACTAGGTGATATTGACGTGAATAGATATTACGGTAAGTTTAATAAATCTAAGTCAAAGTTCAATATCGGTCCCTTCCGATGCATACTCCATGCATCCAACCTGAGCTTTACTTTAACCAATGCTCTGGAAAGAACATAGAACTTCTCCAAATGCAAGTAAACTCTGTTGTAGATTATCATATCAGTAAAACCCTATGTCTGATAAATCTAGGAAACTTTATTCACATAGTCATGTTTACTTTCCAATGTGTTGACAGCACAATAAACAGGATCAAGTATGTGAAAAGGGTTTCAGATGAATTTATACATTATGTACATATAATCATGAAATAAATCATGTGAACCATGCAACATTAAATGTTATTTCTGATCTATATTAATAAGTAAATCTGATTATATTGAAATGAGTTTTATTTAGGGCATAAAACCCAACAAGTTAAGCCTACTTTTTGGTCAGGGTGATACATACATTTTGGGAAGATGGTAGTACAATTGAGTGGGAGCACTAATCATAGATATGGAATCTATAGCTTCTTTCGGGACATAGAAGTGAAACGAGGATTTCCTTCGAGCTTGGCTAAATAGAGATAAATGATAGAGCGCTCATTTTAGTGATTATATTAATTCACTAAAATATCATTAATAGGTGGCTAAGTGTTTAAAGGATAAAATACATTGAAAGGGTGTAACGGTAATTTTGTCCCTATGCAATGTAAATCATCTATAGAGGATCATTGATTATTGAGATTATAACAATGGATAATAAATAGCATATCTATATCGTGGAACATATAGAGCGTTCTATATAACTGAGAGTGTAATTCCAAGTTCTATAGTGGTTCAACGAGAAATTAATAAGTTAGAGAATTTACTTGGTAAATGTTAGACATGCTTATTGGAAGCTTGGTTATATAGGCCCATGGTTTCGATACTCGTTGAGACAAACTGCTTGTAAGACCCAGTTAATTTATTTTAATTAATCAATTTTAATTTTAAAATTAGACTATGTCTAGTTTATGAATTTTCACTATGTTATGGCTTTATTGTGAAGATATGGTATTTTAGGGTTAATTGTGGAGTCTAATTCGTAAATATTATAAATGACAATTTTATTTGATAATTATTTTAATTATTAAATAAATAGTGTTGGCATTTATAGAGTTGAAGTTGCAAAAGTGGTATTTGTGAAAAATAGATAAAATAGTTGAGAAAAATGGCAAAAACCAAACTTAAGTGGGGCCCAATATGTGGCCGGCCATATGGTTCTATTTTACTCTATTTTTATGAATTTTTTATTCCAAAATAAATCAATCCTAACCCTATGGATATTAGTATAAAAGGATAGCTAAGGTCTCATCATCCAACTAATGCCTCCAAAGCTAAAAACCTAGCTTTTTTTATGAGAACTCTTCCTTCTACTTCTTCCTCTTGAATTTTTGAAATACCTAAGCCTTTCTTCACAAAATATATTTAGCCATTAGTGATTGAGTGCATGCCCACACATCACAAGTTGGTCCTCAATCATAGTGTGTAAGACTGTGAAGAATCCAATCAACAAGAAGGAGAATCGGGCTCAGATCTTGGTGATATTCTGCCATAGAAAGGATACAAGGGTTAGAGATCCGAGTGGGAGGAGTCATTTAATTCTGCTGCAACCACTGTAAGGTTTCTCATACCTTTTATGTGTTTATTTTCATCGTTTTAGAAATTCATATTAGGATGTTTAAAAAATATACTTGTTAGTAAATCTAGATCCTGGTAAAATAATTCCAACAATTAAGTCTGGAGTTTGAGAGATGACATGATAGATCATTGAATTAGCTTCGATACGTAATTTGAATAGCGTCAATCGGATAAAAATTGAGTGAGTTATGGCTGTCTTACTAAAGGCAGTTCAGGTTCCAGTGCCCAGGTTGACATCCAACGCCCATGGTGACATCCCAGTGCCCAAGTTGACATCTGACGTCAACCTGGATGCTCGGTAAGTGTAGAAACATCCCAAGGATGTCCTTTAAGATGCCTAAGCTATAGTTTGACACCACTTAGTCCATTTATATGTTTTGGCAAAGTTGGTCACTGGTTCTCGAAGATGTTGCGGTTTTGCAGAAATGACAAACTCGAAACTCATCATTTCTGGGTGTGCTGGAAATGAGAAATGCAAAGTTGTGAATTTGATTCCTCTGACTTCATAGATCATGGTAATTTTTGGAAAACTAGATAGACGGTCAAAATAACATCAGATTCCGATAAGAAGAACCCAGCGCGCCAGGCCATTTGTTGACCTGGGTACTAGGCCCTTTCAACCGAGCTTCTTGGATTTTGTTTTTGATACTTCCAAGGCTTTTAAACTTGAGGACAATGTCTCCTACCCTGTTTTTGACTATTCTAGATTGAATGGTTGCATTAGATTTGGCATTTGAGCAATTGAAGGCAGCGTCCTAGGTTGATTGTCAACCTAGGTGCTGGGCCCAGCCTTAGGTCAACTTGGGCGCTAGGCCTAGCCCTAGGTTAACCTAGGTCTTGGGCCCTATTTTTAGGGACTCGACACTGTGATTTTCTCATTGAGTTTACTTGAATCTTTATTATTTTTTATGACAAAAAAAATACCAAAAACACTTTTTACCGAACTTGATCGAAAATAGCCGAGGTTGACAAAATGTCAACCTGGGCGCTGGGTCCTACTTTTTCCCCTTCAAAAATTCTGTTTGGTCCCCAAAATAGTTGAATCTTAATAATTTCTAAAGATGGATAAGATGCTCAAAAGAATTCCTAAAAAACCTCATGTTAAATGGCCCAAGTTTAGGAAATGTCAACCTGGGTGTTGGGCCCTGTTATTTGTGCCCAGAAATTGTTGTTTTTCCTCTTAAAGGACCTATTTCCCAGTTTTTGATGAAATGAATACGATGAAAAAGTTTAATCTCCGATCAGATACTCAAAAGGTGCCCAGATTGATATGGGCACTAGGTGCTCGAGCCCCGGGGCCCAGGTGCTTAAAAATCCACTTACTTTGATTCTGATTTTGATTCCTCAATTATGTATGTGGTATGTCTAGTTGATGTCCCAATAAAAGTTTTGTCCACTTCGCACTAAGGCGATCCCTAAAATTGAAACCCTAGTTGAAAATATCAACTGGGGCACCGGGTGAAAACCCTAGGTGCCTAGCTTGGCTTTCGAGTTACAAGTTCGTGTAATTTTATCTCCCAGAACTTGGATTAGGCTACTTCATATCTTCATGGTACAAAATACTGAAAAATAGTGGGTTGGATTCAAATTATTGAATTCTAAACTTCCATCCTGGAGTCAACCTGGGCACAGGGCTAGGGTTCCCTCCCCAGTTGACTACTATGACTCGGGTCTACTTAACTCCGTGACGTCATCCTTCATGCCACGTGTCTAATATTGATGTCCACATCATGAGGAAAAGTGTCCGAGTTCTTAAATAATATATTTAAAATAGTGTATAACAATTTATTTTAAAAATATATTAAATATAAAAGTCTCACATCTTTTATAAATAATATGTTTACTGTGTTATTTTTATTTATCCAAAAAGTATTTTATTTATTGGTAATTGATCAATGTACTTTTGTCTAATAATTTTTTTTATATAATAATTTATAATTTATTATTAATATTTTTTCATGACAATAATCAAATTTATTGATAATTTAATAGACAAACTAAGTTTTATATATTTATAGATTAAATTCATTTATTTTTTTTTTTCAAATTATGAATTATACATTAACTAATTTATTCTTTTTATAATCATGATTACATATAAAATCAAGATACAAATTTCCATAAATAAATTTAAAAAACTAAAAAAAAATCATACAATAAATTCAATATTAAAAAATTAATATCATCCCAAAATTTACACCAAACATTATTGTGCAACACTCTGAATTAACTTCTAGTAGTAATAATATGGATTCATAAATTTAATAAATCCTTAGCTTTCAGTTTTTCTTAAGGTTTAATTCTTTCTTTTTTTTTTTTGTGAAATAAGCAAACTACAACCAAATAAGGCAAAAGTCGAAACAAACAGCACGAAAGCTGCCAAAACAACCAGAAACCACCACACAAACACACTACGAATTCTTAATTACATTGAGTAAATACAAGTTTCTTTGAAAAATTTTAAAGGGACCTTTACTCATGATTCTAAGTTGAACAACATTCCTCACTTCAAAACTAAGACTTCTAGAATAAGCACAAGTCAACTCAAAGATACATCGATTCCTATTTTTCTACAGCTCGTATAAAGTAGCTGCTGTCACCATGTTAAGAACCTGATTTTGGAGGTCCTTCACCTTGATTATGCTCCTGCTATTTAGATCAGCAATCAAACTAGGCCAATGATAAACTCCCAGCCAAGAGTTCACCTCCTCACAGACCTGCTTAGAAAAAATACAACTGAAAAAGATATGGTAATGAGTTTCAAAATAAGTTTCACAAACCGGGCACATAGTATTCTGCAACGGCACCAACTTGTAAAGAAAGTCTCTAGTGAGCAGTTGGGTATTTACAATCTGCTAGAACACGAATCTGTGCTTGGGCAGCACCAAGTTGTCCTAAATAGCCCGAGCATACTTAACTTTAGGCATCTCTAACAGCAGGTTGTAGAACTTCTTAGCTCTGAGATTCGTACCTGTCACAGCAAGCCTCAACATGGTTTCATTTGTACTATCCCAAAGATTTAGCACCTTTTTAAAGTACCAACTAGTATCTCTATTCTTTGGGAAGTTCCATATGTCCATTCCTTTCAGATGGATGGAGTTTATCCACTTAACCCACAAACAATCTTGTTTGTGAGACAAAGCCCAAAGAAATTTCGCGATTAGGGCCTTGATCCATTTTTTCCCTTCACGGAATCCAACTCCACCAAGATTCTTAGGGAGGCAAACTTTTTCCCAAGAAGCACGGTGAAGCTTGCTCTTGTTCCCTTTAGTTCCCCAAAGGAAGTCTCTACAACTTTTGTCTATGGCAGCCACGACTTTCGAAGGAATAATGAAGGTGCTCATCCAAAAATTCCTAATTCCAAGCAAAACCGAGTGAATTAGTTGGGCTTGACCTGCAAAGGAAACATTCCTACTCGCCTAGCAATTCAGATTCTTGTTAATTTTGTCAGGAATAACTCCACAATCAGCTAACTTCCATTTGGTTGGACGAAGATTAACCCCCAAGTATTTGAGAGGGAAACAACCTTCTTTAAAGTGAACTATGTCAAGAATCTTCAGTTTAGTATTATTATTAACCCCCCAAAGTAAATTTGAGATTTAGCTATGTTGGCTAATAGCCCTGTAGCTTTACAAAAACACATGATCGCTTCAAAAATAAGTTTCGCTGAGCTGGTATTCCCTTTACAGAAAATCACAAGGTCATCTGCAAAACACAAGCTAGTCAAGCGCAGGTGCTTACACATCGGGTGATAACCAAACCCCTTCTTCTCAGCAACCTTATTACAGAGTCTGGTAAGATACTCCATTATCACAACAAAAAGCAAAAGGGACATGGGGTCACCTTGACGAAGACCTTTTTTCCTCTTGAAGTTGCCCTGAATTCTGCCATTTAATAACAAGTGATAGTGAGTTCCTTCCAGACAAGTGATAATCCAACTAATAAACCTCGAGGGGAAACAGAGAGACCTCAAAAGATCCTTAACAAATTGCCAATCAATAGTATCGTAAGCCTTACTAAGGCCAATCTTCATGATGCATCTTGCTGAAATATTCTTCCTTGTGTACCCCTTAAGAAGGTCTTAAAATATCATGATATTATGGGCAAGTAATCTTTTTTTGATAAACGCACCTTGATTATTCTGAATAATGTTGGGGAGCACTTCTGATAGTCTAGAACAAATCAATTTTGAGATACATTTGTAAATTGCGTTGCAGCAAGCAATCAATCTGTAATCTCTAGCTGAAGTCGGGTTAGCAATTTTGGGGATTAGGGAGATAACCGTTTCATTAAAGTGTTTGGGAAGTCTACCATTGGTGAAGACACCCAAAACAGCATTAGAAATTTCATCTCCAATCTTGATCCACATATCTCTGTAAAAGCCTGAACTGAAACCATCTAATCTTGGGCTTTTTGAGGGGTGAATTCTCATCATATCCTTCTTGATGTCACTTTTGTTAAAAGGTCTAATCAAGTTGACTTGTTGATTCAAGTTAAGACAGTACCCCTTCTTAATACAATCATTGTCAATCCTGATTGAAGGATTACTCTTGTTGTCCATGAACGTCTCAAAGTGCTTCACAAAGTGTTTTACTGCTTCCTTAAATTTATCAACAATAGTATCTCCTTTCATGAAGGTAGTGATTCTATTCTCTATTCTTCTTTTCCTCATAGCCATATGAAAATAGCTAGAGTTTTCATCATTGAATTAAATCCACCTTATCTTACTTTGCTACGTAAGAAGTTGTGTGTATCTATCTTTAGCTACCATAAAATCTTGCTGCTCTTAGTAACAGCAGCCTGCTGCTGCAAATCATTTGGGTTGGTAGCTGCTGCCTCTTGAACAAGGCAAAATTTACCTTTGGCAGCCATGTATTCCATTGCCACATCCCAAATATTGTTCCTAGTGAAGCTCTTCAACACATGCTTCAATCGAAGAATTTTTTGCACCAAACCAACAAGCCCAATACAAGTAATAGGCTTAGTCCAGCTGTCCATGACACCTTGATCAAACCCCAAGTAAGTAGACCAGTGGTTCCCATAACGAAACGATTTCACCCCAACATTGTTAAGCACTTGGAACTGAATAAGACATAAGTAGTGGTCAGAGACAATATCCCACTTAAAGCAAGCTTTTGTGTTAGAAAATTCATCCAACCAAATGTTGTTGGTAAAAACTCTATCGAGTTTAGAAAAAATCTTTCACCAACCTCATGCTTGTTATTCCAAGTATAAAACGAACCCGAACTTTTGAATTCCTCAACTTGAGCCAAGGCAAGACAAGATTGAGCATCAAGGATATCTAAATTGTGAATCTGTCTCCCCCCATGTCTGTCTTGTAAGCTAAACATCGCATTGAAGTCACCAAAGATGATCCACGACTCATTTATCTTCCCAAAACCAGCTAGCTTTTCCTAAAGAGCTTTTCGAGTCTCTAAGCAGTTGCTGCCATATACTGCAGTGACAAAGAAGGTGCTCTTTTGCCCAAAAAACATTACTTTGGATGAATCAACTAGCTATCTTCATCAATGACATTAACATGAACAAAACTTTTCTGCCAGAGCACCAGAATTCTTCAAGCAATTTCATCACTAGAATAGAAATTCCAATTAAGAAAATTATTCTCCATACTATCACCAACTTTATCCTGTTTAATCTTTATTTCAAATAAAGCTGGGAAACTAATTTTATTCAATCTAAAAACATCAAGAATAGCTAGTTGCTTATCCTTTTTATTCACACCTCTCACATTCTATCCTAACATATTACAAGCATCCATAAAAAAAAGATTAGAGTTAGGATCCAAAACCTCATCAAGAGCAGCAACCTGTAGCATTCCATAGCCATTAATCTTATTCAAAATAATAGGATCCTCTAGAATATTAGGAGCTTCATTCTGTCTCAGTCCTCTCCTTTTGGGAGTAATCCATTTACAATCATTATTAACTTTATCAAAACCATCAGCCCTTGCTTGCTTCAGAATTAAATTCGAATCTTTAGCTTCAGCTCTAGTATATATCCATATTTTCCCCTTGCACATTGTGTTGGAATTTATTTTACCAGGATCTTAAATCTACTCACAAGTATGTTGATTTAACAACCTAAACATGAACTTCTAAAACGATAATAAATAAAACACATATAAAGTTAAGAAACCTTACAGTGGGTGCATCGGAATAATATTTCTCCTTCCACTCAGATCTCTAACCCTTGATTCCTTTCTGTCGCAGAGTATAATCAAGATCTGAGCCTGAATGTCCTTTAGTTGGATGTGATCCTTCACAGTCTTCCAATCTATGATTGAGGTACTGTTTGCTGTGTGTGGGCACTACTCTCTCACTAGGGATTTCAAAATTCTCTCTCTCTCTTGCACTGTGTATTTCGTGTGTTTCAAGCATGCAAGAGGAAGAGAGGAGGGCTGCTATATATAGAGAAAAGGAGAGCTGAACTTTCCAAAATAAACAGTTTCCTTAATTACAGAGTAATTGATTAACTGCCTTATTTGGTGTGATCCACCACTTTCCATTTATAGATAACTGCTAGGTTTAGGTTAGTAATTATTTTGCATTAAAAAATTAAAAATAATAATTGGGAAACACACAACCATGTGGCCGGCCATGGTGTGACTCGGCCTCACTTGGGTTTTGTAGTTTCCACAATTTTATTTCTATATTCCCAAAAATGTCATTTTTCCAATTCTAACCATTTAAATGCCAAAACTAATTATTTAATAAATAAAATAGATTATTAAATAATATTGTCATTTAATATAATTATTAATTAGAAATATAGAGTCTCTTAATTAATAAATAAACCTAGAAACCCTTTTCTTTACAATTTCATCCCTACTTAGTGAGAATTCACAAATTAGACATAGTCTAACTTTTAGAATTATAATTGATTAATCATAAATCAATTATTGAGTCTTACAAACAGTATGGTCTCAACTAGAATGGGGACCATGGATCTATATTGCTGAGCTTCCAATAAGTTGAACCAAATTTACTAAGTAAATCCCTAACTTATTAATTTCTTGTTGAATCCACTCTTAGAACTTGGAATTGCACTCTCAGACTTATATAGAGCATTCTATATGTTCCACGATATAGATATGCTATCTCATTTAACCATTGTTATAATCTTAATGTGATTAAAGATCCTCTATATAGATGATTTACATCAAGATGGGATAAATTTACCGTTTTCACCCCTCAATGTATTTGGCCCCTTAAAACACTTAGCTACCAGTAAATGATGTTTTAGTGATCTAAGATTTAGTCACTGAAACAAGAGCTCATCCATTTACTTCTATTTAGCTAAGCTCGAACGGAATCATCACTTGACTTCTATACACCACTAGAAGCTATCATATTTATGTTCAGCGCTCCCACTCAGTTATGCTATCATGTTCCCAAAATATACGTATCACCCTGACCCAAAAGTAGGCTTAACTAATAAATCAAAGAACATGAATAACACTCCTGAGATTGAGCCTAGGCATATCAGGATTTAGATTCTTTTAATCTAAGATCAATTACTGATATTGACTTGGAAAGATACAACGGTAAGTTTATAATATCTTGACCAAGTTCAATATCGGTCCAGTCCAATGCATACTCCATACATTCAAAACTAGTATACTTTACTAATACCCTGGAAAGAACACAACACTTACTCCAAGTGTAACTATTCTTCATCGCTGATTATCACATCAGTGTAAATCCAAAACACTGATGAACAGGGACTTAGTCTTTTGAATTATATAATCACAATCACATTCCACTTTGTTGACAATACTGTAATTGTGAATAAATATATGTTCTGGACTTAACTGATTTTGTGCATATATATTAAACCATAAACATGAAAAATACATGTTAGCATAAACCACTTCTAATCTCTTAAATTGATAACTAATCAGACTGTACCCATTAAGTACATCTGAACAAACTGAAGACATATCTCTCAAATTTTAAAATTTGGAATTGAGATGATGCAATGTAGAATTTTCTTCAGTAAAATAACTTTCTGGTAATTTCGAATTTACAAAGTTATGTATATCTTTTCTGATGGAGCTTGGATTATTATAGATGGATTTTTACACTCTTCTAGAATAACTCCTCCACCCCCAGAGTAACCACCATCTCTATTTCTTAATGAGTTTGTGTGGATATTAGGAAAACTAGTACATAGTTCCTTAATATCTAACATATAGGTCACTTTCATAAATCTTTCTTGATTGTCCCCTAATGTTCCTTATTTGATTACATCTCAGATGGCTCCCACTCAATAGTAGATGTCTGGTTAAAAATACTTTTAACCTCTTATTATTGTTTAGAGGGATATCTCATTGTGACTCATTGTCTTAGTCTGAAATTGTAAGTTTCTTTAAGACTAGGTCATCACCATAGCAGTCTAGTATTTGAAGTGTAAAATACTTGCTAGAGATTAAGCAATCAAATTAAGATACCATAAAATTGTTATGAGGATTAGAAATCTTGACTCAAGTCATTCGAATAGACTATGTAAGAATTCTTTTCATAATTCTGATAAGTTATTTCTATCCATGTGAATGGTTAGATTTGTTTTATCAGTGGTGTTCTTAAGTTCCTATCACACGTGTCAACCAAATGAGAATGGGTAAAGAATTTTAATATTCTCCCACTCAATTAAGGTAGTGTGATACATTATCAAAGAACTTTATTGGTATCATTATCTATTACAACAGTAAATTTAAATTGGAACATATAATCAAGATCAAGGATTTATTCTGATAATAGCTAATTTATTATATTATTTCTATGTTTAAAATTATGTGTCATAAAGAGTGCTGTGGAATAAAGTCCACCCCTAAGTATATAGAGATTATGATCCACCCCTAAAGGTTGTAGAGATCATGATTCTCTAAGTGTAATAGAGATTATGTGGAGTTGAATATAATCCAGAGTTCATTAGATATAAAAGATCGTTGAACTTCATATTATTCTTAACTTTTTCTCCACCCCTATCAGATCAAAAGATCTTTTTATTAAACAAATTCTTATTAATTGTTCTAGAATTAACATAGAAATAATTTCTAATGTGTATGTAGTAATAACTCTGTAAAGAGTTTAAATAACTATAGAATTTGTATCAATAATAAAAACACATACACATACAAACATAATAAATATAATAATTAATAATTGATTTATAAGATAAAGTAATGAAGCTCAACTCATAGATTGCAATTTATTTGTAAGAAAAAAAAATAATTATAAATTAAAAAAAAATATTTGCAACATTATGAGAGGAGGGAATAAAATCCCAAACTTGAAATCCAAATTGTTTTAAAATTGAAACAATTAATTCAAAAGTAAATAAATAAATGAGCTTCCTCTTTATCTTTGACGAACTCCATCCCTTTATCCAGCTTTCAGATCCAACTCGCTAAGACAGCACCTGAGTTTAAGAAGCCTGAGCTAAGAAGAAAAATAAACAAGGTTAGTAGTCCAGAATTAATAATCCAAATGGATAATAATTCACTAAAAACATCAGTTCATAGAAAGAAATACCTTGTTTCTTTGCAAGAAGCTTAGGACATTGGGGTTTCCAATGGCCTTTCTCATTGCAGTAGAAACATTTTCCTTTTGGTGTATCACTAGAAGTTGCAGCCTTTTTGTTCTTAGCTGTTTTCACAGCTTGAGCTCGCTTCTTGGAATTTTTCCAGTTCATCTTATTCTTGGATTTGGAAGTAGAGGCAACATGTGCCTCAACATTATTCGTCCTATTACCTGTAACACCCTAACTAACATAGGCGTATTACGTGATTTTTAAACATGTTGTGCAGCTCGTTGCTAATCAACGAGGTTTATGGAAAAACATGATTAATTAAAATTTTTGCTTTTTAATTAAACTTAGAAAATAATATTACAAAAGACTCGGGATCCCGATTACAAAATCATTTACAAAAAGATTTAACTGTTTATACAAAATAATGTCGCCTAGCGACTAGTTACAAAATTAGCCTCGCTGTCTCGAGGATCGTACTCTCCAGGCCTAACCGCCCCAACATGTACAACCTTCATAATCTCGCTCACGGTCCATCAGCTTTAGCCTTGCCTTTACCTACACATAAACGTAGAACTGTGAGTCGACAGACTCAGTAAGAAAAGCATAATAATACTCATACATAATCTCGGTCATGATCAGACACCCATACCCCTGATCATAACCCTAACTGCCGTGTCAACACGATACTGAGTCCCGCTACTGCCGTGTCCAACACGGTACTGAGCCACTACTGCCGTGTCCAACACGGTACTGAGCCACTACTGCCGTGTCCAACACGGTACTGAGTTTTGAACGTTCATAGGGACGGTAGTATTGACACGTAACAGCCTGATCGGTCGAACCGGTCATACTTCGGCTGCTGGTCATACTCCAGCCTGTACCGACGTGTTACTATATCCACCTGATCGGTCGAACCGGTCATACTCTGGCTTCTGGTCATACTCCAGCCTGTACCGACGGGATACGTCAATAGTACGGAACCACCAACCAAGTGTCAGCCTGATCGGTCGAACCGGTCATACTCCGACTGCTGGTCATACTCCAGCCTGTACTGACGTGACAGGGTTGGATGGTTCGAAGCCAACATACATAACAATGTAATCTAACAGGCTTCCTACATGCACGCTAAACATGTAATCTACATATGCATACTGTTATACTAATCTTACCTGGATTCCGAATTCAGGTGTGCCGGTCAACCTGACTGGAACTTTAGCTGAGCGGCGGATTACAGGCTCCTAAACCATAAAAATCACAACACTATAAGTGACACGCTAAATCACTTTCCGGGGACTTAAACTAGGAACTAAAAGTTTCCCTATCGATAAAAAGCATGGCAATACCCCCTAAAACATAAAAACGAGGAAAACTAGGGTCCCTGAATTTTCCCCAACCGGTAGACCGGTTGCCCAACCGGAATTCCGGTTCTGGAAAATTCAGAACCCTCATCCGGAATTCTGGATGCACAACCGGAATTCCGGTTCCTCGCAGGCAGCAAACCCAAATTTTCATAACTTGCACAAATCAACCCCAAATCACATGAAACCTTCCAGACCTGTTCTATACCTCCCCTAGAACATTTCCAAAGCACAAAAACCACCCAGAAAGCACCAAAACAAAAAGTGCCATTAAAGCTCAAGCTTTGAGTTCTAAACTCAAACTTGAGCAAAACCACCTAACATGCATTCAAACTAGCTTGAATCTACTTAAACAAGCATAACTAAGCCTCTGAAAACAATTAAAAACATTAATAACAACACAGCAACAGATTCACAACATTTCTTCCAAAAATCACATTTTTGAGCTAGAAATTCTAAACTTAAAGCAAGATAATTTACATGCATTTCTAACAGCTTAATTAACTTCAAATTAACATGCTTAAATCACAAAATTCAACAACAACATCACAGCAGCAACAAACTCAAATAATCATGCATGCATCATCATTTTTCATCAAAATTTCAACCATTTAAAGAAGGAAACAAGAGAAGCTAACCTAGCTTGAAATGGACCTTAAAGAGAGATGGATTCACAAGAAAACTTCAAGGAAAAAGGCCAGCTCCTAGCTGCTCCAAGGTGGCCGAAAGTGAGAGGAAAGAAAGAGAGAGTTTGTTTTGAAATTTTTCTCTATTTTTTTCTAAGTGTGGAAAATGATGCTTTGAAGAGTAAATGAAGTGAAAAGGATTTATTTCAGCCAACAACAATTAAATAAACATTTATTTTTCAAATAATAAAAAATCACTAAAAGACAAAATACTAATGGGGCAAAAAGACCATTTTGCCCCTCCACCCTAAAACCACATAAATCATACTAAAGGGGTATTTTCGGGAAATCCTAAATTCCCAGCCATTCCCGACATTCCCAATGTCTAATAAACCGCCCCAAACAACTAACATACTAAGTTGTGATTTCTACTGAGCCAAACACCGAGTTCCAAAATACCTGGCACCGAAAATGCAAAATATGAAAATTACTGAATGACATAGCAATGCATTTCTGAATTCCATAAATAACAGTATAATAAATTATTTAAATAGCTATAAATAATTTTCATAATTAATCATAATTAACTGCTAATTTCCAAATTAAACTAAGCGGGCTTTACAACTATCCCCTCCTTAAAAGGATTTCGTCCCCGAAATCTAACCTGAATAACTCTGGATATTGAGCTCTCATATCTGACTCTAGCTCCCAGGTGGCTTCCTCCACCTTGCTGTTTCTCCAGAGAACCTTGACCAAAGCTATGGTCTTATTTCGAAGGACTTTATCCTTTTTATCCAGGATCTGCACTGGCTGTTCCTCATAAGTCATGTCTGGCTGTAGCTCAAGGCTCTCATAACTGAGTATATGAGAGTGATCTGAAACGTATTTTCTCAACATCGAGACATGGAATACGTTGTGAACTGCTGATAAGGCTGGAGGCAATGCTAACCGATATGCCACTTGACCTATTTTCTCGAGAATCTCAAAAGGTCCTGTAAATCTAGGGCATAACTTGCCTCTTTTCCCGAAACGTTTGATCCCCTTCATCGGAGATACCCGTACGAACACATGTTCCCCTACTTGGAACTCAACATCTCTGCGTTTCGGATCTGCGTAACTCTTCTGTCTGCTCTGTGAGGCAAGCATTCTAGCTTTTATCTTCTCTATCACCTCATTGGTCCGTTGCACTGACTCTGGACCTAAGTATTTTCTCTCCCCTGTCTCATCCCAATGGATGGGAGATCTACATTTCCTATCGTATAACAGTTCATAGGGAGCCATCCCTATCGTACTCTGGTAACTGTTGTTGTAAGAAAATTCTATCAACGGTAGATACTTATTCCATGAGCCTTCAAAGTCCATAACACATGCTCTCAACATGTCCTCCAAAATCTGAATTGTCCTTTCAGACTGACCATCTGTCTGAGGATGGAATGCTGTACTAAATTTCAGCCTTGTACCCATTGCTCGCTGCAAACTTTGCCAAAATTTGGAGGTAAACTTCGGATCCCTGTCCGAAACTATAGACTTCGGTACCCCGTGAAGTCTTACTATCTCTCTGACATACAACTCTGCCAACTGATCCACTGTAAATGTTGTTCTAACCGGCAGAAAGTGAGCAAATTTCGTAAATCGATCCACCACTACCCAGATGGAATCAAATAAACCCGTGGTCCTAGGTAACCCGACCACAAAATCCATCGTGATATCTTCCATTTCCATTCTGGTAGGGTTAGAGGCTGCAACAACCCTGCTGGTCTCTGATGTTCAGCCTTAATCTGCTGACAAGTGAGGCATCTCGATACGAATTCTACTACATTCTTCTTCATACCGCTCCACCAGAAGTACGGTTTCAAATCTTGGTAAATCTTAGTGGTGCCGGGATGCAGAGAATACGGGGTAGAATGAGCCTCCTCAAAGATCTCATTCCTAAGTTCCACACTATTCGGAACACAAACCCTGGCCTTATACAAAAGCATCCCACTGTCTGACACTGAAAAGTCCTTGGCTTGACCAGCAACACCTCATCTCGGATCTTTACTAACTCTGGATCCGTCATCTGAGCGACTTTTATTCTTTCCAACAAGTCAGATTGTAGCGTTAAGTTGTGAAGCTGACCTACCACAAACTCAATGCTGGACCTAACCATATCCTCTGCTAGCTGAGGTGAGATCTGAACCATACTAGCTACTTGCCCGGGACCCTTTCTGGTCAGGGCATCGGCCACTACATTGGCCTTTCCGGGGTGATAGAGGATCTCACAATCGTAATCTTTCACTAACTCCAACCAACGCCTTTGTCTCATATTCAAATCCTTCTGAGTAAAGAAATACTTGAGACTTTTATGGTCGGTATAGATCTCACACTTTTCCCCGTAAAGATAATGCCGCCAAATCTTCAATGCGAAAACCACCGCGACCAACTCTAGGTCATGAGTCGGGTATCGCTGTTCATAATCCTTTAACTGACGGGAGGCATAAGCGATGACCCGATCGGCTTGCATCAATACACACCCCAAACCCTGTTTGGATGCGTCACAATAAACTACGAACTTCTCCTTTTTTGAAGGCAAAGCTAGCACTGGAGCGGTAATCAACCTCTGTTTCAGCTCCTGAAAACTAGCTTCGCACTTGTCTGACCAAATAAATCGCTGATTTTTCTTTGTAAGTTCGGTTAGGGGCATTGAAATTTTTGAAAACCCTTCCACGAACCTACGGTAGTACCCAGCTAAACCCAAGAAGCTTCTGATCTCTATCACTGTCTTCGGTCTCAGCCAATCCCTGACGGATTCAATCTTCCCGGGATCCACCTTGATCCCATCTTTGCTCACAATGTGCTCTAGGAAGGACACCTGAGATAGCCAGAACTCACATTTCTTGAACTTGGCATAAAGCTTATGTTCTCGAAGCCGTTGCAGTGCCATCTGAAGATGTAACTCATGCTCCTCTTCTGATTGAGAGTACACGAGGATGTCCTCGATAAACACAATCACACAGATATCGAGGAAATCCTTGAACACTCTATTCATCAAGTCCATGAATGCTGCAGGAGCATTGGTTAGTCCGAATGACATAACCAGAAATTCGTAATGTCCATACCTAGTGCGGAAAGCCGTCTTCGGAATGTCCTCCTCTCGGATTCTCAACTGATGATAACCCGAACGGAGATCAATCTTAGAAAAGACCGTCTTCCCCTGAAGCTGATCGAACAAATCATCGATCCTAGGTAATGGATATTTATTCTTCACCGTCAGCTTGTTCAATTCCCTGTAGTCGATGCACATCCTCATAGATCCATCCTTCTTCTTGACGAATAACCGGGGCTCCCCAGGGTGACACACTGGGTCGAATAAACCCTATGTCAAGCAACCCTTGGAGCTGAATCTTTAATTCCTTAAGTTCAGCTGGAGCCATTCTATACGGGGCTTTGGAAACCGGTTCCACCCCTGGTGCCGAGTCTATCCCAAAGTCAATCTCCCGCTGAGGTGGTAACCCTGGAAGTTCTTCGGGAAAAACATCCAAAAATTCCCGAACCACCTTGATGTCCTCTGGCCGAATGGTATCTGGTCGAGTGGTGTCCACCACCACGGCCAGAAACCCTAAGCAACCGCCGTGCAACAATTCTCTAGCTGACATAGCCGAGATCACCGGGATCCGAGATCCCTAAACTGAACCAACAAACACAAATGGTTCTTCACTTTCCGGTTGGAAGATCACCATCTTTCTTTTACAATCTATACTCGCCGAATATTTAGATAGGAAATCCATTCCTAAAATAATGTCGAACTCTACTAAACTCATCTCTATCAAGTCAGCACTTAACTCTCTACCATCTATCCTGATCGGCATAGACCTAATCCACCTATTGGAGATAACCAATTCTCCGCCAGGTAATAGGGTTCCAAACCCTGATTCATATCTATCGTACGGTCTATCCAATTTACTAAAGACCCTGGCCGCCACATAAGAATGTGTAGCCCCAGAATCAAACAGCACTGAATATAGCGAGTTATTAATAGAAAGCTGACCTGTGACAACTGATGGGCTGGCATCTGCATCAGCCTGAGTGATAGCGAACACCCTGGCTGGAGTGGGTATCGCTGGAGCTCTCGGTGCCTCTGATCGGAGCTGGGGACAGTCCCTCTTGAAGTGTCCGGGCATGCCACAGTGAAAGCATCCCTGACCCTTGCACTCACCCCGATGGTGCCTCTTGCAGCTAGGGTACTCGGGATAGGAGAATCGGGTCTCAGTACCACCAGGACGACTCCCACTATTCTGGTTCCCCTGGAACCTCTTGTTTTGACTCGAGCCACCGGAAGCAGTGGGTGCTCTCTTCCTCTGATCAATGGTCGAACCACTACTCCCCCTGCTAAAGCCTGATGCAGGAGGGGTAGGAGCCCCGCCACTCACCGGAGTACTAGCTGACTCCGACATACACCCAACTGCGCCCTCAGCTCGGAGTGCCTTCTCCACCATCTGAGCATAGGTGGTGCTGTCGTCCGTGGTAATCATCAAGTCATGCCTGATCTTGGCATTCAACCCGTCCAAGTACTTCTCTTTCTTGCTGAAGTCGGTCGGCACGATTCCCGAGGCTAACCTTGCCAACCGATCAAACTAAGTAGTATACTCAGTGACGCTCATATTCTCACGCTGGGTCAGGTGAGCGAACTCTTTCCTCTTGGCGCTTCTGACCGCCTCATTATAGTACTTCGCGTTGAAGAGTTCCTGGAACCTTTCCCAGGTCATGGTGGTGACGTCATGGATCTGAGACACCATGTCCCACCAGACCCGGAGCGTCCTCCCAGGCCCGGAAAGTGGCACACACCACTCTGTCATTACCGGTGACACCCATGAAGTTCAGAATCTTGGTAATCACCGTCAGCCACTGCTCGGCTTTCATCACGTCCGGACCTCCCAAGAAAATCGAAGGTGCTTGCTTCCGGAACCGTTCGTACAGAGGTTCCAATCTATTGGCCGCCACCACTATCTCGGCACAGGCGGCGAGGCGGTGCCACTGGAACTATGGGCACTGGAACTGCAGGAGCACCCTGCTGTCTCAACCTCTGAATCTCGAGGTCTTGCTCTTCAATTCGGGCTTGCATTTCCGCAAACCGTAACTCCCAAGTACGGGCTCCACGATCGGGCAGGGAGCACAGGCGGCTGTGGCGGGTTCTCATCACCCCGACCACGGGCCCTGCCTCGGGGACCTCTACCTCGGCCCCTAACAGGTGGGGGAAACTGAGCTCCCTGTCCTTGGTTGGACCCCACTGAGTTGCCCTGACTCCTGGTAGTCCGCCTGGCGTCCATCTGATTAGAACCGCCTGCGAAACCAAGAGTTGGCATATCAGGTCGTATTCAAGGAGAGCTTACTAATGCCGCTTAATTTGGAAATTAAAAACGAATCATGCGCCTATTCTACTATCAGGCTACTAACATGCTTCCTAACAGGCTTTTCTATTCCATAACTGAATAAAATAAACTACTAAAGCAATAAAGGCTTACTGAACCGTGAAACGAGCTAACTGCTGATGATGATTGTACATGTCGTGACGATCTTCGGAAGACAACCTGGCGGCTCTGATACCAAATTGTAACACCCTAACTAACATAGGCGTATTACGTGATTTTTAAACATGCTGTGCAGCTCGTTGCTAATCAACGAGGTTTATGGAAAAACGTGATTAATTAAAATTTTTGCTTTTTAATTAAACTTAGAAAATAATATTACAAAAGACTCGGGATCCCGATTACAAAATCATTTACAAAAAGATTTAACTGTTTATACAAAATAATGTCGCCTAGCGACTAGTTACAAAATCAGCCTCGTTGTCCCGAGGATCGTACTCTCCAGGCCTAACCGCCCCGACATGTACAACCTTCATAATCTCGCTCACGGTCCATCAGCTTTAGCCTTGCCTTTACCTACACATAAACGTAGAACTGTCAGTCGACAGACTCAGTAAGAAAAGCAATATAATACTCATACATAATCCCGGTCATGATTAGACGCCCATACCCCTGATCAAAACCCTAACTGCCGTGTCCAACACGATACTGAGTCCCACTACTGCCGTGTCCAACACGGTATTGAGCCACTACTGCCTTGTCCAACACGGTACTGAGTTCTGAACGTTCATAGGGACGGTACTATTGACACGTAACAGCCTGATCGGTCGAACCGGTCATACTCCGGCTGCTGGTCATACTCCAGCCTGTACCGACGTGTTACTATATCCACCTGATCGGTCGAGCCGGTCATACTCCATTCTTGGTCATACTCCGGCACTGTCACAGAACGGGATACGTCAATAGTACGGAACCACCAACCAAGTGTCGGCTGACGATCGGTCAAACCGGTCATACTCCGGCTGCTGGTCATACTCCAGCCTGTACCGACGTGACAGGGTTGGATGGTTCGAAGCCAACATACATAACAATGTAATCTAACAGGCTTCCTACATGCACGCTAAACATGTAATCTACATATGCATACTGTTATACTAATCTTACCTGGATTCTGAATTCAGGTGTGCCGGTCAACCTGACTGGAACTTTAGCTGAGCGGCGGATTACAGGCTCCTAAACCATAAAAATCACAACACTATAAGTGACACGCTAAATCACTTCCCGGGGACTTAACCTAGGAACTAAAAGTTTCCTTATCGATAAAAAGCATGGCAATACCCCCTAAAACATAAAAACAAGGAAAACTAGGGTCCCTGAATTTTCCCCAACCGGTAGACCGGTTGCCCAACCAGAATTCCGGTTCTGGAAAATTCAGAACCCTCATCCGGAATTCCGGATGCACAACCGGAATTCCGGTTCCTCGCAGGCAGCAAACCCAAATTTTCATAACTTGCACAAATCAACCCCAAATCACATGAAACCTTCCAGACCTGTTCTATACCTCCCCTAGAACATTTCCAAAGCACAAAAACCACCCAGAAAGCACCAAAACAAAAAGTGCCATTAAATCTCAAGCTTTGAGTTCTAAACTCAAACTTGAGCAAAACCACCTAACATGCATTCAAACTAGCTTGAATCTACTTAAACAAGCATAACTAAGCCTCTGAAAACAATTAAAAACATTAATAACAACACAGCAACAGATTCACAACATTTCTTCTAAAAATCACATTTTGTGCTAGAAATTCTAAACTTAAAGCAAGGTAATTTACATGCATTTCTAACAGCTTAATTAACTTCAAATTAACATGCTTAAATCACAAAATTCAACAACAACATCACAGCAGCAAAAAACTCAAATAATCATGCATACATCATCATTTTTCATCAAAATTTCAACCATTTAAAGAAGGAAACAAGAGAAGCTAACCTAGCTTGAAATGGACCTTAAAAAGAGATGGATTCATAAGAAAACTTCATGGAAAAAGGCCAGCTCCTAGCTGCTCCAAGGTGGCCGAAAGTGAGAGGAAAGAAAGAGAGAGTTTGTTTTGGAATTTTTCTCTATTTTTTTCAAAGTGTGGAAAATGATGCTTTGAAGAGTAAATGAAGTGAAAAGGATTTATTTCAGCCAACAACAATTAAATAAACATTTATTTTTCAAATAATAAAAAATCACTAAAAGACAAAATACTAATGGGGCAAAAAGACCACTTTGCCCCTCCACCCTAAAACCACATAAATCATACTAAAGGGGTATTTTTGGGAAATCCTAAATTCCCGGCCATTCCCGACATTTCCAATGTCTAATAAACCGCCCCAAACAACTAACTTACTAAGTTGTGATTTCTAGTGAGCCAAACACCGAGTTCCAAAATACCGGGCACCGAAAATGCAAAATATGAAAACTACTGAATGACATAGCAATGCATTTCTGAATTCCATAAATAACTGTATAATAAATTTTTTAAATAGCTATAAATAATTTTCATAATTAATCATAATTAACTGCTAATTTCCAAATTAAACTAAGCGGGCTTTACATTACCATTTCCAGAATTCTAAGGTTTACTCCCTTTCTTCTTGGGTCCTCCAATCAAATTTTCATATGTCTGAAGGTCATTGACTAACGTGTGAAAGTCTTGTTCCTTCTTGTTCATGACATAATTTGATGTATAGGGCAGAAAATCTGGAGTCAAACTATTCAAGATGAGACTCACTTGAGTTGTCTAATCCATTTCAGCACCATGATTCTGTTGGAATTATTTTACCAGGATCTTAGATCTACTCACAAGTATGTTGATTAACAACCTAAATATGAACTTCTAAAACGAATATAATTAAAAACACATATAAAGTATGAAAAACCTTACATTGGGTGCAGCGGAATAATATGTCTCCTCTCACTTAGATCTCTAACCCTTGATTCCTTTCTGTCGCAGAGTATAATGAAGATCTTAGCCCGAATGTCCTTCTTTGTTGACTATGAATTCTACACAGTCTTCCTCACTATGATTGAGGTATTACTTGATGTGTGTGGGCACTACTCTATCACTTAGAGGGATTCTGAAAAACAGAGAAGAAAGAGAGAGAGAGAGAGAGTGGTAGCTCAAGAGTGTTTGTGTGAAAGAAAAGAATGCAGTACTGTGTGTATGAAACTTGAAGCCTTTACCTTCTATTTATAGAATACCACATAGGGTTAAGGTTGAATTACTTGGCATTAAAAATGAAAAATTAAATGACAAAAGGACAAGTAAAGTGGCCGGCCATAGCAATGTGGAAACAAGCCTTTCACTTTTGCAACTTTCCTATTTTATCATTTCTAGTTTCCCATTTTCTCAAAAATTTCCAATTTTCTCATTCAACCACATAAATGTCAAATCTAATTATTTAATAATTATAATTAATTATAAAATAATATATTGTCATTTATTATATTTATTAATTAAACTAATCAAAGTTTCCCAATTAATAAATATACCATATAAACTCTCTATTTACTATTTTACCCTTAATAAGTGATAAATTCACAAATAGACATAGTCTAATTTGAGAATTATAATTGATTAATTAAAACCAATTAAATGAGTCTCACAAGTAATATTGTCTCAACTGGTGTGGGGACCATGGGTCTATATATCCAAGCTTCCAATAAGCAGATCAAGAATTTACATCTTAAATTCACTGACTTATTAATTCTTTGTTGAATCCACGGATAGAACTTAGAATTGCACTCTCAACTATATAGAACGCTCTATATGTTCCACCATATAGACACGTCATTAATTATCCATTGTTATAATCCTAATTTGATCAATGATCCTCTATATAGATGATTTACACTGTAAAGGGATCAAATTACCGTAACACCCTACAATGTATTTTATCCTTAAAACACTTAACCCTGTATAAATGATATTTCAGCTAAGTGAAATGAGTACTCCACCATTTATTTTTGTTTGGTTAAGCTCGAAGGAAATCATCCTTTACTCTCTATTCGCCAGATAGAAGCTATAGATTCCATATTTATGTTAGCGCTCCCACTCAATGGCACTACCGTGTTCCCAAAATGTAGGTATCACCCTGACCCAAAAGTAGGCTTGACTAACAAATCAAAGAACACGAATAACACTCTTGAGATTGAACCTAATCATATCAGAATTAAGATTATTTGATCTAGGATCAACTACGTGATATTGAGTTGAATAGATATTACGGTAAGTTTAATAAATCTATATCAAAATCAATATCGATCCATTCCAATGCATACTCCATGTATCCAACCCAAGCTTTACTTTAATCAATGCTCTTGAAAGAACATAGCATTTCACCAAATGCAAGTAAACTCTGTTGTAGATTGTCATATCAGTAAAACCCTAGTGTTCTGATAAATCTAGGAAACTTTAATCACATAGTCATGTTTACTTTCCACTGTGTTGACAACACAATATACATGATTAAGTATGTGAAAAGGGTTTGAATGAATTTATAAATCAAATAGACAAACAATTGATAAGATTAACCAAAACATACACAAATGAATGAAAAATACTTCTGTTATTTTATTGATATTGAATAATCTGGATTACATTGAAAAAGAGTTTTATTTAGGGCATAAAACCCAACAAACTTCCACTTGCACTAATATAAAACTAATTAGTACATTTCAATTAATCCTAAATTCTGACGGTGCTTTTCAAATGCAGTCATTTCCAAGACTTTGGTGAATGGATCAGCTAAGTTGTCTTGTGTGTCCACTTTTTCCACCAGTACATCCCCTCTTGCCACATATTCTCTGATAATATGATATTTTCTTTCTATATGTTTGCTTCTCTTGTGGCTTCGAGGTTCCTTACTGTTGGCTATTGCTCCATTGTTATCACAAAGTAGGACTAGAGGCTTTTCCATTCCAGGTACTACACCAAGACTGGTGAAGAACTTTCTCATCCAGACAACCTCTTTAGCAGCTTCCGCTGCAGCTATGTATTCGGCCTCCATGGTAGAATCTGGAATCGCGGTATGTTTCGCACTTCTCCAAACCACTGCTCCACCCCCAAGAGTAAACACCATCCCAGATGTAGATTTACTGTCTTCAAGACATGCCGAGAAATCTGAGTCTGTATAGTCTATGGGGTTTAGAGCACCACCCTTGTAGACTAACACGTAATCTCTTGTACTCTTCAAGTATTTCTGAATATACTTAACAGCATTCCAATGTTCCTGTCCTGAATTTGACTGATACCTGCTCACGATTCCAACTGCATAGCAGATGTCAGGTCTAGTGCATAACATTGCATACATTAGACTTCCAACTGCAGAAGCATAAGGAACTTTTTCCATGTCCTCTATCTCTTGAGGACCAGTAGGACACTGTTCCTTAGATAGACGGATACCATATCTAGAAGGCATATTTGCCCCGTTGGTGTTGGTCATGGAGAATCTCTCTAAAACTTTGTCAATGTAAGTTGTTTGAGAGAGAGCAAGGGATCTGTTCTTCCGGTTTCTAATAATCTGAATACCGAGAACATAGGCAGCCTCACCCAAATCTTTCATATCGAATTGAGTGTCTAGCCATTCCTTGATGTGAGTCATTTTCTTGATATTGTTGCCAATGATCAAAATGTCGTCAACATAAAGGACAAGGAATACTACTACTTGGTCTTCCTTGAGTTGGTAAACACAAGGTTCATCTTCATTCTAATGAAAGCCGTAGGTTTTTATGATTTCATCAAACCTTTTATTCCATGAGCGAGAAGCTTGCTTAAGTCCATAAATAGACCTATTTAATTTGCAAACTTTATTTTCTTGCCCTGGAAGAACATAGCCTTCTGGTTGCTCCATGTAGATGGTTTCTTCAAGAAGCCCATTAAGGAAGGCTGTCTTGACATCCATTTGCCAGATTTCATAGTCGAAAGCGGCTGCGATGGAGAGAAGAATCCAGATGGATTTGAGCATGGCGACAGGACTAAAAGTTTCCTCATAGTCCACACCTTCTCTTTGGGTATAACCCTTGGCGACGAGTCTAGCTTTAAAAGTTTCGACTTCGCCTCCAGCGCCTCTTTTTCTTCTTGTAGACCCATTTGCATCCGATTGGACGATAGTCATCGGGTGGATCTACATATTCCCAGACTTTGTTCTTTTTCATGGAATCCATTTCTGAATCCATGCCGGCTGACCATCGCTTCCGTTGCAGACTTGTCATTGCCTGTTTATAGGTTAATGGGTCGTCTCCAATACCGTCACCAACGACCATATTGATTTCACCATCCAAGCCATAACGAGACGGTTTTGTAGAAACCCTCCCACTACGACGAGGAGCGGTGATCTTCTGAACAGGAGCTTTGGTAGTAGTTTTCTCAGTTGCTACGACTGAGGGATTGGGATTATCCTCTTCTTGAGTGCAAGAGGATGAAACATTGGAAGGAACTATATTTGTAAGCATTTCCTCTAATACAACTTTGCTTTTTCGGTTTGTTGTCTTTAATATAGTTATCTTCAAGAAAAGTAGCATTTGTAGAAACAAACACTTTGTTATCCTTGTTACTATAAAATAGTCCACCCCTAGTCTCTTTAGAATTTCTGACAAACATGCAAACTTCAGTTCGTGATTCCAGTTTGCCTTCTTTCTTTCTCAAGACGTGAGCAGGGCACCCCGAAATCCTATAATGGCGTAAACTAGGTGTACGACCATTCCATAGTTCGATGGGTGTCTTAGGGACTTCTTTAGATGGAACAACATTTAAAATGTCATTTGCCATCTGAATAGCATATCCCAAGAAGGACGTAGACAGAGTTGAATAACTCAGGATTGACCTAACCATTTCCAAGAGAGTGCGATTTCTTCTTTCTGCAACTCCATTTTGCTGTGGAGTGCTTGGGACAGTGTATTGGGATTCAATTCCAAGTTCAATTAAATGATCTTTGAATTTCATATCCATATATTCTCAACCCCTATCAGTTCGCAAGATCTTTAATGTTTTACCGAATTGGTTTTGAACCAGAGCATGAAATTCTTGAAACTTTTCAAACGTTTCAGATTTCTTTTGCATTAGGTAAAGAAAACTGTATCTAGAGAAATCGTCAATGAAAGTGACGAAATACTCATAACCACTGCGGGCTTTTACATTCAAAGGTCCGCAAACATCTGAATGCACTAACCCTAGGGGTTGTTTGGCACGCTCTCCCTTTGTAGAGAAAGAACGTTTGGTCATTTTTCCTTCTAGGCATGACTCGCATACTGGCAGTTCACCTAAGACGACATTTTTTAATGGACCGTCCTTGGTTAGCCTATTGAGTCTATCAAAACCTATATGACCTAAACGTAAATGCCATAGATAAGTTTGATCATCATTATCAATCTCTTTTCTCTTAAGGCTTCTAGGTTTAGCTACATTGAAAAGTTCAGTATTCAGTGAGATCTGCGTATAAGGTCTTAGAACATAAAGCCTTTGTTCCATGTTAGCAACACATATATGAAATCCATTACGAGAAACTGAACAATTTGAACTCGAAAAATTCAATATATAACATTGTGTTTGTAAACATGAAACACTAATCAAGTTTCTCCTAAAGTTTGGAATATATAAAACATTTTGTAATAGTAAAAATCTTTTTGTATGAAACTTGATACGGGTCGTTCCTCTAGCTTTAACTGATACTAACTCCCCATTTCCAACTTTTAGCTTTAACTCATCTGGGTGAAGATTCTCCCAAGTTTCAAGCAGCTGCAATGAAGAACATACATAGTTAGTAGATCCAGAATCAACAATCCAAGTGGATTTGTCATTCTCTAAAACACATCATTCAATGACAAAAGCATCACCTTCGTTTGAATTGTTTAGAAGCCTGGGACATTGTTCTTCTTTATGTCCCTTTCCATTACAATTCGCACATAGAACATGATGTCTGATAATTGTATTTGAAGAAGCAGCTTTGTTAGAACCTTCATGCTTAATCCTCTTCCTCTGATTAAAGTTTGCAATACTAGGAGGTCCCATTGCAATCAAATTCCGTTCATGGACTCGCAATTCAGCTTCGAGTTTGTCCATGTAGGAGGAGTTAGAGTTGTTGATCATGTAAGATAGAACAAAACCATTATACTCCGGAGGAAGACTATTAAGAATGAGTCGAACCCATTGTTCCTTTGATAATTCAATTCCAAGTAGATTTGCCTTTTGGAACTTCAGATTCATCAACAACAGGTGCGAGTTAATGCAACTACCAGGATGCATTTTCACACTATTGAGTTCTTTTGCTAAGACATTAATTAGGAGTGGATCGGGGTGAGGGTTATTCATATTGGCACTACAATAAAACAGAAGTAAGGTTTTGGTTCTATAAATTCATACACAAATTCAAAAAATAACAAATAATCACATATGTTATAAAAATACTAAATCTAACATAGTTTATTTTCCAAGGTTTCCAACAAACTGATACAGTGTCCCGTTTAGGCGAGAGTCAAAGCATCATCCATTGAATAGAGTTGTCAATTCATCTAAAATGATAAACATTCTAGCAACCTTTTATTCGATCAAGATTGGAATCCAGCGTTGTCCCGTTTAGGCGAGAGTCAAGGCTATTCTATCTTATGAGCTTCCACCATTGTTTCATACTCTTGCAAGTCTTATACAGTCGCCACCATTAGGGTGATCAATACTAATATAAAAAACTTACAAGAATACTTATCTTTTGAGATTAAACGGCGCTAACTTGCTAATGAACGTTCCTCCATTAGGGAGGATTACTCACTAAAACAATAGCTATCTAAAACCAACAATGGAGATCGAATGTCTCTTGATTAAAGCTCATTATTTAAAATATGTATTTTATTTAATCATTTATTTTATTCCATATTTTAATAATGAAACATTACAAATTAAAGTTGGTTTAGTTAAAAAAAATTCTATATAGAAAAATATCCAACTTTAATTAAATTTTAAAAATTGAATAAAATTGAAAAATATCTTATTTAAGTTATTTAGTGAAATCAAAAATATCCAACTTAAATATTTTTCAATCAATGACTTAATTAAATATTAACAATTAAGTTGTAACCACTTAATTTAGAAGATATTCCATTTTAAGTTTTTCCATATTTAAAAATATCAACTTAAAAAATATCCAAAGAATCTTAATAACCAATTCCTAAAATTCCTCAACTTAATTTATAATAGGATATTCAAAAGATATTCAAATCTAAGTTGATTTGTTAGAAATAACAAATTTTAACTTAAATAGGAATATTTAATGAAATTATGAAATTAAGCTTCAGAAAAAATCTAGTTGGTTACAATTCTATATTTAATTAAATACAAGAAAAATACATATAGTTTTCTAGAATATTATTCATCATCTTATGTTTTTCTTAAATTAATTTCAAGGGAGAATTAAATTAATTAATTATGTTGCTAATGAATTTTTATTAGGTCAAACTAATTTAATTAACCTAGCACAGTTATCCAAATCAGGCAAATGCAGCCTTCACAATTGGGGTTGTTCATGTGAGGGGGGGCTGGGTTCAGTATGTCGTACCCACTTCTATGGCTCCCAACTCTCACACAAGGCCCAAAAGAGAGGAATTTAACCTTAAAATGAACAACTGTTATTAATTGAATAGGCGCATTAACTAAATGAGCCTAAATAAAATCTATCAAGTGATGACATTTTCTTTAGCAACAACAACCTATATGTGTCTATAACAGAAATTAAACATATAGGCTCACACAAGCACACAGATTTGGATGGATCCTATCATGTTACTAGGTCATACACAGATGAAAGAAGAATGTAAAAAATTACCTGTTACAAATTATTTACTTGACCTATTGACAATTGAATCATGGGTTAAAATCAGATCATTGGATCCGTCAACAAGTTAACCATGGCAATTTAGATCAAGCAATAATAGGTTTTAGAAAAAAACTTACAAACAATCTAAAACACATACTCCTGCAACAAGTTGGATTTGGATAGTTGGATGTGAGATTTAATTTAAAATATTGATTTCGAAAATGGTAAAAAAATATTTTTCGGATTTAAAAAAAAATAATAATTAAAATTAAACCTACAATTTTAAAAAATTAGGTTTCAAGTAACCTAAATATCATTTCAAAAAAAAATGCCAACTTGCCTTTTAAATTTCATGTTATTTTAAAAAAATTAAATATACAATAAAATAAATAAAAAAAATAATAAAAAAAAAAGATAAATACATACTCTTTTATTGATTTTATAATTTAATTTAAGTAAAAATAACAAAATTTAAAAGTTAATAAGAAATATCTTATTTCCCTTTTTAAAATTTCATGATTATGGTATCTTATTTAAATCTAAATAAGCTCAAATTACTTAATTTAGAATATTTTATAAAAAAATTAATATCTGACTTTAGATTTAAAAAATAAGATAAAATAATCAAAATTAAAAAAAAAAAATAAGAAAAGAGGTAAGCAAAACTTGATTTTTACCTATTTTCAAAATCAAATTTCACTAATATCTAAAATTAATTTAAAAATCAAATTAATTTATTTCTGATAATTAGATTTGAAACATGAAAATTAAAAATCAAAATACAAAACTACGCAAAAAATTGGAAGTTAATTCCATGAAATAGCATGAAAAATCAAAGAAAACGAAAAAATGATGAACAGTACGGATGGTATGCATAGCATACCATTCTGCGCGCGCATCTAGGGGGCTGGCCGAGTTTCCACGGCGCTGGGAGGCTGCAAGAGGCCTTCCGCGCACGTGGGAAGAGTGCTCATCACCCCGATTTTTCTCATTTTCAAAAATTCATAACTAATTCAAATTAAATCGAATTCGAGTTCTGTAAAAAAGTAAATTACTTAATTTTTTTCCATACTATCCAATAAAAATAATTCCAGAAACAGCAAAATAATTATTTTTCCCAGAATTCACAAACAACAATCAAACATCAATATGACATACAAAGCAACATGATACCATCCAAATCACAAACAAATCGTTTTAAGTCCAAATTTCTTACAAGCAAATCAATTACCATGGCTCTGGTGCCAGTTGTTGGAATTATTTTACCGGGATCTTAGATCTACTCACAAGTATGTTGATTAACAACCCAAATATAAACTTCTAAAACGAATATAATTAAAACACATATAAAGTATGAGAAACCTTACATTGGGCGCAGCGGAATAAAATGTCTCCTCCCACTCAGATCTCTAACCCTTGATTCCTTTCTGTCGCAGAGTATAATCAAGATCTGAGCCCGAATGTCCTTCTTTGTTAACTGTGAATTCTACACAGTCTTCCTCACTATGATTGAGGTATTACTTGATGTGTCTGGGCACTACTCTATCACTTAGAGGGATTTCGAAAAATAGAGAAGAAAGAGAGAGAGAGAGAGAGAGAGAGAGAGAGAGAGAGAGAGAGAGAGAGAGAGAGAGAGAGAGAGAGAGAGAGAGAGAGTGGCGGCTTAGGAGTGTTTGTGTGAAAGAAAAGAATGCAGTAATGTGTGTATGAAACCTGAAGCCTTTACCTTCTATATATAGAATACCACATAGGGTTAAGGTTGAATTACTTGGCATTGAAAATAAAAAATTAAATGACAAAAGGGCAAGTAAAGTGACACGTCATTATCAGAAATTACTGTTCCACCATATAGACATGTCATTAATTATCCATTTTTATAATCCTAATTTGATCAATGATCCTCTATATAGATGATTTAAACTGTAAAGGGATCAAATTACTGTTGGGTTTTATGCCCTAAATAAAACTCATTTCAATATAATCAGATTTACTTATTAATATAGATCAGAAATAACATTTAATGTTGCATGGTTCACATGATTTATTTCATGATTATACGTACATAATGTATAAATTCATCTGAAACCCTTTTCACATACTTGATCCTGTTTATTGTGCCGTCAACACATTGGAAAGTAAACATGACTATGTGAATAAAGTTTCTTAGATTTATCAGACATAGGGTTTTACTGATATGATAATCTACAACAGAGTTTACTTGCATTTGGAGAAGTTCTATGTTCTTTGCAAAGCATTGGTTAAAGTAAAGCTCAGGTTGGATGCATGGAGTATGCATCGGAAGGGACCGATATTGAACTTTGACTTAGATTTATTAAACTTACCGTTATATCTATTCAAGTCAATATCGCCTAGTTGATCCTAGATCAAATGTTCTTAATCCTGTTATGATTATGATCAATCTTGAAAGGCTATTCGTGTTCTTTGATTTGTTAGTTAAGCCTACTTTTAGGTGAGGGTGTACGTACATTTTGGGAACACGGTAGTGCAATTGAGTGGGAGCGCTAGCATAAACATGGAATCTATAGCTTCTATCTGGCGAATAGTAAGCAAAGGATGATCTCCTTCGAGCTTGACCAAACGAACATAAATTGTGGAGTACTCATTTCACATAAGCTGAAATATCATTTATACGGGGTCAAGTGTTTTAAGGATAAAATACATTGTAGGGTGTAACGGTAATCTAATCTCTTTACAGTGTAGATCATTCATATAGAGGATCATTGATCACATTAGGATTATAACAATGGATAACTAATGATGTGTCTATATGGTGGAACATATAGAGCATTCTATATACTGAGAGTGCAATTCTAAGTTCTATGCGTGGATTCAACGAAGAATTAATAAGTTAGTAAATTTTAGTGCTAAATTCTTGATCTACTTATTGGAAGCTCGGTTATATAGACCCATGGTCCCCGCACTAGTTGAGATAATATTGCTTGTAAGACTCATATAATTGGTTTTGATTAATCAATTATAATTCTCAATTTAGACTATGTCTATTTGTGAAATTTTCACTAAGTAAGGGCGAAATTGTAAAGAAAGAGTTTTAGGGGCATATTTGTTAATTATGATACTTAGTATGGTTCAATTAATAAATATGATAAATGACAATATTATTTAATAATTATTTATAGTTATTAAATAGTTAGAATTGGCATTTAAATGGTTGAATTAGAAAATTGGCGTTTTTGAGAAAATCAGATGCAGAAAAGATAAAACTGCAAAATTGCAAAAAGTAAGGCCCAAATCCACTTGTATAGGGCCGGCCACTTTTGTAGGCAATTTAAACTGATATTTTTATTATTTTAATGCCAAATAATTCAAACCTAACCCTAGTGGAATGCTATAAATAGATAGTGATGGCTTCAGGAAAAATATACTTTTCTTCTGACACTTCTGATTCAGAAAAACCTGAGCCTTCTCTCTCCCTATCTGGCCGACCACTCCCTCTCTCTTTCTTCCCTCTTGAATTTTGAAATTCTTAGTGTAAATGTAGTGCCCACACACAGCAAGTGATACCTCAACCATAGTGAGGAAGATCGTGAAGAAAGACTTTCAGAAAGAAGGAGTTTCAGCATCAAAGATTCAGAGAAAGAGATCCAGGTTCAGATATTGATAATGCTCTGCTACAGAAAGGAATCAAGGGCTAGATATCTGAACGGAAGGAGTCATATTATTCCGCTGCACCCAATGTAAGGTTTCCTAAACTTTATATGTGTTTATTTCATCATTTTAGAAAGTTCATATTTAGGGTGTTTATCAACATACTTGTGAGTAGATCTAAGATCCTGGTAAAATAATTTCCAACAATTACCGTAACACCCTACAATGTATTTTATCCTTAAAACACTTAACCCTGTATAAATGATATTTCAGCTAAGTGAAATGAGTACTCCACCATTTATTTTTGTTTGGTTAAGCTCGAAGGAAATCATCCTTTACTCTCTATTCGCCAGATAGAAGCTATAGATTCCATATTTATGTTAGCGCTCCCACTCAATTGCACTACCGTGTTCCCAGAATGTACGTATCACCCTGACCCAAAAGTAGGCTTAACTAACAAATCAAAGAACACGAATAATACTCTTGAGATAGAACCTAATCATATCAGGATTAAGATCATTTGATCTAGGATCAACTAAGTGATATTGAATTGAATCGATACTACGGTAAGTTTAATAAATCTATATCAAAATCAATATCGGTCCATTCCAATGCATACCCCTTGCATCCAACCCAAGCTTTACTTTAACCAATGCTCTGGAAAGAACATAGCATTTCACCAAATGCAAGTAAACTCTGTTGTAGATTGTCATATCAGTAAAACCCTAGTGTTCTAATAAATCTAAGAATCTTTAATCACATAGTCATGTTTACTTTCCACTGTGTTGACAACTTAATAAACATGATTAAGTATGTGAAAAGGGTTTGAATGAATTTATAAATAAAATAGACAAACAATTGATAAGATGAACCAAAACATACACAAATGAATGAAAAATACTTCTGTTATTTTATTGATATTGAATAATCTCGATTACATTGAAAAAGAGTTTTATTTAGGGCATAAAACCCAATAGATTCTGGGCTTCCTGGAAATAACCGTCCATTTGGAGAAGGTGATCACGCACATTCTGATGGGGTTCCATCCGTGCATTGATAAATTTCTTAGTCGCGTCAAATCGAGACTGGATAGATGCCATACCGAATAGCTCAGTTAACTGCGTCATGATTTCTGCAGCCATGACATCGTTAGCAAACCTTGTTTTCAAGGTGTCAACCATGCTGGAAAGCATGAAGCATCGAGCTTTATTGTTAGCATTCTGCCAAAGCTCGAACTTCTGTTTAACAGTTTTGGTTGCATTGTCACCTAGCTGTTCAGGAGACGGCTCAGTCAACGTAAACAGGGCACTTTCAACAGTGATAACATGGGATTTGACATGGCAATTCAGGATACTACAAAATAATAAATAGAAATCAATTATGGTTTAACACAAAATCTTATTCAGAAATTATTAGCACATAGCAAGTAGGAATGACTAGAGAAAATACTAAAAAATACAATCCTAAATAATTTTCAAGGTTTTCAACAAACTGATATCAGTGTCCCGTTTAGGCGAGAGTCAAAGCTGTCATCCATTGCATAGAGTTGTCAGCTCATCTAAAATAATAAATATTCTAGCAACCTTTTATTCGATCGAAAAGAGAATCTGACGTTGTCCCGTTTAGGCGAGAGTCAAGGTCATTCCTATTTCATGAGCTTCCACCATTGTTTCATACGTTTGTAAGTCTTATCAGTCGCCACCATTAGGTTGATCAAAACTAATATAAAAAACTTACAAATATACTTATCTTTCGAGATTAAACGGTGCTAACTTGCTAATGCACGTTCCTCCATTAGGGAGGATTACTCACTACAACAATAGCTATGTAAAACCAACAATGGAGATCGAATATCTTAATAATAATAAAGCTCATTATTTAAAATGTATTTTATTCTAAACTTTATTTTTTAAATATATATTTATTTAATTAAATTTTGAATTTAGAATAAAATTCTAAATAAAATTTAATTTAATATTTATAAAATTAAACTTAGATAGTTAAGAAAATAAAATAAATTATTTCCATCTTAGTATTAATTTTCCAATAAATATTAAGAAAATTACTTAATTTAAGTTGTATTAATTTAAATTAATTTGCAACTCAAATTTAAATTTTCTATAAATATATATATATTGTATTTCGAAAAAATATAAATTTATACAATTTTCGAAATACATTAAAAAATAAATTAATCTTTACTAGAAAAAATACTTCAAGCAAGAATACTATCTATCTAGATTTTCTTTGACTAATTAATTCAATTTCTAATAATAATATATTTTAGTTCCTTTATTAATCATTAAATGAAAAAATCATTGATTTAAGTTGATTCAAAAATTAATTAAATAAATAATTAATTTACAACTTTAATCTATTTTTCAAGATAAATTCAAAATCATCTTGCATAATCAAATGCAATTTTAAAAATATTGATTAATAAAATAAAATATATTTTGAAAATTATTCAAATTTAAGTTGGTATAAAAATAGCCAATTTAAAATAATTTCTATTTAATTAAATATCATGAAAATAAAAATATTTAAGTATCATTATGAAAATCAACTTAGATATTTAATTTTCAATTTAATTAAATGTATTAAATTCAAGAAATAAATAATTAAGTATAGAGAAGACTTAATTATTAATTTCTAGTTTAATACTAGAAAAAATATCCTTAACTTGAATTGTACCAAAAATTAATTATTAAACAATTAATTTCACAATCAATGATATTTTCCTATTTTAATATTAGAAATAATAACTAGTATAGAAATAACTATCTAGAAAATATCTTAATTTAACTAAGTATCTTTTCAAGATTTGGAAAATATCTGATTTAAGTTGTTATAGAAAGAATCTATAATAAGGAACTTAAAAAAAATTTCCAAATAAAATTTAATTAAATATCAAAATTAAGTAATAACTACCTAATTTAAGAATATTCCATTTTAAGTTTAAAATCAACTTAAAAAATATCTTAAGAATATTCAATAACAAATTTCTAGAATTCCTCAACTTTATATTAAATTCAGAAGATATTCAGATTTAAGTTAATAAGGAAAATTAGTAATAACTAATTTATAACTTAAATAGGAATATTTAATGAAATAATAAAAATAAGTTTCATAAAGAATCTAGTTAGTTAAAATTCTTTATTTAATTAAATACAAGAAAAATACATATAGTTTATCTAGAAACAATATCTTAAACTAAGAGTGTTTTTCTTAAAATTAACTTTAAAATATTAAAATGAAAATAAATTTCATATATTTTAAAAGTTAATTATGCTGCTAATCAATTTAATTAGGTTAAGCTAATTTAATTAACCTAGTACAGTTATTAAAATCAGGCAAATGAGCCTTCACAATTGGGGTAGTTCATGTGAGGGGAGTTGGGTTCAGTATGTCGTACCCACTTCTATTGGCCCCCATCTCTCACACAAGGCCCAAAAGAGAGGAATTTGACCTTAAAATGAATAACTGTTATTAATTGAATAGGTCCAAACATTAAATGGACCTAAAGAAAATCTATCATGGTGTGATATTTTATTTAGCAACAACCAATATGCATCTATAATAAAATAAACATATAGGCTCACACAGGCACACAGATTTGGATGGACCCTATCATGTTACTAGGTCATACACAGATGAAAGAAGAATGTAAAATTTTACCTGTTACAAATTATTTACTTGACCTATTGACAATTGAACCATGGGTTAAAATCAGATCATTGGATCCGTCAACAAGTTAACCATGGCAATTTAGATCAAGCAATAATATGTTTTAGAAAAACTTACAAACAATCTAAAACACATACTCCTGCAACAAGTTAGATTTGGATAGTTGGATGTAAGATTTATTTAATTTTAAAATATTAAATATAATTCGAAAATAATAAAATAAAAAAAATATTTTCGGTTTTTAAAATGAAATAAAATAATATTTAAAATTAAACCTACAATTTTGAAAAATTAGGTTTCAAGTAACCTAAATATCATTTCAAAAATAAATTGCTAACTTACCTTTTAAATTTCATGTTATTTTATAATTAAATATTCAATAAGAAAATGATAAATACATACCCTTTTCTGATTTTATAATTTAAAATGCCATGATTATAGTAATCTTATTTTAAATAAGGTCAATATAATTTAAAAAGAAATATTTTATAAAAAAAATTTAATATCTGACCTTAGAAAAAAAATAAGATAACATAATCAAATTTTAAAGAAAATAAGAAAAGAGGTAAGCAAATTTGATTTTTACCTATTTTTAAATTCAAATTACACTAATATCTAAAATTAATTTTGAAAATTCAAATTAATTTAATTCTGATAATTAGATTTGAAATATGAAAATTAAAAATCAAAATATAAAACTACACCAAAAATCGGAAGTTAATTCCATGAAATAGCATGAAAAATCGAAGAAAACGAAGAAAAAGTGCACGTTGTCCGGATGGTATGCACTGCATACCACCCGCGCGCGCATGATGGGTGTCCAGCCGAGTTTCCACGGCGCTAGGAGGCTGCAAGCAGCCATTCCGCACGCGTGGGAAAGGTGATCACCACCCTGATTTTTTCTGATTTTCAAAAATTCATAACTAATTCAAATAAAATCGAAATCGAGTTCTGTAAAAAAATAACTTGCTTAATTTTTTTCCAAACTATCCAATAAAAATAATTCCAGGAATAGATAATCAATTTTTTTTTCCTAGAATTTCACAAACATCAATCAATCATCACAAAAACAACATGATACCATCCAAATCACAAACATATCGTTTTAAGTCCAAATTTCTTGCAAGCAAATTAATTACCATGGCTCTGATACCAGTTGTTGGAATTTATTTTACCAGGATCTTAGATCTATTCACAAGTATGTTGATTTAACAACCTAAATATGAACTTCTAAAACGATAATAAATAAATTACATATAAAGTTAAGAAACCTTACAGTGGGTGCAACGGAATAATATGTCTCCTTCCACTCAGATCTCTAACCCATGATTCCTTTCTGTCGCAGAGTATAATCAAGATCTGAGCCCGAATGTCCTTCAGTTTGATGTGATCCTTCACAGTCTTCCAATTTATGATTGAGGTACTGTTTGCTGTGTGTGGGCACTACTCTCTCACTAGGGATTTCGAAATTCTCTCTCTCTTGCACTGTGTATTTCGTGTGTTTCAAGCATGCAAGAGGAAGAGAGGAGGGCTGCTATATATAGAGAAAAGGAGAGCTGAACTTTCCAAAATAAACAGTTTCCTTAATTACAGAGTAATTGATTAACGGCCATATTTGGTGTGATCGACCACTTTCCATTTAAAGATAACTGCTAGGTTTAGGTTAGTAATTATTTTGCATTAAAAAATTGAAAATAATAATTGGGAAACACACAACCATGTGGCCGGCCATGGTGTGACTGGGCCTCACTTGGGTTTTGTAGTTTCCACAATTTTATTTCTATATTCCCAAAAATGTCATTTTTCCAATTCTAACCATTTAAATGCCAAAACTAATTATTTAATAACTAAAATAGATTACTAAATAATATTGTCATTTAATATAATTATTAATTAGACATATAGAGTCTCTTAATTAATAAATAAATCTAGAAACCCTATTCTTTACAATTTCATCCCTACTTAGTGAGAATTCACAAATTAGACATAGTCCAACTTTTAGAATTATAATTGATTAATCATAAATCAATTATTGAGTCTTACAAACAGTATGGTCTCAACTAAAATGGGGACCATGGATCTATATTGCTGAGCTTCCAATAAGTTGAACCGAATTTACCAAGTAAATCCCTAACTTATTAATTCCTTGTTGAATCCACTCTTAGAACTTGCAATTGCACTCTCAGACTTATATAGAGCATTCTATATGTTCCACGATATAGATATGCTATCTCATTTAACCATTGTTATAATCTTAATGTGATTAAAGATCCTCTATATAGATGATTTACATCGAGATGAGATAAATTTACCGTTTTCACCCCTCAATGTATTTGGCCCCTTAAAACACTTAGCTACTTGTAAATGATGTTTTAGTGATCTAAGATTTAGTCACTGAAACAAGAGCTCATCCATTTACTTCTATTTAGCTAAGCTCGAAGGGAATCATCACTTGACTTCTATACACAAGTAGAAGCTATAGATTCCATATTTATGTTCAGCGCTCCCACTCAGTTATGCTATCATGTTCACAAAATATACGTATCACCCTAACCCAAACGTAGGCTTAACTAATAAATCAAAGAACATGGATAGCACTCCTGAGATTGAGCCTAAGCATATCAGGATTTAGATTCTTTTAATCTAAGATCAACTACTGATATTGACTTGGAAAGATACAACGGTAAGTTTTTAATATCTTGACCAAGTTCAATATCGGTCCAGTTTAATGCATACTCCATACATTCGAAACTAGTATACTTTACTAATGTCCTGGAAAGAACATAACACTTACTCCAAGTGTAAGTATACTTCATCGCTGAGTATCACATCAGTGTAAATCCAAAACACTGATGAATAGGGACTTAGTCTTTTGAATCATATAATCACAATCACATTCCACTGTGTTGACAATACTGTAATTGTGAATAAATATATGTTCGGGACTTAACTGATTTTGTGCATATATATTAAACCATAAACATGAAAAATGCATGTTAACATAAACCACTTCTAATCTCTTAAATTGATAACTAATTAGATTGTAATGGGTTTTATTTAGAGCACAAAACCCAACACATTGTCTTTGGCTGTATTAGATTGTGGGTTGTCCCTCTCTTTTTCTTTTTTAGCACCTTGTTTCTTCTTCTAGATGACTTTGTTCTCTTTATTGCAGCTAGCAACAATATGTCCCAAATTAGCACAGGCCGAGCATTTAGTTGGGAGCCACTCATACTCAACTGACTGCTCTACCAACTGTTTTGCTTTCAATATTGAAGGAAATAGTCTTCGGAGGCTCATATGAGATTTCAATTTCTACAAGAGCATATGCAAACTTCACCATAGATCGCTCTTGGGTAACTTTATCAATCATCGCAGGTTTGCCAATTGTCCTGAACAAGAAGAAAATCTTTATTCAAACAGACAAATCAACCAAGAATACAACACCAGCTGCAGACCGAAACCTGCCTTTAAAACCAGTTGGAAATTATATTAAAAATGTGATTATCTAGCTTCCCTTTTCCCCCATTACAACCAATTAAACATCTATATTTTACACAAGATTTGATCTCTCTACTTAAGGTGCTAACTGTCTTACAACTCAACTAAAACATACAACTATTTCTTTTTGTCCAAACCATGTAAAGGGTAGCCAAAATGACAGCGTTGGTGATTCTTCCCTGCAAGTTGATGGCAGCCTTGGAGAACCAGCTGCTGAAGTCGATTGGCCAATCAAACTGGCCAAACCATTTGGTAATCTCATCAACCATATTGCGAGTAAAGCAGCATGTTACAAACAAATGCTGGTGCAATTCATTTTCCCTACAGTAGACCGGGCATAGAGGAGAAGAGATTGGCATAAATCGGCTTAGATTGTCCCTGGTTAGCAGCTGATTATTCACTATTTGCCATCCTATGAATCTATGCTT
Source organism: Cannabis sativa (assembly GCF_029168945.1). Classification (NCBI taxonomy): domain Eukaryota; kingdom Viridiplantae; phylum Streptophyta; class Magnoliopsida; order Rosales; family Cannabaceae; genus Cannabis; species Cannabis sativa. Next base: position 27,557,495 of record NC_083604.1, on the reverse strand, counting down.
TGGAACAATCATTCTATTCCAAATGTTCCTTGCATAATCAATCTTTTGAGCTTGAATAAAAGAGAGATAAAAGAGTTTAGCACTAAACTTACCTCTTTTAATAGCAGCAGTGACCATTGTTTCATTAACAGTTGAACAAAGACGAAGGAATTTTTTGAAGTACCAGCTCTCATCTTGCTTGAATTCAACTGTCCAAAAGCTCAGCCCTCTCAGATAGATCGCATCAATCCACCTAACCCAAAGGTTATCTTGTTTACTAGATATAGCCCAGATATACTTTGCCATAAGCGCTATATTCCAAGCCTTACCTTCTCTGAAGCCAAGGCCTCTTGCGTTCTTGGGGAGACAAACTTTCTCCCAAGAAGGAATATGAAGTTTGCTTCTGTTTCCCACAGAACCCCAGAGAAAATCTCTGCAACATTTGTCAATAGCCGCCGTAATTTTCTGAGGAAGCAAAAACAAACCCATCCAATAATTCCTGATCCCCAACAAAATCGAATGAATCAATTGAGCCCTTCCAGCAAACGAGAGATTCCTACTAGCCCAAGTGTGCAAATTCTTATGCAGTTTGTCTAAAATGATACCACAATCAGCAGATCACCACTTAGTTGGTCTAAGATTCACACCGAGGTACTTCAGAGGGAAAGAACCCTCTTCCATTTGTAAGATGTTGGCAAGTCTCTGTTTGCTGGCATTTGGAATACCCCCAAAAAACACCGTTGACTTGGCTTTGTTAGCAACCAGGCCCGTTGCTTCACTAAACGGATTGAAGGCATTTTTCACCATCTGTACAGACTTGTCATTGCCCTTGTAGAAAATAATGAGATCGTCTGCAAAACACAGGTTGACAAGGCCTAAGGATTCGCACAACGGGTGAAAACCAAACCCTTTCTTCTTAGAACATTGAATAAGAAGTCTGGTTAAGTATTCCATTATAATAACAAAGAGAAGCGGGGACATCAGGTCCCCTTGACGAAGGCCTTTTTCACCTTTAAACGACCCTTGGATTCTTCCATTAAGCAGAAGGGCATAAGAAGCTCCTTGAAGGCAGCTTAAGATCCAGGTGATAAATTTAGAAGGGAAGCAAAGAGCTTTTAAAATATCAGCCACAAAGCACCAGTCTACTGTATCATAAGCCTTGCTCAAATCAATCTTCCTAAGACATCTAGAAGAAATGGTCTTCCTAGTGTAACCTTTTAGAAGATCCTGCAAAATCAAGACGTTATGAGCTAAAAGTCTCTTCTTGACAAAAGCACCTTGGTTTTCATGAATAAGGACTGGGAGAACTTCCGAGAGTCTGGTATAAATCATCTTTGAAATGCATTTGTAAGTTGTGGTGCAACAGGCTATTGGTCTGTAGTCAGTAGCTCCTTGAGGATTATCAATCTTGGGGATAAGAGAAATGGTTGTTGCACTCACTTCCTGAGGAAGCTTACCAGTTTGAAAAAACCCCAACACCGCACAAGAGAAGTCGTCCCCAATATCATTCCAAAGCTCTCAGAAAAAACCCAAACCAAACCCATCCGGCCCCGGGCTTTTGGTTGAGTGAATCCCAAATAAAGCTTCTTTCACATCCTTTTTACTGAACGGACGAATTAGACTCACTTGATGTTCGAGAGTAAGTTTTTGCCCAAACTCGAGGCAATCCTCATCCATTCGTCTAGAAACCGAGCTTTGCCTCCCCATGAAGTTGCGAAAGTGGTTTAAAAAATGCTCAACCACTTTGTCATACTCATCAACAACAACTCCATTAGCAGTAAACGAACACACTTTATTCTCAGCTCTCCTCTTTTTCATGATAGCATGGAAATAGCTGGTGTTTTCATCACCAAGCTTTAACCAACAAGCTTTCGAGTGCTGATGCAAATAGCTGAAGTACTGTTTTCGGGCAGCTAAGTAGTTAGCATGATTCACCTTTTCAGTTGTAATAGCTGTAGGACACAAATGGTTGATGGCCAAGGCTTCTTGCGCTGCTATAAACTTGTCTCGAGCTTCATTGTACAGACCAGTAACATCCTCGCTCTTCTTAACATAGTTGGTTTTCAGGATATGCTTCACTCTGAACAGTTGCTGGTGCAGAGTGCTCAAATCAGTAACCTTGTGCTTCTTCCAAGAAGAAAGAACAGTCTCTCTGTAACCCTCTTTGAACATCCAGTGATTGCTAAAACGGAAAGGCTTAGTCCCACGGATTCCAGTCTTGATGTGTTTAATGAGGCAATAACTGTGATCTGAGAGGGCCCCCCATCTGAAACTAGCTTCTGTATTCGGGAACTTATCAAACCAACTTTCATTAGTAAGAACTCTATCCAACTTTGAGTAAACACGGCTACCTTCCTCATGGTTATTAGACCAAGTAAAAAAGGATCCAGCAGTCTTCAACTCTTCAACCTGACCCCAAGCAAGCCAGTTTTGACTGTCCTGGATTTCTGAACTTCGAACTTTCCTACCCCCACTTCTATCTTTGTACGCAAACATGGCATTGAAGTCACCTAGAATGATCCAAGGAGCATTTAAGTGCCCAATGTTAGTAAGTTTATTCCAAAGATCTTTCCTCTCATTTAACGAATTACTTCCATAGACCGCAGTGAGAAAAAACTCCTCCTTGTAACCCACCATTTTGAGTTTACAGTGAATGAGCTGCCTGTCTATCAACAAAATATCCACATTAACTAGCTTTTCAATCCAAATCAACAAAATTCTAAACGAAGTCTCCTGACTAGAATAAATCTTCCAGTTTGGATTATTTTCCATGAGCTTACTAACTCTATCATGATGAATTTTAGTCTCAAAAAGAGCCCCAAAACCCACCTTATTTATCTTACAAAGATCAAAAACCTCTCGCTGCTTCTCAACGTTATTCAGCCCCCTAACATTCCAACCTAGAAGATTGAGACTATCCATTAGAAAGGAGCCTATGATCAGTAACCAACACTCCCTCTGCATCCTCTAAAGCCTTATATTCGTTGCTGGTAATAGCTTCTCGTTGCGGCCTAGTGACATGCTTTGAACCTTTCCTCTTAGGTGTTAACCATTGTTCATTACTTGCAGGTAAAGATGCATTTTTAACAGCCCCTGTACCCTCAGAAATGGCACCCGATCCTCTAAATTACTAACATCAGCAGACTCGTTCCTGGCCTGTATAACAGTATTTTGAGTTTCAGTAGTGCTCTTTTCTGGTTTCGTAACACCATTCCCTTTCTCAGAGACAGTCTCCAATTTTCCAGCAACATTCTCGACAGCAGGACGCGTATCCCCTTGCTTGTTTTTCTTCCACACAACAGGCTTCCCTTTGTTACAGTTAGCAATTGAGTGTCCAAGCATATCGCAAGCCGTACACTTGGTTGGAAGCCACTCAAATTCAATAGGCTGTTCCATTAATTGCTTCTTCTCATTGACAAAAGCTATAGTTCTCGGAAGTTCTTCTTTAATCTCAACATCCACCAACACCCTGGCGTACTTGATCATAGACCTCTCAAGAGTTACCTTATCTGCCATAATCGGTTTCCCTATAGTACTAACAAGGGCACTCAAACTCTTCTTCCCCCAATATTGTAACCCCAGGCCATTTAACCTCACCCAAACAGGGACCGATTTGACAATACGAGCTGTGTCCATATCCTCCGTCCAAGGCCTCAAAATCACAGGTTTTCTATCACAGGTTTGCCAATTGTGCTAACCAAAACACTGAGATTATTTCTTCCCCAATATTGAAGCCCCAACCCATTTAATCGAATCCAAACAGGTATAGAGTTCACTATACGGGCAATATCCATTTCTATAGGCCATGGTCGAAGCACCACTGGTTTTTTATCAAAGTGAGTTACCCCAGCTTCAAGAATTAGATCACGGGTTGCCTCATCTCTAAAATTGACAAGGGTACAGTCGGAGTGCATTCTCACAATCTTCTCAACCACCATATTGCCCCAAATTCTCTTTTATAAACCCTTCAAAAACCTTAAAAGGTGGGTTAGCACCTAAGACAATGCACACAATAGCGTTTTTCCAGAATGAAGCCTCAACTTCAATCTCCTCTAGGTCAAGTTTGGCCATAACTTGATCACCAACCCGAATAGGTTCAGTATGTTGGATTATATTTTACCAGGATCTAGATTTACTACCATGTATGTTATTTAACATCCTAAATATGAATCTCTAAAACAATGTAAATAAACACATATAAAGTTTAAGAAACCTTACAGTGGGTGCAACGGAATTAAATGACTCCTTCCACTCAGATCTCTAACCCTTGTATCCTTTCTATAGCAGAGAATCACCAAGATCTGAGTCTGATTCTCCTTCTCTTGAATATGGATTCTTCACAGTCTTACACACTATGATTGAGGACCACTTTATGTGTGTGGGAACTTACTCTATCACCATAGGGTTTGAAATTATGAAGAGAGGAGGAGAGAAGAGAGGTTCGAATAGCATAGGGAAGAAGGCTCAAATTTTTGACTGAAGGCAAGTGTGTTCATCATCCTTCAATTTGAGGCCATCACTATCTATTTATAGGGAAACACTTAGGTTTATGTTTGAATTATATGGCATTAAAATAATAAAAATTAAATGGTAAATTTTCCCTTAAGTGGTCGGCCATGGATATGGGCCCCACTTTGCAATTTTACCATTTTATTCAACTATTTATCTTATTTTCTCAAAAATGTCAATTTTCCAATTCAACCACTTAAATGCCAAAACTAGTTATTTAATAATAAAAATTAATTATTAAATAAAATTTCCATTTAATATATTTAATAATTAGACTTAATAAAGTCTCTTAATCAACAAATAAACTCTAGAATCTTTTTTCTTCACAATTAAGACCTAGCTTAGAGAAAATTCATAAACTAGACATAGTCTAATTTTAGAATTATAATTAATTAATTAAAATCAATTAACTGAGTCTTACAAGTAGTTTGTCTCAACTAGTATGGGACCATGGACCTATATAACCGAGCTTCCAATAAGCAGATCTAGAGTTTACAAGTAAATCCACTAACTTATTAATTCTTCATTGCATCCACCCTAGAACTTGGAATTTCACTCTCGGTTATATAGAGCGCTCTATATGTTCCACGCTATAGAAACGCTAATAATAATCCATTGTTATAATCCCAATAATCAATGATCCTCTATAAATGATCTACATTGCATAGGGACAAAATTACCATTACACCCTTTCAATGTATTTTATCCTTAAAACACTTGGCCACCTATAAATGATATTTTAGTGAACTAATATAATCACTAAAATGAGCGCTCTATCATTTATTTGTGTTTAGCCTAGCTTGAAGAAAATCATCGTTTCACTTCTATGTCCAGATAGAAGCTATAGATTCCATATCTATGATTAGTGCTCCCACTCAATTGTACTATCATGCTCCCAAAATGTACGTATCACCCTGACCAAAAAGTAGGCTTAGCTAACAAATCAAAGAACCGAAATAACAGTCTTGAGATCGAACCTAACCATGTCAGGATTAAGATCATTTGATCTAGGATCAACCAGGTTATATTGAATTGAATAGATATTACGGTAAATTTATCATATCTAATCCAAGTTCAATATCGGTCCCTTTCAATATATACTCCATACATCCGATACTGGTAAACTTTGCCAATGCCCTAGAAAGGACATAACACTTATCCAAGAGGTAAGCATACCTATCGCTGATTATCATGCCACTCTAAATCCAGTGAACTGACAAATCAGGGAATTAAACTTTTGAACATATAATCATGATTATATTCCACTGTGGTGACAACACTATAATCATGAACAAATACATATGTTCTGGACTTAATAGATTTTATATATTAAATATAATCATGAAATAAATCATGTGAACCATGCAACATAAAATGATTTTTGATCTTTATTAATTAGTATATCTGATTATATTGAAATGGGTTTTATTTAGGGCACAAAACCCAACAAACTCCCACTTGCACTGATATAAAACAAAAAGTGCATTTCAAAATAATCTCAATACCTTGATATCCAAATCAAGTGTAGTATGTAGTATTCTCTCCGTAATGGGATCTGACAGGTTGTATTCAATACAACCTTTTCTCCACTATTACATTTCCTTAATCACAAAATCCTTGATATTGTGAAATTCCTCTCTATATGTCTACTTGTAACACCCTAACTAACTTAGGCGTATTACGTGATTTTTAAACGTACTGTGCAGCTCGTTGCTAATCAACGAGGTTTATGGAAAAACGTGATTAATTAAAATTTTGCTTTTTCATTAAACTTATAAACCATTTTACAAAAGTCTCGGGATCCCGATTTATAAAAAATATTTACAAACGTTTTTACTGTTCAACTTTTACAACAAAATAAAGTCGTCTAACGACAGTTACAAAAATCTCAGCCCTGCTGTCCCGAGGATCGTACGCTCCAGGCCTAACCGCCCCGACATGTACAATCTCATAAGCTCGCTCACGGTCCATCAGCAACTGCCTTGCCTTTACCTACACATGAACGTAAACTGTGAGTCGACAGACTCAGTAAGAAAAGCATAATAATATCATACATAAAACTGACTGCCGTGTCCAACACGATACTGAGTCCCGCTACTGCCATGTCCAACATGGTACTGAGCACTACTGCCATGTCCAACATGGTACTGAGTTTTGAACGTTCAGGGGACGGTACTATTGACAAGTATCCTCCTGATCGGTCGAACCGGTCATACTCCGGCTGCTGGTCATACTCCAGCCTGTACCGACGGGATAGGTCAATAGCCCTGAACCACCAACCAAGTGTCAGCCTGATCGGTCGAACCGGTCATACTCCGGCTGCTGGTCATACTCCCGGCTATCTTACCGACGTGACAGGTTGGATGGTTCGAAGCCTAAATACATATCTAATGTAATCTAGCGGGCTTCCTACATGCACGCTAAACATGTAATCTACATATGCATACCGTTATACTAATCTTACCCGGATTCCGATTTCGAGTGTGTCGGCCAACCCGACCGGAACCGAAGCCGAACTACGGACATCGGCTCCTAAACCATAAAAATCACAACGCTATAAGTGACACGCTAAATCACTTCCCGGGGACTAAAACTTGAAACTAAAAGTTTCCCTATCGATAAAAAGCATGGCAATACCCCTAAAAACCCAAAAACGAGGAAAACTAGGGTTCTGAAAAATCCCCAACCGGCAGACCGGTTGCCCAACCGGAATTCCGGTTCTGGGAAATTCTGAACCCCCATCCGGAATTCCGGATGCTCAACCGGAATTCCGGTTCCTCGCAGGCAGCAAACTAAAAATCTCCTAACTCGACCAATTCAACCCCAATTGGTCCCAAACTTTCCAGACCTGTTCTAAACACCCTAAAGAACAAATCCAAGGCATCAAACCTACCCAGAAACCACACATGCAAAATTCACCATTGGAGCTCAAGCTTTGAGTTCCAAACTCAAGCTTGAGCAAAACCACTTAGACAGCAATCAAACTAGCTTAAAACCTCTTAAACTAGCATAATATAATCTCTGAAAACAAACAGAAACATCCAGCAATTCACAGAAACAAAACATAACATTTTCTTTCAAAAATCATACTTTTTCACATAAAAACTAAGAGCTTGAACAACCTAACTAATAAGCTTTCAACACAGCTCAATCAACATCAATAATCATGCTTTGAATCACATAAATTAACCACAAAAACACAGCAGCAAAATCAACTAAAAACTCAAGCAAGAATCATCATTTTTCATCAAAATTCAAGAGAAAATTAAAGGAGCTAACCTAGCTTGAAGATTGCTTAGCTATGGATGAGAATTCACTAGAGAAATTGAGCAAAATCCAGCTCCAAACCCACACATGCACAGCCGAATTTGAGAGAGAGAAAAGAGAGTTTCTTTTTTTTCTATTTTTTTGATAAGTGTTGAAAATGAAATAAACTAAAAGAAAATAGTCATTTAACTTGATTATTTCAGCCATTAAAACACATGAAACAATTATTTAAAGATAAACATTTAATCCATTTAAATCACATAAGACAAAAAATACTAATGGGGCAAAAAGACCATTTTGCCCCTCCACCATAAAATCATGAAAATCATACTAAAGGGGTATTTTTGGGACATTCTAAATTCCCGGCCATTCCCGACATTCCCAATGTCTAAAACCCGTCCCCAAAATACTAACATACTAAGTTGTGATTTCCACTGAGCCAAACGCCGAGTTCCAAAATACCGGACACCGGAAATGCGAAATATAAAAACTACTGATAACATACTCATGCATATCTGAATTCCATAAATATCAATACTAAATTATTTAAATAGCTATAAATAATTTCCTGATTAACATAAATAACTGCTAATTTCCAAATTAACTAAGCGGGCTTTACAACTATCCCCCCCTTAAAAGGATTTCGTCCCCGAAATCTAACCTGAATAACTCTGGATATTGAGCTCGCATATCTGACTCAAGCTCCCAGGTGGCTTCTTCCACCTTACCGTTTCTCCGCAGAACCTTGACCAATGCTATGGTCTTATTCCGAAGGACTTTATCCTTTCTATCCGGGATCCGCACCGTCGTTCCTCGTAAGACATATCTGACTGAAGCTGAAGGCTCTCATAACTGAGTATATGAGAGGGGTCTGAAACGTATTTTCTCAACATTGAGACATTAAATACGTTGTGCACTGCTGATAAGGCTGGAGGCAATGCTAACCGATATGCCACTTGACCTATCTTCTCGAGAATCTCGAAAGGTCCTGTAAATCTAGGGCATAACTTGCCTCTTTTCCCGAAACGTTTAATCCCCTTCATCGGAGATACTCGTAAAAACACATGGTCCCCTACTCGGAACTCAACATCCCTACGTTTCGGATCTGCGTAACTCTTCTCCGTCCGCTTCCGGGAGGCAAGCATTCTAGCTTTAATCTTCTCTATTGCCTCATTGGTCCGTTGAACTGACTCTGGACCTAGGTATTTCCTCTCCCCTGTCTCATCCCAGTGGATAGGGGATCTACATTTCCTACCCTACAACAGTTCATAGGGTGCCATCCCTATCGTACTCTGGTAACTGTTGTTGTAAGAGAACTCTATCAACGGTAGATATTTACTCCATGAACCCTCAAAGTCCATAACACAGGCTCTCAGCATATCCTCCAATATCTGAATTGTCCTTTCGGACTGACCATCTGTCTGAGGATGAAATGCTGTACTGAATTTTAGCTTCGTACCCATTGCTCGTTGCAAACCCTGCCAAAATTTGGAGGTGAATTTCGGATCCCTGTCCGAAACTATAGACTTCGGTACCCCGTGAAGTCTCACTATCTCTTTGACATATAATTCTGCCAACTGATCCACTGTAAATGTCGTTCTAACCGGCAGAAAATGAGCAGATTTCGTAAATCGGTCCACCACTACCCAGATGGAATCATGCAAACCCGTGGTCCTAGGTAACCCGACCACAAAATCCATCGTAATATCCTCCCATTTCCATTCTGGTAGAGTTAAAGGCTGCAACAACCCTGCTGGTCTCTGATGTTCAGCCTTGATCTGCTGACACGTGAGGCATCTCGATACGAATTCTACCAAATTCTTCTTCATACCGCTCCACCAGAAGTACGGTTTCAAATCTTGGTACATCTTGGTGGTGCCGGGATGCAGAGAATACGGGGTAGAATGAGCCTCCTCAAAGATCTCGTTTCTCAAGTCCACACTGTTCGGGACACAAACCCTGGCTTTATACAAAAGCATCCCACTGTCTGTCACTGAAAAGTCTTTGGCTTGACCAGCCAATACCTCATCTCGGATCTTCACTAACTCCGGATCTGTCATCTGAGCGACCTTTATTCTTTCCAACAGATCAGATTGCAGCGTCAAGTTGTGAAGCTGACCTACCACAAACTCGATGCCGGATCTAACCATATCCTCAGCTAGCTGGGATGAGATCTGAACCATGCTAGCTACTTGCCCGGGACCCTTTCTGCTCAGGGCATCGGCCACTACATTGGCTTTCCCGGGATGGTAAAGGATCTCACAATCATAATCCTTCACTAGTTCCAACCAACGCCTTTGTCTCATGTTCAAATCTTTCTGAGTAAAGAAATACTTGAGACTTTTATGGTCGGTATAGATCTCGCACTTCTCACCATACAAGTAATGCCGCCAAATCTTCAGTGCAAAAACCACTGCGGCCAATTCTAAATCATGAGTCGGGTATCGCTGTTCATAATCCTTTAACTGACGGGAGGCGTAAGCGATAACCCGATCGGCTTGCATCAATACGCACCCCAAACCCTGTTTGGATGCGTCACAATAGACCACGAACTTCTCCTCGTCCGAAGGCAAAGCTAGTACCGGAGCAGTAATCAACCTCTGCTTCAGCTCCTGGAAGCTAGCTTCACATTTATCTGACCAGATAAATCGCTGACTCTTCTTTGTAAGCTCGGTTAGGGGCATTGAAATTTTGGAAAACCCCTCCACGAACCTACGGTAGTACCCAGCTAATCCCAAGAAGCTTCTGATCTCTGTCACTGTCTTCGGTCTCGGCCAATCCCTGACGGATTCGATCTTCCCGGGATCTACCTTGATCCCGTCCTTACCCACAATGTGTCCTAGGAAGGACACCTGAGACAACCAGAACTCACATTTCTTGAACTTGGCGTAGAGTCTATGCTCTCGAAGTCGTTGCAGTACCATCTGAAGATGTATCTCATGCTCCTCTTCTGACTGAGAGTACACGAGGATGTCGTCGATAAACACAATCACACAGATATCGAGGAAATCCTTGAATACTCTATTCATCAGGTCCATGAATGCTGCAGGAGCATTGGTTAGTCCGAATGACATAACCAGAAACTCGTAGTGTCCATACCTAGTGCGGAAAGCCGTCTTTGGAATGTCCTCCTCTCGGATCCTCAACTGATGATAACCCGAACGGAGATCAATCTTAGAAAAGACTGTCTTCCCCTGAAGTTGATCGAACAAGTCATCGATCCTAGGTAGTGGATATTTATTCTTCACCGTCAGCTTGTTCAACTCTCTGTAGTCGATGCACATTCTCATAGATCCATCCTTCTTCTTGACGAACAAAACCGGGGCTCCCCAGGGTGACACACTGGGCCGGATGAACCCTATGTCAAGCAACCCCTGGAGCTGAATCTTCAATTCCTTAAGTTCAGCTGGAGCCATCCTATACGGGGCTTTAGAAACCGGATCCACCCCTGGTGCCAAGTCAATCACGAAGTCAATCTCCCGTTGAGGTGGTAACCCTGGAAGTTCTTCGGGAAAAACGTCCAAAAATTCCCGAACCACCCTGATGTCCTCTGGCCGAATGGTGTCTGGCCGAGTGGTGTCCACCACCACGGCCAGAAACCCTAAGCACCCACCGTGCAATAATTCTCTCGCTGACATAGCCGAGATCACCGGGATCCGAGATCCCTGAACCGAACCCACAAATACAAACGGTTCTTCACTTTCCGGTTGGAAGACCACCATCTTCCTCTTACAGTCAATGCTCGCCGAATATTTAGATAGGAAATCCATTCCTAAAATAATATCAAATTCGACCAAGCTCATCTCTATCAGATCAGCGCTTAACTCTCTACCATCTATCCTGATCGGCATAGACCTAATCCACCTATTGGAGATAACCAATTCTCCGCTGTAACGGGGTTCCAAACCCCGATTCATATCTATCAAAGGGTCTACCCATCTTACTAAAGACTACGGCCGCCACATAAGAACGTGTAGCCCCGTAATCAAACGACCGAATAAAGCGAGTTGTTAATAAAAAGCCGACCTGTAACAACCGATGGGCCGGCATCTCGCATCGCCCGCGTGATCGCGAATACCCCGGCCGGGAGTGGGTATCGCCGGAGCTCCTCGGTGCCTCTGGCCGGAGCTGGGGACATTCCCTCTTGAAGTGCCCGGGCATGCCACAATGAAAGCATCCCTGCCCCTTGCACTCACCCCGATGATGCCTCTTACAGATAGGGCACTCGGGATAGGAGAATCGGGTCTCATTACCACCAGGACGACTCCCTCTGTTCTGGTTCCCCCGGAACGTCTTGTTCTGACTCGAGCCGCCGGCGTGGGTGCCCTCTTCCTCCGATCAATGGCCGAACCACTACTCCCCCGCTAAAGCCCGATGCAGAGGGGTAGGAGCTCCGCCACCAACCGAGTACCGGGCCGAATCCGACATACACCCCACCGCGCCCCCGCCCGCGGGCCTTCTCCACCATCCGAGCGTAGGTGGTGCGCGTCGTCGATGGTAATCATCAGGTCATGCCTGATCTTGGGATTCAACCCGTCCAGATACTTCTCCTTCCTGCTGAAGTCGGTCGGCACAATTCCCGAGGCTAACCTCGCCAACCGGTCAAACTGAGTAGTATACTCAGTGACACTCATGTTCTCCCGCTGGGTCAGGTGAACGAACTCTTTCCTCTTGGCGCTTCTAACCGCCTCATTATAGTACTTCGCGTTGAAGAGTTCCTGGAACCTTTCCCAGGTCATGGTGGTGACATCGTGAATCTGAGACACCATGTCCCACCATACCAGGGCATCCTCCTGGAACTGGAATGTGGCGCACACCACTGCGTCGTTACGGTGACACCCATAAAGTTCGATTCGGGTGATCACCGTAAGCCACCGCTCGGCTTTCGACACATCCGGACCTCCCAGAATACCGGAGGTGCTTGTTTCCGAACCGCTCATACAATGGTTCCAATCTATGGGCCGCCACCACTATCTCGGCACAGGCGCAGGGGCGGTGCCACTGGAACTACGGGCACTGGAACTGCAGGAGCACCCTGCTGTCTCAACCTCTGAATCTCGAGGTCTTGTTCTTCGATCCTGGCTTGCATCTCCGCAAACCGCAACTCCCAATTCGGGGCTCCCTGATCGGTTGGGGGAGTCTGGGCAGCCTGTGGCGGGTTCTCAACACCCCGACCACGAGCCCTGCTTCGGGGCCCTCTACCTCGGCCCCTAGCAGGTGGGGGAAACTGAGCTCCCTGTCCCTGATTCGACCCTACCGAGTTGCCCTGACTCCTGGTAGTCCGCCTGGCGTCCATCTAGTTAGAACCGCCTGCGAAACCAAGAGTTGGCATATCAGGTCGTATTCAGGGCGAGCTTACTAATGCCGCTTAATTTGGAAATTAGAAATGAAACATGCGCCTATTCTACTATCAGGCTACTAACATGCTTCCTAACAGGCTTTTCTTTTTCATAACTGAATAAAATAAACTACTAAAGCAATAAAGGCTTACTGAACCGTGACCCGAGCTAACTGCTGATGATGATTGTACATGTCGTGACGATCTTCGGAAGACAACTCCGGCTCTGATACCAAATTGTAACACCCTAACTAACTTAGGCGTATTACGTGATTTTTAAACGTACTGTGCAGCTCGTTGCTAATCAACGAGGTTTATGGAAAAACGTGATTAATTAAAATTTTGCTTTTTCATTAAACTTATAAACCATTTTACAAAAGTCTCGGGATCCCGATTTATAAAAAATATTTACAAACGTTTTTACTGTTCAACTTTTACAACAAAATAAAGTCGTCTAACGACAGTTACAAAAATCTCACCGTCGTCCCGAGGATCGTACGCTCCAGCCTAACCGCCCCGACATGTACAATCTCATAAGCTCGCTCACGGTCCATCAAGAATCGCCTTGCCTTTACCTACACATGAACGTAAACCGTGAGTCGACGGACTCGCAAGAAAAGCATAATAATATCATACATAAAACTGACTGCCGTGTCCAACACGATACTGAGTCCCGCTACTGCCATGTCCAACATGGTACTGAGCACTACTGCCATGTCCAACATGGTACTGAGTTTTGAACGTTCAGGGGACGGTACTATTGACAAGTATCCTCCTGATCGGCCGAACCGGTCATACTCCGCCGTCGGTCATACTCCGGCTGTACCGACGGGATAGGTCGATAGCCACGAACCACCAACCAAGTGTCGGCTGATCGGTCGAACCGTCATACTCCGCCGTCGGTCATACTCCGGCTGTCGTACCGACGTGACGAGGTTGGATGGTTCGAAGCCTAAATACATATCTAATGTAATCTAGCGGGGCTTCCTACATGCACGCTAAACATGTAATCTACATATGCATACCGTTATACTAATCTTACCCGGATTCCGATTTCGTGTGTGTTTCAACCCGACCGGAACCGAAGCCGAACGGCGGACATCGGCTCCTAAACCATAAAAATCACAACGCTATAAGTGACACGCTAAATCACTTCCCGGGGACTAAAACTTGAAACTAAAAGTTTCCCTATCGATAAAAAGCATGGCAATACCCCAAAAAACCCAAAAACGAGGAAAACTAGGGTTCTGAAAAATCCCCAACCCAGACCGGCCGGTTGCCCAACCGGAATTCGGTTCGGGAAATTCGAACCCCCATCCGAATTCCGGATGCTCAACCGAATTCCGTTCCTCGCAAAGCAAACTAAAAATCTCCTAACTCGACCAATTCAACCCCAATTGGTCCCAAACTTTCCAGACCTGTTCTAAACACCCTAAAGAACAAATCCAAGGCATCAAACCTACCCAGAAACCACACATGCAAAATTCACCATTGGAGCTCAAGCTTTGAGTTCCAAACTCAAGCTTGAGCAAAACCACTTAGACAGCAATCAAACTAGCTTAAAACCTCTTAAACTAGCATAATATAATCTCTGAAAACAAACAAACATCCAAAGAATTCACAGAAACAAAACATAACATTTTCTTTCAAAAATCATACTTTTTCACATAAAAACTAAGAGCTTGAACAACCTAACTAATAAGCTTTCAACACAGCTCAATCAACATCAATAATCATGCTTTGAATCACATAAATTAACCACAAAAACACAAAGAAGAAATCAACTAAAAACTCAAGCAAGAATCATCATTTTTCATCAAAATTCAAGAGAAAATTAAAGGAGCTAACCTAGCTTGAAGATTGCTTAGCTATGGATGAGAATTCACTAGAGAAATTGAGCAAAATCCAGCTCCAAACCCACACATGCACAGCCGAATTTGAGAGAGAGAAAAGAGAGTTTCTTTTTTTTCTATTTTTTTGATAAGTGTTGAAAATGAAATAAACTAAAAGAAAATAGTCATTTAACTTGATTATTTCAGCCATTAAAACACATGAAACAATTATTTAAAGATAAACATTTAATCCATTTAAATCACATAAGACAAAAAATACTAATGGGGCAAAAAGACCATTTTGCCCCTCCACCATAAAATCATGAAAATCATACTAAAGGGGTATTTTTGGGACATTCTAAATTCCCGGCCATTCCCGACATTCCCAATGTCTAAAACCCGTCCCCAAAATACTAACATACTAAGTTGTGATTTCCACTGAGCCAAACGCCGAGTTCCAAAATACCGGACACCGGAAATGCGAAATATAAAAACTACTGATAACATACTCATGCATATCTGAATTCCATAAATATCAATACTAAATTATTTAAATAGCTATAAATAATTTCCTGATTAACATAAATAACTGCTAATTTCCAAATTAACTAAGCGGGCTTTACACTACTCCTCTAGGGATACTGGATTCTTTACTTTTTGGCAACTACTTCTACGTTAGTCAGGAAGTAACACTAGTAGTTAATAAATGTTGGAACAATGCCAAAAATGTATAGAACTCTCCTTAGACTGAATAAGTATCTTTCTTGCAACTTTAACATTCAGTCTCTCTGGTAGACTTAGAGACTTCAGATAGGTTGTTACACTTCTCCAAATTCACTACTCCACCCCCAGAGTAATCACCACCTCATCAGCAGACTTTCTAGCACTAAGAGCATTAAATACACCCTTATCGACTAACATATAGTTCCTCTTCTTGATCTTAAGATTCACTTGATTGTCTTCCAATGTTCCTTTCCTTAATCTGATACCTACTCATTACTCCCACTCAACAGCAGGTGTCTGGTCTAATGCATACTAAAGTATATCTGAGACCTCTCACGTTTGATCCTAAGGAATTCTTTAATTGGCCTTTATCTTTTCTAGAATAGTTGAAACTTTTCTTTAGATAAATGAAATCTATATCTAGAAGTTGAAAAGCTTCTATAGATTTAGCCACTAGAAAAAAATGTTTTAGCATCTTACTAAAGTAAGTTGCTTGCACTAGAGTAAGTAAATTACCAGGTATATACCACAACCCATAGGTTTAGATAATCTCAAACCTATAATACCAGGAGCAGGAAGTTTTGTTAAGTCCATTGAATAGACTTACTAACGAAATTTCCTTTCTTGTCCTTGTAATAGAAAACTTTTGGTTGTTCCATATGAATGGTTTTAATCATAGTTCTCTTGGATTTGCTTCTTAGTTTCTTATTCTGACAATCCATTACTTGTTTAAACTAACAATGGATTTTCATCACAAGTGTCTTCCAAGTCATAACAAGGTGAGTTTCTTGAAACCCTCCCACTACGACAAGGTACCATGACTTTCTATCTAAGAACATAAATGGAATTATCCTCTTCGGTTGTGTCAAGACAGCAGAGACAGTGAGACCATCTTATACAAAAAAAAGATGATAGAGCACTTTTGGAATCAAGAAAAAAATATCTCCTCTATTTTGCTACTTTATTTTTAGACTAAGTCATTTTCTTAGAAAAGTAGTATTTGTTAAAACAAACACTTTCTTATTTGATGACTATGGGATGATCCACCCCTAATCACTTAGAATAGCTATCAAACATACAAACCTTAGTTAACAGTTCTAGCTTTTCTTAAGAATACGATTAGGTCATCCATGAATCTGAAAATGGTTTACACTAAGTACACAACCATTCCATCACTCTGAAATTTTCCTATCACTTGGGTATTTCCTTAGAAGGACTTAGGCAACGACTAGTTAATAATCATAGACTTTATACTATCATCAATATGCAAATCAAATTTCTGGGGAGGTAACTTTGGATATAATTCAAAAAATCAACTTAATGATCTTTGAACAACATATCTACCAAATATTTCTCCACCCCTATCAGTTCGTAAGATCTTTAACCACTTACCTTAATGGTTTTCCACCATTGCTAGAAATTCATGAAATTTTTCAAACATTTCAAATTTCTTTTGCATAAGGTAAAATCTAGAGTGATCGTCTTAAGAATATAACGAAAACTCATATCCACCCCTGAATGTACATCCATCTTCGAATATAGATGATCTTACTTTCAGTGGATATAGGCATATTGACTCTTTGCAGAGAATGATCTTGTCAAAACCACTATGAACAAGATACAAATGCCATAGATTTATAAGAATGTGGTTGTGGTCTTTTGATGACTTAGGTCTAGTTACAAGATAAAGTTATTAGAATAGTCTAAGTGGATCTTTGTCCCAGAATATTAAACTTAAATCCACACATAAACATACAGTTTGAATCCATTGACAGAAAATGGATATTAAAAAAAAATTGTGAAAGTCATACTGTAATGTGTAATGTGTTCTAGGAAATAGAAATATAAAATTTCTATTTGGAATCTAAAATTTAAAGTCAAAGACTTAAATTTTAACCAAATATACATGAGTAATTATTCTCTCTTGGACCACCACTACTAATCTAACTCTAAATTTAAATTGCCTATAGTAAACATATATACAATAGGAGATTCAAGATCGAGGATTTATATCATTTCGGGATAGAATGTCACGAATATAATCATATGCGCCATTCAATTTCTTAAGAGAAAACAGAATGACATCATAAGCAAATGATTTATAAACCATTCATCCAATGATATATTATTTAAGCTAATTCAAAATGAATAAGCTAAGAGGAAAAACTAAAGGATAATTTCAAATGTAAAATAAGAATCCAATGATGTCCCGATTGGCGAGAGTCAAAGTTATTCTTATTTTTATAAACTTCTTCATTGTTTCATATTGTAAATACTTGTCCAAGGTGTCATCTATTGATGAACAGCTATATGTTGCATTTACAAATATTTATCTATCGAGATCTAACACTATTATGTTTGTCTAGTGGATGACAATTCTTTAGGATTTGTCCCATTAAAAACAACAAGTCAAGTTAGACCAACAATGAAGATTCGAAATTAAACTACAATTAATAACAGAAAATAACATGGTTCAATATAAATTCACACACAAGCATTTAGCAAATAGGAATGACTAGTGAAAATACTAAAACTTACAATCCTAAATAATTTCCAAGGTTTCCAACAAACTGATATCAGTGTCCCGTTTAGGCGAGAGTCAAAGATACCATCCATTCAATAGAGTTGTTAGCTCATGTAAAATGATAAACATTCCAGCAACCTTTTATTCGATCAAGATGAGAATCCAGCGTTGTCCCATTTAGGCGAGAGTCAAGGCCATTCTATCTTATGAGCTTCTACCACTGTTTCATACTTTTGTAAGTCTTACTAGTAGTCGCCACCATTAGGGTGATCCATACTAAGAATAAAATACTTACAAATAATACTTATCTTTCGAGACTCTACGGCCTTAAATTGCTAATGAACGTTCATCCATTAGGGATGATTACTGACTAAAACAAGAATTATGTAGAACAAACAATGGAGATCGAATATCCTTAAAATAAAGGTCATTATTTTAAATCGTATTTTCACCTAATGTTTATTTTAATCTATTTATTTTAAAATATATTTATTTAATTAAAATTATCAATTTAGAAAAACTCTAAATTTATAAAATTATACTTAGATAGATCTGAAAATAAATAAAATTATTTTCCATCTTAGTAATAATTTTAAATAAATATTTCAAAAATTATTCAATTAAGGTTGATCCAAAATTAAAAAAAAAAAAATCAACTCAAATTTAATAATTTATAAATATATATAGAAAAATTCAAAAATCCAATGTATTTAAAATTAAATACATCTTTCAAAATTGGCTTAAAATAAAATAAAATAAATGGCTTAAAATAAATTAAAATAAATCCTAAAAAATTATTCCAATTTATGTTGGTCCAAAATTAATTAATAATTTAATTTTCAACACAAATATAATTTTTATATTTACTTAAATATTAAGAAAATTATCAAATATTTAAGTTTCGTGAATAAAATTAACTTAAATATTAATTTTTTTTTATTTAATTAAATATAACTAGAAAAATACTTCAAGCAAACAAAAAATAACTATCTAGATTTTCACTAACTAATCTCTTTATTTTCTAATTAAAATATAATATATTTTAGTATATTTATTTTAATTAATCATTAATAAAAAAAAATTTAATAGATATAAGTTGATCTAAAATGAATTAAAATAATTAATTTTCAACTTTAATCTATTTTTCAAAAAAAAAAAATTCAAAATTACCTGCAATAAAATAATGCAATTTCGAAATTTTAAAAAAAAAATGATTAATAAAATAAATAAAATATATTTTGAAAATTATTCAAATTTAAGTTGTTATGAAATTAAAATTTCCAACTTAAAATAATTTTCTATTTAATTAAATATTCTGAAAATAATATTTAAGTATCAAGAATAAAATCAACTTAAATATTGAATTTCAATTTAATTAAATGTATTAAATATAAGAATTAAATAATTAAGTATAAAATCAACTTAATTATTAATTTTAATTTAATACTAGGAAAAATATTTTAATTTAACTTGGTCCAAAGTTAATTAATAAATAATTAATTTCTAACTTAAAAAATATTTTCCTAATTAATTAAATATTAGAAAATATAATTAGTTACTAGAAATAACTATCTAGAATATATCTCATTAACTAAGTATTTTTCTAAATTAACTTTAAAATATTCAATGAAAAATAAATTTCATATATTTTAAAGCTAATTATGCTGCTAATTCAATTTTAAATAGATTAGACTAATATAATTAACCTACTACAATTATTTAAATAAAGCAAATGGGCGTTCACAATTGGGGTGATTCATGTGAGGGAGGGTTGCGTTCAGGGGCGGAGCTACATGCTAAGTAACAGGGGCCTTGGCCCCCCTCAATTCTCAAAAAACTATTTGTTATATATATATTAGTTTATAATATTGATGAGCTAATTAATTTCATAAAAAAGAATTACAATATTAATAATATATGATGAACTATACAATTTGTGGTGAAATTTCACACTTATCATAGTAGAAAGGGGATGACGTAGTGGGTGGGGTTAGTTTATTCGAAGATCATGTATATATATAATACTTATAATATTTTTCAAAATAAAATATAAAGTGATTTTACAATGCACTCCCTTAAAAGGGTTGTACTGATGCACTCTCTACTTGTTTCGGCTTCCAGAAAAAAAAAATTAGTTTAATTTTTTTTCATATTCATGTACGTTATGGCTATTTAAGATATCTTAAAAAATTTCGAAAAATTCAGAATAATTTACTATATAGAAAATAATGTTCAAACAGTCTATTTTACACGCGTATAAAATAAAATAGTCACGCGTGCAACACAATGCTTGAACGCAATTTTCGGCGTGTCAAACTTTTCGAATTTTTTAAAATTTTGCAGGATGTCTTAAATAACTATAATTTACATAACCATGAGAAAACATTTGATTAAAAAATTATTTCGGATACTAAAATAGATAGAGATGTATCGATGTGTCCCTTTTAAAAGGGTGCATTATAGAAATTCCCTAAAATATATTATATCCTCTTAAATTTTATTAAATACTATACATTATGTATATAAATGTGACGTAGTATATAGAAATTTTTACACTAAAAATATAAAAGGCTAACTTTATTACATATATACTTCAACACGGTAAAAGCAACTTTTATACACTTTAAGTTTATTTTATTACACTTTTACCACTTGCACACACAATCTCTATTTCATTTCATTTCAGCCATTATTGAAGTAGGAAGAAATTACTCGAGATAACAATGGCAGACGAAGAGACCTCCGCCATAACCCCTCCGTCTTCAAACACAGTCTCAGATCAAGACTCAACAATGGAGGCTCCGGCGAATGAGTCCCTAGAATCGACCACCACAATGAAGCCGAGCAGCCAAGCCACATTCAGTATATGGCCACCGAGCCAGCGCACTCGAGACGCCGTGGTGAACCGTCTCATTGAGACCCTTTCCACCCCTTCCGTTCTCTCTAATCGCTACGGTACCACTCCTCCCGAAGAATCCTCCTACACCGCCGCTAGCTCCGCTTCTGCCTCCGAGGATGATGGCATTCAGATTCTCCAGGTTTACTCCAAGGAGGTCAGTAAGCGAATGCTTGATGTCGTCAAAGCTAGGGCTGCCGCCTCCTCCTCCTCTGCTGATGGTGCTTCACAGCCCGAAACTGGGGGTTCCGTTGATTCGAATGTTGAGAATAACGAGGCATCTTCTTGATCTGTCTATCTCTAGTGATTCTGAGCTTTTATTTTACAATCCAATGCATATTAGGTTCTTCTTCTTATAAGTTCTAGGGGTTTTTTTTTTTTGTTTATTTTCATTGATTGTTCTTTGTCAGATATTGGTTAAATTGGAGTTGAATTTCAGGAGTTTCCCTTGTGCAGAGCTGTTATAATCAAAAGTGTTGTTTTGTGTTTGACCTTTAATTATGCTTTTGCTATAATTACTTGTTCTAGATTATATTGAATTTGGAAAAAATGCTGCTCATATTAGCTGAAATAATGAAATTTAGGAGTATCTTCTTTGAAATTTAGAATATGATAACAAATTGATTGATTGTGTCTTGTTGATAAGTACTAACAAAATTTGATGTTCAAGTTCAGCTCCTGATGATCTCAGAAACTATTGGAATTATCCATGGTTTTAAAGTCCTGCTATTAATATGCAACTATTTGCACAAAACTTACTATGTATAACTACTATTTTTTAGTCCCCATCAAATTAAATTCTTGCATAATATATAAACTATCATGAAACGATAATGCAACTATAAGGCAACTATTTGCACTTGCATACAGTTGTTTTGTAGTTTTATTATAGTTTTGCTACTGGCATATGTTATTTCACTATAAAATTAATATGCAACTATTTGCACAAAATTTACTATGTATAACTACTATTTCTTAGTCCCCATCAAATTAAATTCTTGCATAATATATAAACTATCATAAAACGATAATGCAACTATTAGGCAACTATTTGCACTTGCATACAGTTGTTTTGTAGTTTTGTTATAGTTTTGCTACTTGCATATGTTATTTCACTATAAAATTAATATGCAACTATTTGCACAAAACTTACTATGTATAACTACTATTTCTTAGTCCCCATCAAATTAAATTCTTGCATAATATATAAACTATCATAAAACGATAATGCAACTATAAGGCAACCAAAACAAAAAATAAATCAAAATGCAACTGTATATAACGTAGATGTATTATTCATGAGGTTTTTTTTTAAATTTTTCACATCATACATTGTTTTGGATTTAGTGGGAGCTCCAGATCTGTTTGTTACAGATCTACATTTCATGAATATAGATTTCGATATTAGAGGGAGTTATTTTGATCGAATAAAATAGAAAACAAATGTGTAATTTCAGTTTCTTCACAGTTTTTCTGATTTTTTTTTCGTCATTTTCAGTTTAGATCATTGCAGGTATTCTTTTCCAATTGATTTTGCCAGAATTAATAGTTGTATTTTTCTCGTTTTGGTTTCATTTTGGTTGTTTTGCGGTTTTGAAACGAGCGCGTATTTTCATCTTCATGGTTCGCTCTGTACAGCTGAAGGCTTAGTGCATGTGGTATTTTTGTAAATATTTGTATGTGGACTGTATAAATGTTTAATGGGCCGGCCCAAAGTATTTTTGTAATTTTTTTTCCTTTTTTGTATTTTTTTGTTTTTTTCCCTAGTATATAAGTAGTGTAATTTTTTAATTAATATTGATAGAGTAAATATTAGTATTATTAAATTGAGTTCCTAACACCTTATAACATCACTTTCAAATTTTCTAGTTTCTTATATAAAATATTTATGAAAATTAAAAATCATCAAATTTTCTTCAATTTTGTATGCATTGCTCGATATTGGCCCCCTACTATCTTATCCTGGCTCCGCCCCTGGCTGCGTTCAGTATGTCGTACCCACTACTATGGCCCCCTAACTCTCACACAAGGCCCAAAGGAGAGGAATTTAACCATTAAATAAATAATTGTTATTCATTGAATAAGCCCAATACTCATTGGGCCTAAATAAAATTACTTATGTGAAATTTTATTTTAGCAACCTAGTCCATTTAATTAATAAAACTTAAATGGGCTTCTTATATGCATCTAAGCCCAAAAGCAAACATATAGGCTCACATAGGTCAAATGATTTGGATGGGCCCTATCATGTTACTAAGTTTATACAGATGAAAGAAATTACAAAATTTACCTGTTACAAATTATTTATAAGATCTATTGACAATTGGACTATGATTAAGATCAGATCATTGGATCTGACAACAAGTTAATCATAGCAATTTAGATCAAATAAATAATAGGTTTGTAAAAAAATATGAATAAATTAATAACTAAATAAACAAATATTACAAACAAACATGTGGATAATGGAAAGTAGGTTAAGATATTTCTATTTTAAAATTTAAAATTTCAAATATATGTGAACTAGAATTTAAAATTTAGGTTGTTAGAGAATATTTAAAAAATTCAAAAAAAAAACTAACAAATCTCCTAAATATCCTAAATTCTAACTTAAATTCAAATATCTTACCAATTTTTCAAATTTCAAGTTTATTTAAAAAATTTAAATTTATTAAATCTCTAATAAGATAATATAATATAATATCTTGAATTTTAAAATTTAGATTTTCCTAATATTATATTCTTAATCATATAATTTAATAAATTAAATATTACAAAAATAAACAATTTGAAAAATAAGATATTTTATGGTTAGGATATTATCAGTTTTATTAAAAAAATATCCTAAGTTTGAAAATTTTATGGTTAGAAACCCTAAAATTTCTATTCAAACCTAAACTAACAAAATTTTTAAAATTTCATGTTATTTTGACAAAATTAATTTTAATTAAAAAAAATATCTAATAAAATAAAATGTTAAAACTAACATTTTTCAAATTTTATAATTTAATTTAATAAAATATATTTTGAAAAAATAACAAATTTTGAAAATATGATATGGTTAGCAAATTTTGAAAATGTGATATGGTTAGCAAATTTTGAAATTTAAAACTAGATTATTTTAAAAAAAAAATATTTTAATATCAAAATAAGATCATTCAAATTTTAATAATAAAATAAGTAATATCAGATCTTATAATTAAAATAAATAAAATGATCAAAATTTCAAAATTAATAATAATGCCATTTTTGTGGAAAAATCAAATTTTCAAATTCAAAGGCTACTCATATCTAGGACTAATTTTAATTAATTAAAAAGTAATAAAAATTAATTTTATTCTGATAATTAGATTTTTAGTTGAAAAATCAGATTCTACACAAAATTCTACCAAAATTTGAATTTTGTTTCAGTGAAAATAGATTTTTGAATCAAAAGATATCACAAAAACAAGATTGCACTAGGGGAGTATGCATTGCATACTCCTCGTGCGCACAATACGCTGCACATGGGCGAGAAAAGGGCTGCTAGCAGCCTCTTGGGGGGCAAACCTCAGTCAGGAGGGGCTTAGGGCAGCCTTTGTCCGAGTGAATTCGGACATGGGCGTGTCTGAAGTCGTGTCAGACCCTATCTGTGCGCGCACAGCGTGTTGCTCGATTTCAGATATTTTCATCCAAATTCAAAAAATCATAACTAATTCATAAAAAATCCAAATTGAGTTCTGTAAAAGCCTAAATTCATTAATTTTTTGTTTACTTCCCAGTAAAAATATTTTCAGAACAAAAAAAGATATTTTAAAATATACATTGTGATTTCCACACAATCATCAAATATGCACATAAACCATCATGAAACCATCCAAATCAACACAAACATCGTTTTAAATCCATATTTCATGAAAGTAAATCATTACCATGGCTCTGAGGTGAGTTATTGGATTATATTTTACCAGTATCTAGATTTATTACCATGTATGTTATTTAACATCCTAAATATGAATCTCTAAAATAATGTAAATAAACACATATAAAGTTTCAGAAACTTTATAGTGGGTGCAGCATAATTAAATGACTCATTCCACTCCGATCTCTAACCCTTGTATCCTTTCTGTTGCAGAGTATCACCGAGATCTGAGCCCGATTCTTCTTCTCTTGGATTTGGATTCTTCACAGTCTTACACACTATGATTGAGGACCACTTGATACGTGTGGGCACTTACTCTATCACCATAGGGTTCGAAATTATGGAGAGAGGAAGAGAGAAGAGAGGTTCGAATAGCATAGGGAAGAAGGCTCAAATTTTTGACTGAAGGCAAGTGTGTTCATGATCCTTCAATTTGAGGCCATCACTATCTATTTATAGGGAATCACCTAGGTTTATGTTTGAATTATTTGACACTAAAATAATGAAAAAATAAATGGTAAATTTTCCCTTAAGTGGCCGGCCATGGATATGAGCCCCACTTTGTAATTTTGCCATTTTATTTAACTATTTATCTTATTTTCTCAAAAATGTCATTTTTCCAATTCAATCACTTAAATGCCAAAACTAATTATTTAATAATTAAAATTAATTGTTAAATAAAATTACCATTTAATATATTTATTAATTAGACTTAATAAAGTCACTTAATCAACAAATAAACTCTAAAATCTCTTTTCTTCACAATTAAGCCCTAGCTTAGTGAAAATTCATAAACTAGACATAGTCTAATTTTAGAATTATAATTGAATAATTAAAATCAATTAACTGAGTGTTACAAGTAGTTTGTCTCAACTAGTATGGGGACCATGGGCCTATATAACCGAGCTTCCAATAAGCAGATCTAGAGTTTACAAAATAAATCCACTAACTTATTAATTCCTCATTGCATCCTCCGTAGAACTTGGAATTGCGCTCTCAGCTACATAGAGCGCTTTATATGTTCCACGATATAGATACGCTATTAATTATCAATTGTTATAATCCCAATAACCAATGATCCTCTATAGATGATCTACATTGCATAGGAATAAAATTACCGTTACACCCTTTCGATGTATTTTATCCTTAAAATACTTGGCCACCTATAAATGATATTTTAGTAACTAATATAATCACTAAAATGCGCGCTCTATCATTTATTTTTATTTAGCCTAGCTCGAAGGAAATCATCGTTTTACTTCTATGTCTAGATAGAAGCTATAGATTCCATATATATGATTAACGCTCCCACTTAATTGTACTATCGTGTTCCCAAAATGTACGTATCACTCTGACTAAAAAGTAGGCTTAACTAACAAATCAAAGAACACAAATAATACTACGTAGATTGAACGTAACCATGTCAGGATTAAGATCATTTGATCTAGGATCAACTAGGTGATATTGAATTGAATAGATATTAGGGTAAATTTATCATATCTAATCCAAGTTCAATATCGGTCCCTTCCAATGTATACTTCATACATCCGATACTGGTAAACTTTGCCAATGCCCTGGAAAGGACATAACACTTATCCAAGGTGTAAGCATACCTATCGTTGATTATCATGCCAGTCTGAATCCAGTGAACTGACAAATCAGGGTATTAAACTTTTGAACATATAATCATGATTATATTCCACTGTGCTGACAACACTATAATCATGAACAAATACATATATGTTCTGGACTTAATAGAATTTATATATTAAATATAATCATGAAATAAATCATGTGAACCATGCAACATAAAATGATTTCTGATCTTTATTAATTAGTAAATCTGATTATATGGAAATGAGCTTTATTTAGGGCACAAAACCGAACACAGTATACTTGAGTCTAGAAGAGGGAGTACGTACCTGGTTGGCATTGAATTTACTCCATATCTCTTTCGCATTTGATTGAAAATCAGCTTTCTCGACCACCTCAGCCTAGTTTCCAATTTTCGGAGAAACACGAGCGCTCTGTTCCTCACCTCCATTCTCTATTCCGGTATCTAACATCAAGTTTTCACTGGTGTCATGGAATTCTTCAACCTGTTCGCCTTCACGAGCTAATTCGTTGATCGAAGGAGGCTCTTCGACGGATTCATCGGTCGCTGTAGTTTAAATAGCAGGCTTTCGAGTGATCCGCTTCTTCTTCGCCGTGGGAGAAGCAGGGGAGCCTCACACGCCTATATGTGTGATATATTTAATTGAAATAATTTTAGGTTTAATTCTTGAAGATATTAGAACTTTATGTTCTCATTTCAATGTTGTGAGTTTTAATTATGGTTCTAGAATTGTTAACGTAGTCGTTGCACTAGTTGAATATTATTTAGCTAAGTTTGTTTTAACCGTTACTCCAAACATAGTGTGGTGGTCTACTTATCTTTCTTGTATGCAAAACCTTATTTTGGATGATGCCATGTTTTAATGAATTCTCCTAACTCTCGGTCCTTTGAGCTCGTTGCGCTTGGATGGTATTTTCTCGGGCTATTTTCTAAAAAAAATTCTAGTTGTAAGAATATGGATAACTTTTCCTTGTTAGTATAATAATTTCATAGCTCAAAGAAAAGTCTAAATTAAAGAGACAAGATTTGACGATTGCATCGATACATACAAGACCACAAAGTCAGTTAATTCTTGGGACATTCCTAATATATACAAGTTGATGCTCATATCAATATTCCCATATCTTTAAATTAAATTTTCTGTCTCAAAAGTCTTTTTCGGAAATCTCGGCGCAACCCTTCATTGTTCTTATAACCTTTCTTTTGTCCTCTTCAAACCGCTTCTTCTTATTAATTTTATACACCAACCAGCTGACATAACGTTTGTCTTTCTCCAATGACTTCATCTCTATATAACCTTGTATCACCCTAACACAATTTTTTCAAAAGAAAAAAGGAAAAAAAGAAAAAGAAACAATAATTAAGAATGGCTACCGTGACCAGGTCACTGAGCGCTGTGTTCCCAACAGTTGAGAAATGTTCATCAACCGGACGAGAAAAACATACTGTGGTAGCTGACATGGACGGGACATTACTAAGAGGGCGAAGCTCTTTCCCTTACTTTGCTCTAATCGCTTTCGAAGTGGGCGGAGTTTTGAGGCTTCTCTTCTTGCTTTTGGCTGCGCCATTAGCTGGATTTCTCTACTACTTTGTGTCGGAATCGGCTGGAATCCAAGTCCTCATATTTGTCACCTTCGCTGGAATGAAAGTTTCCGATATCGAGTCGGTTGGGAGAGCTGTACTGCCTAAGTTTTACTCGTCGGATGTTCACCCGGAATCGTGGAGAGTTTTCTCTTCGTGTGGGAGACGGTGCGTTTTGACTGCAAATCCGAGGATTATGGTGGAAGCATTTTTGAAGGAGTTTCTTGGAGCAGACATGGTTTTGGGGACTGAGATTGAGAGTTACAAGGGAAGGGCAACTGGGTTTGTTCGGCGGCCGGGGGTACTTGTTGGGAAGAACAAGGCTGATGCTCTTAAAAAAGCTTTTGGTGGCGAGACTAATAGACCCGACCTTGCCCTTGGTGATCGACTCACTGATGTTCCTTACATGTCACTATGCAAGGTACATAATAATAATAATATATGATAATAACGTATATATTTTATTTTATTTTTACAAAATGACGGTAAATTTTCGACAATAATAATGTGAATTTTTTAGAATATTAAATTTACAATTCATACACGGTTGAAAGGTATTTGTTTCTTTATTTTATGCATGTAATTTGAATAATAACTTTAGCTTTATAGATTATGAATATTTTTTAAAAAAAAAAAATTGTAAAAATTGTACTATATCATATGAAAAATACTAATTAAAAATATGCCAAATCTATTACTGCAATTTATCCATATACTAAATATACTAATTAAAATATACTTATAATTATAAAATTAAGCATATATATATATTCGATTATTAAAATTGAGCATATGTAATAATTCAATTTTACACGTTACAAACTAGAAACATCCTTGTCAACATACTTGTTTTAAAGTAAATCTTGATGTTATCGGCTAGGTTATAAGATAATGTTGGAAACTCAATTAAATAATAACTTAATATATAGAAATTTTGTCGTTTTTATTTTAATCAATCATTGATCGAAGATCAATTTGAGAACAAATTAAATGATATACCAAAACATGAGACTATAGATTTTTGATAAATAAACTATTTTTGACACGTACTACAATACAGGAGGGTTACATGGTCGCAGCCAAGCCAGATGTGAAAGCCCTGACAAGCGATAAGCTCCCCAAACCAGTAATCTTCCATGACGGCCGACTTGCCTGCAAGCCAACGCCACTTGTGGCTCTCTTGATAGTCCTATGGATCCCTATTGGCTTCATCCTAGCCTGCTTGCGAATGGCCGCTGGTTCCCTCCTCCCCATGCGCCTTGTCTACTACGCTTTCTGGGTTCTCGGAGTTCGTGTCATTGTCAAGGGCAATCCTCCTCCACCTGTCGACAAATCCTCCGATACCAAAGAATCTGGCGTCCTCTTCATATGCTCACACAGGACACTCTTGGATCCAGTATTCCTATCCACAGCATTGGGTAGGCCAATCCCCGCCGTGGTATACTCCGTCTCGCGACTATCGGAAATTCTGTCACCCATCAGAACCATTCGTCTAACACGAGACCGAATTATGGACGCTTCAATGATCAAGAAACTACTTCAAGAAGGTGACTTGACCCTTTGCCCAGAAGGAACCACATGTCGTGAGCCGTTCCTTCTCAGATTCTCGGCGCTGTTTGCCGAGTTGACTGACCATCTAGTTCCAGTGGCAATGGTGAATCGGATGAGCATGTTTCATGGGACCACGGCTCGGGGATGGAAAGGGATGGACCCATTTTACTTCTTCATGAATCCGAGCCCCGTTTATGAGGTGACCTTCTTGAATAAGTTGCCCGAGGAGTTGACTTGTGGGTCAGGAAAGTCTAGTCATGAGGTGGCCAATTACATACAAAGAGTCATTGCATCTACCCTTTCTTATGAGTGCACTAGTTTTACTCGCAAGGACAAGTATCGAGCTCTTGCAGGAAATGATGGAAATGTGACTATTGTGGCTAACAAACCTTTTTTCCAACCCAACAAAGTTATGGGTTGCTGATGAAATGATAATGCTTTTCTCCAACACAACCCTTGATGGCTTAGAATTACTGGTGACCATCCAAAGTAGATGAATCAAAATATATTGCATATGTATTGTCATTGTTAAGGGCAAGACAATGGGTACAAAATATATAATGGTGAAAGAAGTGACAAAAAAAATGTGTATTACTTGTGTGCCAAATTTCGGAATTAGAATAACTAATGATCAACTTCATTTTTATTATCACGAAAATACTATTTCTGATTTCTTTCATGTATGTACTACCAATGCATCTTGTTAACATTACATTTACATTTATTTGAATTCGAATAAAAGTAAAATGATTAAATAGAAAATAAATTAATACTGTATCTTTATTATTGATATATCTCTCTAGGCTTCTAAAATGCCACCACCCAAAGTCTGTAAAGAAATGAAAAGAAGTATGCAACCTAGTTATTATGCTCCTCACCTCACTCAAGTCAATCTTGTGCTTCTAGAAAGATTCAGTGGTCCCCAATTCTGTTATGGAAAAAATATTGATGATTAAATCATAGTGTGGCATAGGGATTTGCAATTTTTTATACCACTTGTCATTTCTATTATTGTAACGGCTAAATATGCCTTTGTCCATGTTATTGATTACATTGAATTTTTTCTATAAAAGGAAATGAATAGCTCAACATTATTGAGCTGAGAATTACATCAAATATATTACTCTGTTTTTTAACTTGATATTAGAGCCAATAATTTGACTAGCAGCCAAAATGTTCCCCAAAATCTTAGAGTGAATACTCCTGATCAGGCTACAGTCGTTGCTGCAGCGTCTACAATTGTCGGTGCTAGGTCAAGTCACTATCAACTCCCGAATCTAGTCTCACACCACTTCAGTACACTCAACCATTTCTTCTTAAAGCTTGATAGACATAACTACAGTCTGTGGAAGACTATGATGTCCACAATACTATGAGACCATCGATTAGATGGGTTTTTAAATGGAACTAACAATTGTCTTCCTGAATTTGTTGATACAGGAACAATGATGGAAGCTATCAATTCTGGAGATTCAAAAGCTATCAATCCAAAATATAAGACTTGGATCATCAATGACATAACTCATTGGACGGCTATATAAGTCTATGACAGAGACTATAGCATGTCAACCTTGGAAATTGGCACTTATAATTTTCAAGGTTAGCTGACCAAGAAATGAAGGACGACATGGCAAAAGTCACTCGGCCTAAGGGTGACTCAAAGTCACTCGGCCCCGTCATGACCAAATGTCACTCGGCCTTAGGAGTGACAATGTCAATCAGCCTTAAGAGTAACAAATGTCACTCAACCTTAATAGTGACAATGTCACTCGTCCTTGAGAATGACAATGTCACTCGATTATGACAGTGACAATATCACTTGGCCTTGAGAGTGACAATATCACTAGGCCTTGGGAGTGACAATGTCACTCAGCCATGACATTGAGAAGTCATTCGGCAAGGGCATTGTGAATGTCACTCGGCAAGGGCATTCACGAATATCACATGAAAATGACTTCTCAAAAAATTACTCGGCATCCTCCGTAGACAAGTCACTCTGCAAGGACTTTTCAAGAAATCACTCGACAATAACTTCTTGAGAAGTCACTCGAAAATGACTTCTCAAAAAGTCACTTGGCAGCCTCCTTTGAAAAGTCAATCGACAACCTCCCTAGAGAAGTCACTTGACAATGACTTCTTGAGAAGTCACTCGGCAACGCCTTCTCAAAAAGTCACTCGACAGCCTCCTTTGAAAAGTCACTTGGTAACCTCTCTAGAGAAGTCACTCGACAATAACTTCTCAAGAAGTTACTCGGGAATAACTTCTTAAGAAGTCACTCGGTAATGACTTCTTAAGAAATTACTCGGAAATGACTTCTCAAGAAGTCACTTGGAAATGACTTCTTTGAGAGGTCACTCGGCCATGACATTGCAAATGTCACTCGACCATGACCTTGTAAAACTTGGTAGACACTACTACAAATATTAGAATTCGCGACGGTCCTAAAAATGAATTTTTTCGGGGACCGTTGCCAAAAAAAATTAAGTAACTATTTAAAACCGTCAGGAAAAATTCAGTATTCCCGACGGTTAAAAATCATAGTAAACAAAAAGGCAACGTTTTTTTAATAAAATGTGAATTTTTAGGATAGCCTTATACCCGACGGTTTAAAACTGTCGGGTATAAGGGTCTACCAAAAAATCATCACCTATTTCTCGCCACATTTCTCACGTGCCCACTTACTTTTTTCTATTTTCCACATGCCCACCTATTTCTTCTCACCTATTTTTTCTCCATTTCCCACACCCTAAAACAAAAATCTTAACTCTCCAAAACCCCACCACGCCTCAGCACCATCGCCCTCCTCTCTTGCCGTCTTCCTCCCTCTCTTGATCTCCCTTTCTTCTCGTCTCTCGTCCATCGATCTCCGCCCACCCCTCCTCCCGTCAGTCTCCCTCTGTTCTCTGTCGCATACTTTAGACCACCACCACCTCCCGTCGATGTCCCTCTCATCTCCGTCTCATACTTCAGACCACCACCACCTCTCGTTCGTCTCCCTCTCTCTCTTTCTCACTCTCCGAGCTCGGTATAAATATATTTATTTATTTATATACTTTTTTATTTATTATATATATTTATTTTATTATTGTATAAATTTAATGTGTTTTAAAGTTAGTTGTTACTGTAATAAAATTAATTAGTTGTTTTATTTTAATTTAGGTAAAATTATAAAACTAATGCAGGAAAAAAATGATGGAAAATACAGATTTTCAGCCATTATTGGCAGAAAAATTTGTATTTTTTTTCTCTATTTTTTTTACATTCCCGACAATTTAAAACTGTCGCCTATACCCTGTTATAGGCGACGATTTTAAACCGTCGGGAAGTCCACATTAGCGACAGTTTTTAACCGTTGCCTATTTTGCCTGTTTTGCGATGGTCGTATAGGCGACGGTTATAGAAACCGACGGGAATACTTTAAACGACTGTTTAAAAACATCAGGAAAAACTATTTTTGTAGTAGTGAGAATTTTCCCAAGCAAGGGGAAAATGAAGCGACAAGGATACAGTCACATACTACTAAAAATTACACTATATACGTAAGTCAATGCTATTGTTCATAGTGTTGACCGACGTGAATAATACCCAAATAATTAGACCCATCTGTTTATAAATGACACTAATAATATATTATTTACGTATTTTGCATGAATAACGGTAAAAAGCAAGCCGACAAAAAAAAATCAAAAAATTTAAAAAATTATTTTTTAATTTTGCATCTGTTGGTAACACTCGGCTATTGTGTTTGTGAGGTTTTAAAAATAACGTAAAATACAATTGTACGAGATAAAAATGTTGGAATATATTTTACCAGGATCTAGATTTACTAAAAGGTATGTTTCATTAACATCCTAACATGAATCTCTAAAAAAATGAAATTAAACACATATAAAGTTTAGAAAACCTTACATTGGGTGCAGCGGAATAATATGTCTCCTTCCACTCAGATCTCTAACCCTTGTATCCTTTCTGTCGCAGAGTATCACCAAGATCTGAGCCCGAATGTCCTTTTCTTCAGTTTGGATTCTTCACAATCTTCCAGACTATGATTGAGATACCACTTGATGTGTGTGGGCACTACTCTATCACTCAAGGTTTCGAAAAATTGAAGAAGAAAAGAGGGAGAGAGAGGTTCAGCTATAGTCTATAGGATAGGAGGCTCAATTTTTCTGAATGCAAAATTTCTGCTTTTCAATCTCTCATTAAGTGTGAGCACTCACTATCTATTTATAGGTAACCACTAGGTTTAGGTTAGGAATTACTTGGCATTAAAATAATAAAAATATTAATTGAAAAAAAAAACACCATTAAGTGGCCAGCCATAGGGTTAATGGGCCCCACTTGGTATTTTGCAATTTTGACAATTTGCATTTCTATTTTCTCAAAAACGCCAATTTTCTAATTCTAACCATTTAAATGCCAAAACTAATTATTTAATAACTAAAATAAATTATTAAATAATATTGTCATTTGCTATAATTATTAATTAGACATAATAAAGTCTTCCAATTAATAAATAAAACCTAGAATCTCTTTTCTTCACAATTTAGCCCTTGCTTAGTGAAAATTCATAAACTAGACATAGTCTAATTTTAGAATTATAATTGATTAATTAAAATCAATTATCTGAGTCTTACAAGCAGTATGATCTCAAATAGAATGGGGACCATGGGCCTATATTACTGAGCTTCCAATAAGCTGAACCAGAATTTACCAAGTAAATTCAATAACTTATTAATTCCTTGTTGCATCCACTCTTAGAACTTGGAATTGCACTCTCAGTCATATAGAACGCTCTATATGTTCCACCATATAGATACGCTATCACATTTAACCATCGTTATAATCTCAATAATCAAAGATCCTCTATATAGATGATTTACACCGAGTAGGGATAAATTTACCGTTTCACCCCTCAATGTATTTTGATCCTTAAAACACTTAGCTACCTGTAAATGATGTTTTAGTGAACTAAAATATAATCACTGAAACAAGAGCTCTTCCATTTACATCTATTTAGCCAAGCTCGAAGGAAATCATCATTTAACTTCTAAATACCTATAGAAGCTATAGATTCCATATTTATATTTAGCGCTCCCACTCAATCATACTATCATGTTCCCAAAATGTACGTATCACCCTGACCCAAAAGTAGGCTTAACTAACAAATCAAAGAACATGAATAGCACTCCTGAGATTGAGCCTAAGCATATCAAGATTAAGATCTTTTAATCTAAGATCAACTAGTGATATTGACTTGGAAAGATACAACGGTAAGTATTATAATATCTTAACCAAGATCAATATCGGTCCAGTCCAATGTATACTCCATACATTCGAAGCTAGTATACTTTGCCAATATTCTGGAAAGAACATAACACTTATGCAAAGTGTAAGTACACTTCATCGCTGATTATCACATCAGTGTAAATCCAATGCACTGATGAAACAGGGACTTTGTCTTTCGAAGCATATAATCACAATCACATTCCACTGTGTTGACATCAATGTAATTGTAAATAACTATATGTTTTGGACTTAACAGACTTTGTATATATATTCAACCATAAACATGAAAACAACATGTAAACATAAATGACTTCCAATCTTTTATTGATAACAAATCAGATTAGATTGTAATGGGTTTTATTTAGGGCATAAAATCCCAACAAACTCCCACTTGCACTAACATAAAACAAGTTGTGCATTCCAATCAATCTATTGTCTTGATCTTTAGATCAAGTGTAGTATATTTGACTCAACCCAAATTTCTGGAACCATGTTCATAAAACATTATGCAACATCCTTTACTATATGCATTACTCATCAAGGGATACTGAAATTCTTACTGCTTATAAAGTACATCTGAATAATCAGAAGACATATCTCTCATTCTTTTTTTTAAAAAAAAATGATATAGAGATAATACAGTGTAGAATTTTCTTCAGTTGAATAACTTTTTGGTAATTTCGAATTTACAAAGTTATATATCTTCACAGATTGAGCTTGAATTATTATAGATGGGTTTTTACACTCTTCTAGAATAACTCCTCCACCCCCAGAGTAACCACCATCTCGAATTCTTTATGAGTTGGTGTAGATATATGGATCACTAATACATGCATCCTTATTATCTAACACATAGGTCACTTTAATAAATCATTCTTGACTGTCCCTTAATGTTCCTTTATTTGATTACATCTCAGAAGGCTCCCACTCAACAGTAGGAGTCTGGTCAAATTCATACATAAAAGTACATTTAACCTCTTACTTCTATTTTGAGGGATATCTTGTTGTGACATATTATCTTAGTCTGAAACTGTAAGTTCAAGATTAAGTCATCAACATAGCAATCTAGTATTTTAAAATGAAGTGTAAAATACTTGCTAGAGATTAAGTAATCAATAGAGATACCATAAAATTTATGAGAATTAGGAAATTTTTGCCCAAGTCATTCGAATAGACTATGCAAGAATTCTACTATCTTATTCTCATAATTCTGATAAGTTATTTCTATCCATATGAATGGTTAGATTAACTTTCTTAGTAGTGTTCTTAAGTTCCTATCACAAGTGTCAACCAAATGAAGATGGGTAAAGAATTTTAAAATTCTCCCACTCAATTAAGGCAGTGTGATACATTGTCAAAGAAGTTAATTAGTATCAATTTCTATTACAACAGTTATATATTAAATGGAACATAAATCAAGATCAAGAATATATTATGATAATTTACTAATTCATTATATTTCATCCATGTTTAAAATATGTGTGACAAAGAGTACTGTGGTGAATTGAATATAGTCCAGAGTTCAAAATGAACTACATATTTCAATAGTATAGTCCACCC
Organism: Cannabis sativa; assembly: GCF_029168945.1. Lineage (NCBI taxonomy): Eukaryota > Viridiplantae > Streptophyta > Magnoliopsida > Rosales > Cannabaceae > Cannabis > Cannabis sativa. The sequence continues at coordinate 27,520,929 of NC_083604.1, read as the reverse complement.
CTAAGTATATAGAGATTATGATCCACCCCTAAGGGATATAGAGATAATTGTCTATCTCTAAGTGTTATAGAGATCATGTGGACTTACGAATATAATCCAGAGTTCAATAGATATAAAAGATCGTTGAACTGCATATTATTCTTAACTTTTTCCACCCCTATCAGATCAAAAGATCTTTCTATTAAACAAATTCTTAATAATTGTTTTAGAATTAACAATTATTCATAAACATAGAAAAGAATTTCTAAGTGTTTATGTAGTATTAACTCTTTGCAGAGTTTAAGATACTATAGAATTTGTATCAATAATAAAAACACTTACACAATCATTAAAATATATAAATATAATTGGTACTGGCATACACAAGATAAAGTAAATGAAGCTCAATTCATAAATGCAATTTATTTCCAAAATAGAAAACTTTATTATAAAATTCTCCAAAATTAAATGAATTGTCTGCAACAATATGAAAAATAGGGAATAAAATCCCAAACTAATAATTGAAATCCAAATTATTCTGAAACTAAAACAATTAATTCAAAAATAAAAAAAATCGAGCTTCATCTTCATCTTGGACTAACTCCACCCTTTTGTCTAACCATCCGATTCAACTCGCTAAGATAGCATCCGAGTTCAAGCAGCTGGAGCTGTAATAAGAAGAAAAACAAATAAACATGGTTAGTAGGTTCAGAATTAATAATCCAAGTGGATAATAATTCACTAAAACACATCAGTTTATAGGAAAAGAAATACCTTGTTTCTTTGCTAGAAATTTAGGGCATTGGGGATTCCAGTGTCCCTTTTCATTGCAATAGAAGCATTTTCCTTTTGGTGTATCACCAGGAGTAGTAGCCTTTTTCTTTTAAACTGTTTTCACAGCTTGAACAGGCTTTTTGCTATTCTTCCATTTCTTCTTGTTCTTGGGTTTTGAAGTAGAGGCAAAGTTTGCCTCACCTTTAGTCGCCCCATTACCATTTCCAAAATTATGAGCTTTAGGCCCCTTCCTCTTCGGTCCTCCAATCAAATTTTCATAAGTCTGAAGGTCATTGACTAACGTGTGAAAGTCTTGTTCCTTCTTATTCATGACATAATTTGAAGTGTAGGCCAGAAAGGCTGGAGTTAGACTATTCAAGATAAGACTCACTTGAGTTTGTCTGATCCATTTCAGCTCCATGATTCTAAGCTTCCTGGAAATAACTTGCCATCTGGAGAAGGTGATCATGCAAGTTTTGATGAGGTTCCATCCGTGCATTGATAAATTTCCTTGTCGCTTCAAAGCGAGACTGGATTGATGTCATTCCGAATAGTTCAGATAATTGTGTCATGATTTCTGCAGTCGTGACAGTGTTTGCAAACCTTGTTTTCAAGGTGTCAACCATATTAGAAAGCATGAAGTATCGAGCTTTGTTGTTAGCATTCTGCCAACGCTCGTACTTCTCTTTTACAGCTTTGGTTGCATTGTCACCCGGTTGTTCAGGAGACGGTTCAGTTAACACAAACATGACATTTTCACCTATGAGAGCGATGTTAATGTTCTCTTTCCATTTAGGGAAGTTAGATCCACTCAGCTTATTATCAGTCAACAGTAACAACATGGGGTTGGTCATTGTCATATTTGGATACTACAAATAACAATAAATAGAAATCGAGTAAGGTTCAACACAAAATCTTATTCAAAAATTATTAGCACATAGCAAGTAGGAATGACAAGCGAAAATACTAAAACATACAATCCTAAATAATTTCCAAGGTTTTCAACAAACTGATATCAGTGTCCCGTTTAGGCGAGAGTCAAAGCTACCATCCGTTGAATAGAGTTGTCAACTCATCTAAAATGATAAACATTCTAGCAACCTTTTATTCGATCAAGACAAGAATTTAGCGTTGTCCCATTTAGGCGAGAGTCGAGGCTATTCTATCTTATGAGCTTCCACTATAGTTTCATACTTTTGTAATTGCCCTATTAAAGTCGCCACCATTAGGGTGATCCATACTAAAATAAACACTTACAAAAAGTACTTATCTTTTGAGATTCTACGGCGTTAAATTGCTAATAAACGTTCCTCCATTAGGGAGGATTACTCACTAAAACAATAACTATGTAAAACCAAGAATGGAGATCGAATACCCTAATAATAATAAAGCTCATTATTTAAAATGTATTTTCTTCTAATATTTATTTTAATCTATTCCTTTTAAATATATATATATTTATTTAATTAAATTTCCCAATTTAGAATAAAATTCTAAATAAAATTTTAATTTAATATTTATAAAATTATACTTAGATGGATATGAAAATAAAATGAATTATTTCCATCTTAGTAATAATTTTTCAATAAATATTTAGAAAATTATTCAATTTAAGTTGTATTAATTTAAATTAATTTGCAACTCAAATTTAATTTTCTATAAATATATATTGCATTTCAAAAAATTAAAGTATATAATAATACAATTTTTGAAATGCTCTAAAATAAAAATAAAAAATAAATCCTGAAAAATTATTCTAATTTTATGTTGGTCCAAAATTAATTAATAAAAATTAATTTTCAACTAAAATATAATTTTTCTATTTAATTAAATATAAAGAAAAATTCAAATAATTAAGTATCATGATGAAAATCAACTTAAATATTAATTTTATATTTAATTAAACACTACTAGAAAAAAACTTCAAGCAAAAATAGATAATATCTATCTAGACTTTCATTGACTAATTAATTCATTTTCTAATTATAATATATTTTAGTTCATTTATTTTAAATTAATCATTAAATGAAAAAATCATTGATTTAAGTTGGTCCAAAATTAATTAAAATAAATAATTAATTTTCAACTTTAATCTATTTTTCAAAAAGAAATTCCAAAAAAATATCTTGCATAATTAAATGCAATTTCAAAAATAATGATTAATAAAATAAAATAAAATATATATTTTGAAAAATATTCAAACTTAAGTTGTTATGAAATTTAAAAATTTCCAACTTAAAATAATTTTCTATTTAATTAAATATTATGAAAATAATAATATTTAAGTATCATGATGAAAATCAACTTAAATATTTAATTTTTAATTTAATTAAATGTATTAAATTCAAGAAATAAATAATTAAGTATAGATGAAACTTAATTATTAATTCTAGTTTAATACTAGGAAAATATACTTTATTTGAATTGATCCAAAATTAATTATTAAACAATTAACTTTCTATCTAAAATATTTTCCTATTTAATATTAGAAAAATAACTAGTACTAGAAATAACTATCTTGAATATATTTCAATTAACTAAGTGTTTTTCTAAAATTAACTTTAAAATATTAAAATGAAAAATAAATTTCATATATTTTAAAGGTTAATTATGTTGCTAATTCAATTTTAATTAGGTTATACTAATATAATTAACCTAATACAATTATTTAAATAAGGGAAATGGGCCTTCACAATAGGGGTAGTTCATGTGAGGGAGGGCTAGGTCCAGTATATCGTACCCACTGCTATTGGCCTCCTAACTCTCACACAAGGCCCAAAGGAGAGGAACTTAACCTTTAAATAAATAATTATTATTAATTGAATAAGCCCAAAACTAATTGGGCGTAAATAAAATTTCCTAAGTGAAATTTCTTTTAGCAGTCCATTTACTTAGTAAAAACTTAAATGGGCTTCCTATGTGCATCTAAGCGCAATAAGCTAACACATAGGCTCACACAGGTCAAATGATTTGGATGGGCCTATCATGTTACTAGGTTTACACAGATGAAAGAAATTACAAAATTTACTTGTTACAAATTATTTATAAGATCTATGTACAATTGGACTATGATTAAAATTAGATCATTGGATCTGTTAATAAGTTAATCATAGCAATTTAGATTAGATAAATAATAGGTTTGTCAAAAAAATTTGAATATTTATAATATAATAATCAAACAATACAAACAAAAACAAGTAACTGATCTAGAATATCTGTAAAGTAATCTAAAATATCTCAATTTTAAATTTTAAAATAAATATCTTAACTAGAATTCAAATTTAGGTTGTTAGATAATATTTGAAAAAAAAATTAAAAATTCAACAAACTCCTAAATTTTCTAAATTCTAACAAAAAATCAAAAATATCTAACCAATTTTTCAAATATCAAGTTTATTCAAAATTTAAATTTATTTTTAATTTCTAATAAGATGATATAATAAAATATCTTGAGTTTTAAATTTAGATATTTCAATATTATATTCTAAGTCTTATAATTTAGTAAATTTAAATATTACATAAATAAACTAATTGAAAAATCAAGATATCTTTATATGGTTAGAATATTTTAATAAAATAACAAAATAAAACAAGTTTGAAAATTTATGGTTTTGAAACCTTAAAAATTTCTATTCAAACCTAAACTAACCAACTTTTCAAATTTCATGTTATTTTTGCCAAAATATAATTTTAATAAAAAAAATATCTAATAAGATAAAATGTTAAACCTAACATATTCCAAATCTTATAATTTTAGCTAATAAAATGTATTTTGAAAATAACAAATTTGAAAAAGATATGATATGGTTAGCAAATTTTGAAATTAGTACAAGATTATTTTTAAAAGATAATATTTTAATATCAAAGTAAGATCATTTAAATTTAATAATAAAATAATATCAGATCTTATAATTAAAATAAATAAAATAATCTAAAATTTCAAAATTAACCATAAGGCTATTCTTGTCAGAAATCAAATTTTCAAAAATCAAAGCCTACTAATATCTAAAACTAATTTTAATTAATTAAAAAATAAAAAAAAATTAGTTTTATTCTGACAATTAGATTTTTAATTGAAAATTCAGATTCTACACAAAATTCTAACAAAAAATGGCTTTTGTTTCAATGAAAACGATTTTTGAATCAAAAGTTATGACGAAAACAAATTTGAGGCACAGGGGTATGCAATGCATACCCCTACGCGCGCGGAGAGCAGGGAGCAGCCGAGAGACGAGGCTATGCAGCCTCTTCAGACAGAGGCGTGTCCGAGCAAACTCGGCCATTGCTGTATGAATGGGCGTGCGTGTCCGAGCGGTCCCAAGGGCCGTGCGCGCGCGTGTGTGCATTCAAATCCTCATATTTTCGTTCAACATCAAAAAATCATATCTAATTCATAAAAAATCTAAATTAGATTTTGTAAAAGCCTCAATTTATTAATTTTTTGTCTACTTTCCAGTAAAAATAATTCCAGATCGAAATAAAAAAAAAATTACATTGCGATTTCTAAACTATCATCACATAAGCACATAAACCACATGAAACCATCCAAATCAATGCAAATCATCGTTTTAATTCATATTTCATGAAAGTAAATCATTACCATGGCTCTGAGGCTAGTTGTTGGAATATGTTTTACCAGGATCTAGATTTACTAACAAGTATGTTTCATTAACATCCTAACATGAATCTCTAAAACAATGAAATTAAACACATATAAAGTTTAGAAAACCTTACATTGGGTGCAGCGGAATAATATGTCTCCTTCCACTCAGATCTCTAACCCTTGTATCCTTTCTGTCGCAGAGTATCACCAAGATCTGAGCCTGAATGTCCTTCTCTTCAGTTTGGATTCTTCACAATCTTCCAGACTATGATTGAGATACCACTTGATGTGTGTGGGCACTACTCTATCACTCAAGGTTTCAAAAAATTGAAGAAGAAAAGAGGGAGAGAGAGGTTCGGCTATAGTCTATAGGATAGGAGGCTCAATTTTTCTGAAGGCAAAATTTCTGATTTTCAATCTCTCATTAAGTGTGAGCCATCACTATCTATTTATATGTAACCACTAGGTTTAGGTTAGGAATTACTTGGCATTAAAATAATGAAAATATTAATTGAAAAAAAAAACACCATTAAGTGGCCGGCCATAGGATTAATGGGCCCCACTTGGTATTTTACAATTTTGACAATTTTCATTTCTATTTTCTCAAAAAGGCCAATTTTCCAATTCTAACCATTTAAATGCCAAAACTAATTATTTAATAACTAAAATAAATTATTAAATAATATTGTCATTTGCTATAATCATTAATTAGACATAATAAAGTCTTTCAATTAATAAATAAAACCTAGAATCTGTTTTCTTCACAATTTAGCCCTTGCTTAGTGAAAATTCATAAACTAGACATAGTCTAATTTTAGAATTATAATTGATTAATTAAAATCAATTATCGGAGTCTTACAAGCAGTATGCTCTCAAATAGAATGGGGCCCATGGGCCTATATTACTGAGCTTCCAATAAGCTGAACCAGAATTTACCAAGTAAATTCAATTACTTATTAATTCCTTGTTGCATCCACTCTTAGAACTTGGAATTGCACTCTCAGTCATATAGAACGCTCTATATGTTCCACCATATAGATACGCTATCACATTTAACCATCGTTATAATCTCAATAATCAAAGATCCTCTATATAGATGATTTACACCGAGTTGGGATAAATTTACCGTTTCACCCCTCAATGTATTTCAATCCTTAAAACACTTAGCTACCTTTAAATGATGTTTTAGTGAACTAAAATATAATCACTGAAACAAGATCTCTTCCATTTACATCTATTTAGCAAAGCTTGAAGGAAATCATCATTTAACTTCTAAATACCTATAGAAGCTATAGATTCCATATTTATCTTTAGCGCTCCCACTCAATCACACTATCATGTTCCCAAAATGTACGTATCACCCTGACCGAAAAGTAGGCTTAACTAACAAATCAAAGAACTATTGGGTTTTGTGCCCTAAATAAAACTCATTTCAATATAATCAGATTTACTAACTAATAAAGATCATAAATAACATTTTATGTTGCATGGTTCACATGATTTATTTCATGATTATATACATATAATGTATGAATTCTATTTAAGTCCAGAACATATGAATTTGTTAATGATTATAGTGTTGTCAGCACAGTGGAATATAATCTTGATTATATGTTCGAAAGTTTATTCCTTGATTTGTCAGTTCACTAGATTTAGACTGGCATAATCAGCGATAGGTATTCTTACACCTTGGATAAGTGTTATGTCTTTTCCAAGGCATTGGCAAAGTTTACCAGTATCGGATGTATGGAGTATACATCAGAAGGGACCGATATTGAACTTTGATTAGATATATTAAAATTTACCGTAATATCTATTCAATTCAATATCACCCGTTGATCCTAGATCAAATGATCTTAATCCTGATATGGTTAGGTTCGATCTCAAGAGTATTATACATGTTCTTTGATTTGTTAGTTAAGCCTACTTTTGACAGTCAGGGTGATACGTACATTTTGGGAACATGATAGTATAATTGAGTGGGAGCGCTAACATAAATATGGAGTCTATAACTTCTATAGGAATTTAGAAGTGAAACGATGATATCCTTCGAGCTTGGCTAAACAGAGATAAATGGTTGAGATCTCATTTCACTTCGCTGAAATATCATTTATACGGAGCTAAGTGTTTTAAGGATAAAATACATTGAAGGTGTAATGGTATTTTAGTCCCTATTCAATGTAGATCATCTATTAGAGGGTCATTGATCAAATTAGGATTATAACAATGGATAATTAATAGTGTATCTATATCGTGGAACATATAGAGCGTTCTATATGACTGAGAGTGCAATTACAAGTTCTAAGTGTGGATTCAATAAGGAATTAATAAGTTAGGGAATTTACTTGGTAAATTCGGTTCGGCTTTTTGGAGGCTCGGTTATATAGGCCCATGGTCCCCATACTAGTTGAGACCATACTGCTTGTAAGACTCAGTTAATGGATTTTAATTAATCAATTATAATTCTAAAGTTAGACTATGTCTAGTTTATGAATTTTCACTAAGCAAGGGCGAAATTGTAAAGAAAAGAGATTCTAGGTTTATTTATTAATTAAGAGACTCTATATGTCTAATTAATAATTATGTTAAATGACAATATTATTTAATAATCTATCTTAGTTATTAAATAATTAGTTTTGGCATTTAAATGGTTAGAATTGGAAAATTGGCGTTTTTGAGAAAATAGAAATGAAAATTGTGAAAACTGCAAAATTCCAAGTGAGGCCCATTAACACCATGGCCGGCCACTTGAATAGCCTTTTTCCAATTATTCTTTTTTTTCATTATTTTAATGACAATTAATTACTAACCTAAACCTAGTAGTTGCCTATAAATAGAAAGTGATGGCTCACACTAAAAAAGGTGTTTTTTTCAGTAATTCAGGAAACTGCCTTTCAGAAAATTGAGCCACTCACTTTCTCTCTATAGCCGACCCCTCTCTCTCTCTTTTCCTCTTCCAATTTCGAAATACCCTAGTGATAGAGTAGTGCCCACACACATCAAGTGGTATCTCAATCATAGTGTGGAAGATTGTGAAGAATCCAACCAACAAGAAGGAGAATCAGCATCAAGGAAGGAGAGAAAGAGATCCAGGTTCAGATCTTGGTGATGCTCTGCTACAGAAAGGAATCAAGGGCTAGAGATCTGAACGGAAGGAGTCATTATATTCCGCTGCACCCAATGTAAGGTTTCCTAAACTTTATATGTGTTTATTTCATTGTTTTAGAATTCATATTAGGATGTTAATGAAACATACATGGTAGTAAATCTAGATCCTGGTAAAATATTTCCAATAACTGGCCTCAGAGCCATGGTAATGATTTACTTTCATGAAATATGAATTAAAACGATGATATGTGTTGATTTGGATGGTTTCATGTTGATTTGTGTGTTATATGATGATTGATTGATGCTTGTGAAATTTTATAAAAAATAATTGAATTTTCGTTTCTAGAATTATTTTTATTGGATATTTTGGAAAAAATTAAGCAATTCACTTTTTTACAGAACTCAATTTCGATTTTATTTGAATTGGTTATGAATTTTTGAAAATCGGAAAATATGAGGGTGTCATCACCCCCCACACGCGCGCGGATCCCTCCATTGAAAATCAAAAAATTGAGATTGGTACCCACGGTGAGGAATTCTTGAAGAGGGATCTGGTGCAAAGCCTTTTCCTCCATTGTTATGAGTCCTGAAATTTCCACTTCTTGAGCCAAAAGTGAGGTTGGCAGCCATCTTTGTAGACAAATCCATCATAGTTGTGTGTCGTTCGAGTCTGGTTTCATGAGCTAATAGTAAAGCTTGAACCTCCTCAAGAGACAAGGAGTCACTTCGAGAGGTTATACCAGACACAACGGAATCGAATTCCGGTCCAAGACCATTTAACAGATGAAGAATTAAATCAAGATCTGAAACAGAGTGACCAGCAACAGCAAGAGAATCGCAGATAACTTTGAGTTTGTCAATGTAATCAGAAATGGATTGATTACCTTTGTGTGCACTAGCAAGTTGGCTCTTGAGTTGCAGCAAGCGAGCTTTGGATTGGCTGGAAAATTTCTGTTCAAGGGCTTTCCAGACAGAGTTGGAGGTGGTGTAACGTACCACTTACAATTTTTCTCGTTTTCTTTGATTTTTCATGCTATTTCATGGAATTAACTTCCGATTTTTTGTGTAGTTTTGTATTTAGATATTTACTATTCCTATGTCAATTCTAATTATCAGAATTAAATTAATTAAATTTTTTTTAATTTAATTTATGATATTAGTGTAATTTGAACTTGAAAATAGGTAAATATCTAATTTTTGGCTTAATTATCTATCTTATTTTTAAATTTGATTATTTTATCTTATTTTTTAAATTTAAGGTCAGATATTAATGTTTTCTTTTAAATTATTCTATTTTTAAATTATTTGACCTTATTTAAATTTAAAATAAGATTACTATAATCATGATATTTTAAATAGAAATAAGATATTTTGCTAACTTTTAAATTTTGTTATTTTTTTTTTAAATTACAAAATTAGAAAGATTATCATTCTATTTTATTGAATATTTAATTTATAAAATAACATGAAAATTTAAAAGATAGTTAGCAAATTTTTGAAATGATATTTAGGTTAATTGAAACTTAATTTTTCAAAATTGTAGGTTTAATTTTAAATTTTAATTTATTTTATTTTAAAACCGAAAATATTTTTTTATTTATTTAAATATTATTTTTGGAAATTTTTTTAATTAAATAAATCCTACATCCAACTATCCAAAGTTAACTTGTTGCAGGAGTATGTGTTTTAGCTTGTTTGTAAGTTTTCTAAAACCTATTATTGCTTGATCTAAATTTCCATGGTTAACTTGTTGACAAATCCAATGATCTGATTTTAACCATGGTTCAATTGTCAATAGGTCAAGTAAATAATTTGTAACAGGTAAATTTTACATTCTTCTTTCATCTGTGTATGACCTAGTAACATGATAGGATCCATCCAAATCTGTGTGCCTGTGTGAGCCTATGTAAAGCCCGCTTAGTTAATTTGGAAATTAGCAGTTGTTTATGTTTAATCATGGAATTGTTTATAGCTATTTAAATAATTTATTACTGTTATTTATGGAATTCAGATATGCATGATTATGTCATCAGTAGCTTTTATATTTCGCATTTCCGGTGTCCGGTATTTTGGAACTCGGCGTTTGGCTCAGTAGAAATCACAACTTAGTATGTTAGTATTTTGGGGACGGGTTTTAGACATTGGGAATGTCGGGAATGGCCGGGAATTTAGAATGTCCCAAAAATACCCCTTTAGTATGATTTTCATGATTTTATGGTGGAGGGGCAAAATGGTCTTTTTGCCCCATTAGTGTTTTGTCTTATGTGAGTGTATTATTTGAAAATAAATATTTAATTATGTGTTTTGTTGGCTGAATATAAGGAAATGTTATAGCTTTTATTCATTTTTCCCAAACTTAGAAAAAATCACATTTTTTCTCAAAGAAACTCTCTCAACTCTCTTTCTCTCTTTTCGGCCATTTGAGGCAGCTTCTAGGGTGATTTTTCCTCTTCAAATTTTAGTAGATTTCAGCTTGTTGTGTGTCTCTAATCAAGGTAAATCTTGTCTTGCTTTTTCTATTTAGTTTTCTTGAGATTTTTATGAAATTGGATGAAATGCATGCATGATTTTGGGATATGTTGCTGCTGTGTTTTTGTTGTTGATTTATGTGGATTAAAGCATGCTAATTGAAGTTAAATTGGGCTGTGTTAAAGCATATTAGTTAGGTTGTTCAAGCTTGTAGTTTTTATGTGAAAAAGTTGTGAATTTTGGAAAGAAATGTTATATTTTGTTTCTGTGAATTGCTGGATGTTCTTGTATATTTTCAGAGGTGTAATTATGCTTAGTTAAGTAGAATTGACTAGGTTAGGATGCATGTTAGTGGATTTAACCAAGTTTGAGTTTTTGAACTCAAAGCTTGGTCTTTAATGGTGAATTTTGTATATGTGCTTTCTGGGTGATTTTGAGGCTTTGGATTTGTTCTAGGGATAGTTTAGAACAGGTCTGGAAAGTTTGGGACCAATTGGGGTTGAATTGGTCGAGTTATGGGATTTTTAGTTGGCTGCCTGCGAGGAACCGGAATTCCGGTTGTGCATCCGAATTCGGATGGGGGTCCCGATTTTCCCGTAACCGGAATTCCGGTTAGCAACCGGCCTTCCGGTTGGGGAATTTTTCCGAACCCTAGCTTTTCCTCGTTTTTAGGTTTTTAGGGGTATTGCCATGCTTTTTATCGATAGGGAAACTTTTAGTTTCGAGTTTTAGTCCCGGAAGTGATTTAGCGTGTCAACTTATAGCGTTGTGATTTTTATGGTTTAGGAGCCGATGTCCGCCGCTCGGCTTCATTCCGATCGGGTTGACCAGCACACACGAAATCGGAATCCGTAAGATTAGTATAACAAGACGCATATGTAGATTACATGTTTAGCGTGCATGTAGGAAGCCCGCTAGATTACATTAGATATGTATTTAGGCTTTGAGCCATCCAACCCCGTCACGTCGGTACAGCCGGAGTATGACCAAGCCGGAGTATGACCGGCTCGACCGATCAGCCGACACTTGGTTGGTGGTTCGGTCTATTGACCTATCCCGTCGGTACAGCCGGAGTATGACCAGCGGCCTGGAGTATGACCGGCTCGACCGATCAGAGGATACTTGTCAATAGTACCGTCCCCCGAACGTTCAAAACTCCGCACCATGTTGGACATGGCAAGAAGTGCTCGCACCATGTTGGACATGGCGATGGCGGGACTCGCATCGTGTTGGACACGGCGATTAGTTATGTATGATATTATTATGCTTTTCTTGCGAGTCCGTCGACTCACGGTTTATGTTCATGTGTAGGTAAAGGCAAGGCTATAGCCGATGGACCGTGAGCGAGCTTATGAGATTGTACATGCTCGGGGCGGTTAGGCCTGGAGCGTACGATCCTCGGGACGACAAGGCCGAGATTTTTGTAATCGTCGTTAGACGACTTTTATTTTGATGTAATAGTTAAACAAAGAAAAACGTTTGTAAATGATTTTATAAATCGGATCCCGAGACTTTTGTAAAATGGTTTATAAGTTTAATGAAAAAGCAAAATTTTAATTAATCACGTTTTTCCATAAACCTCGTTGATTAGCAACGAGCCGCACAAGACGTTTAAAAATTCACGTAATACGCCTAAGATAGTTAGGGTGTTACAATTTGGTATCGTAGCCGCTGTGTTGTCTTCCGAAGATCGTCACGACATGTACAATCATCATCACAGCTAGCTCAGTTCACGGTTCAGTAAGCCTTTATTGCTTTAGTAGTTTATTTTATTCAGTTGTGAAAAAGAAAAGCCTGTTAGGAAGCATGTTAGTAGCCTGATAGTAGAATAGGCGCATGTTTCGTTTCTAATTTCCAAATTAAGCGGCATTAGTAAGCTCGCCTTGAATACGACCTGATATGCCAACTCTTGGTTTCGCAGGCGGTTCTAACTAGATGGACGCCGGGCGGACTACCAGAGTCGGCAACTCCGTAGGGTCGAATCGGGGACAGGAGCTCGGTTTCCCCCACCCGCTAGGGGCCGAGGTAGAGGTCCCCGAGGCGGGGCTCGTGGCCGGGTGATGAGAACCCGCCACAGCCGCCTGTGCTCCCCAGCCGATCAGGGAGCCCCGAACTGGGAGTTACGGTTTGCGGAGATGCAAGCTAGGATCGAAGAGCAAGACCTCGAGATTCAGAGGTTGAGACAGCAGGGTGCTCCTGCAGTTCCAGTGCCTATTGTACCAGTGGCACCTGCCCCTGCTGCCCAGGCCGAGATAGTGGTGGCGGCCCATAGATTGGAACCATTGTATGAGCGGTTCCGGAAGCAAGCACCTCCGGTATTCCTGGGAGGTCCAGATGTATCGAAAGCCGAGCAAAGGGCGACGGTGATTACCGTACCCCGAATTTCATGGGTGTCACCGTGTAATGACAGTGGTGTGCGCCACATTTCGGTTCCAGGAGGACGCCACAGTATGGTGGGACATGGTGTCTCAGATCCATGACGTCACCACCATGACTTGGGAGAGGTTCCAAGAACTCTTCAACGCGAAATACTATAATGAGGCGGTCAGAAGCGCCAAGAGGAAAGAGTTCGTTCACCTGACCCAGCGGGAGAACATGAGCGTCACTGAGTATACTACTCAGTTTGACCGGTTGGCGAGGTTAGCCTCGGGAATTGTGCCGACCGACTTCAGCAGGAAGGAGAAGTATCTGGACGGGTTGAATCCCAAGATCAGGCATGACCTGATGATTACCACCGACGACAGCACCACCTATGCTCAGATGGTGGAGAAGGCACTGCGAGCTGAGGGCGCAGTGGGGTGCATGTCAGATTCGGTCGCATCTCGGTTGGTGGCGGGGCTCCTACCCCTCCCCGCATCAGGCTTTAGCAGGGGAGTAGTGGTTCGGCCATTGATCGAGGAAGAGGGCACCCACCGGCTTCCGGCGGCTCGAGTCGAACAAGAGGTTCCGGGGAACCGCAACGCAGGAGTCGTCCTGGTGGTAATGAGACCCGATTCTCCTATCCCGAGTGCCCTAGCTGCAAGAGGCATCATCGGGGTGAGTGCAAGGGGCAGGGATGCTTTCATTGTGGCATGCCCGGACACTTCAAGAGGGAATGTCCCCAGGCTCCGCCGGAGGCACCGAGAGCTCCAGCCGATACCCACTCCAGCCCGGGGTGTTCGCTATCACGCAGCCGATGCGGATGCCACCCATCGCTTGTTACAGTCGATTTTTATTAACAACTCGCTTTATTCGATCGTTTGATTCGGGGCTACACACTCTTATGTGGCGGCCGCAGTCTTTAGTAAGTTGGGTAGACCCTATGATAGATATGAATCGTGGTTTGGAACCCCGTTACTGGCGGAGAATTGGTTATCTCCAATAGGTGGATTAGGTCTATGCCGATCAGGATAGATGGTAGAGAGTTAAGCGCTGATCTGATAGAGATGAGCTTAGTCGAATTCGATATTATTTTAGGAATGGATTTCCTATCTAAATATTCGGCGAGCATTGACTGTAAGAGAAAGATGGTGGTCTTCCAACCGGGAAGTGAAGAACCGTTCGTGTTTGTGGGTTCGGTTCAGGGATCTCGGATCCCGGTGATCTCGGCTATGTCGGCCGAGAGAATTATTGCACGGTGGGTGCTTAGGGTTTACGGCCGTGGTGGTGGACACCACTCGGCCGTACACCATTCGCCGTAGGACATCGAGTGGTTTGGGAATTTTTGGACGTTTTTCCCGAAGAACTTCCGTGGTTACCACCTCACGGGAGATTGACTTCGTGATTGACTTGGCACCGTGGGTGGATCCGGTTTCCAAAGCCCCGTATAGGATGGCTCCAATTTGAACTTAAGGAATTAAAGATTCGGCTCAAGGGTTGCTTGACATAGGGTTCATTCGGCCCAGTGTGTCACCTTGGGGAGCCCCGGCTTTGTTCGTGAAGAAGAAGGATGGATCTATGAGGATGTGCATCGACTACGTAGAGTTGAACAAGCCGACGGTGAAGAATAAATATCCATTACCTAGGATCGATGACTTGTTCGATCGCCTTCGTGGGAAGACGGTCTTTTCTAAGATTGATATCCGTTCGGGTTATCATCGCTGAGAATCCGAGAGGAGGACATTCCGAAGACTCGCTTTCCGCACTAGGTATGGACACTACGAGTTTCGGTTATGTCATTCGGACTAACCAATGCTCCCGCATTCATGGACCCGATGAATAGAGTGTTCAAGGATTTCCTCGATATCCGTGTGATTGTGTTTATCGACGACATCCTCGTGTACTCTCAATCGAAGAGGAGCATGAGTTACATCTTCGTATGGTACCGCAACGACTTCGAGAACATAAGCTCTACGCCAAGTTCAAGAAATGTGAGTTCTCGTTGTCTCGTGTGTCCTTCCTAGGGCACATTGTGAGTAAAGATGGGATCAAGGTGGATCCCGGGAAGATTGAATCCGTCGTGGATTGGCCGAGACCGAAGACAAGGATGCAGATCGAAGCTTCTTGGGATTAGCCGGGTACTACCGTAGGTTCGTGGAGGGGTTCTCCAAAATTTCAATGCCCCTAACCGAGCTTACAAAGAAGAATCGGCCGATTTATACGGTCGGATAAATGCGAAGCTAGTTTTCAGAGCCGAAGCGAGATTGATTACCGCTCCGTACTAGCTTTGCCTTCGGACAAGGAGAAGTTCGTAGTTCATCGTGACGCATCCAAACAGGGTTTGGGGTGCGTATTGATGCAAGCCGATCGGGTTATCGCTTATGCCTCCCGTCAGTTAAAGGATTATGAACAGCGATACCCGACTCATGATTTAGAATTGGCCGCAGTGGTTTTTGCACTGAAGATTTGGCGGCATTACCTTTATGGGGAGAAGTGCGAGATCTATACCGACCATAAAAGTCTCAAGTATTTCTTTACTCAGAAAGATTTGAACATGAGACAAAGGCGTTGGTTGGAATTAGTGAAGGATTATGATTGTGAGATCCTCTATCATCCCGGAAAAGCCAATGTAGTGGCCGATGCCCTGAGCAGAAAGGGTCCCGGGCAAGTAGCTAGCATGGTTCAGATCTCACCTCAGCTAGCAGAGGATATGGTTAGATAAAGCATTGAGTTTGTGGTAGGTCAGCTTCACAACTTAACGCTGCAATCTGATCTGTTGGAAAGAATAAAGGTTGCTCAGACGACAGATCCGGAATTAGTGAAGATCCGAGATGAGGTATTGGCTGGTCAAGCCAAAGACTTTTCAAAGGTCGATAGTGGGATGCTTTTGTATAAAGCCGTGGTTTGTGTTCCGAACAAGTGTGGAATTGAGAAACGAGATCTTTGAGGAGGCTCATTCTACTCCATATTCTCTCGCATCCCGCACCACCAAGATGTACCAAGATTTGAAACCGTACTTCGGTGGAACGGTATGAAGAAGAATTTGGTAGAATTCGTATCGAGATGCCTCACTTGTCAGCAGATCAAGGCTGAACATCAGAGACCAGCAGGGTTGTTGCAGCCTCTAACCCTACCAGAATGGAAATGGGAGGATATTACTATGGATTTTGTGGTCGGGTTACCTAGGACCACGGGTATGTATGATTCCATCTGGGTAGTGGTGGATCGATTTACGAAATCTGCTCATTTTCTGCCGGTTAGAACAACGTTTACAGTGGATCAGTTGGCAGAGTTATATGTCAGGGAGATAGTGAGACTTCACGGGGTACCGAAGTCTATAGTTTCAGACAGGGATCCGAAACTCACCTCCAAATTTTGGCAAAGTTTGCAACGGGCAATGGGTACGAAGCTAAAATTCAGTACAGCATTCCATCCTCAGACAGATGGTCAGTCCGAAAGGACAATTCAGATATTGGAGGATATGTTGAGAGCCTGTGTTATGGACTTTGAGGGTTCATGGAGTAAATATCTACCGTTGATAGAATTTTCGTACAACAACAGTTATCAGAGTACGATAGGGATGGCTCCCTATGAACTGTTGTACGGTAGGAAATGTAGATCCCCTATCCACTGGGAGGAGGCAGGGGAGAGGAAGTATTTAGGTCCTGAGTCAGTGCAGCGGACCAATGAGGCAATAGAAAAGATAAAAGCTAGAATGCTTGCCTCACAGAGCAGACAAAAGAGTTACGCAGATCCGAAACGTAGGGATGTTGAGTTCCGAGTAGGGGACCATGTGTTTTTGCGGGTATCTCCGATGAAGGGGATAAAATGTTTCGGGAAAAGAGGCAAGTTATGCCCTAGATTTACAGGACCTTTCGAGATTCTCGAGAAGATAGGTCAAGTGGCATATCGGTTAGCATTGCCTCCAGCCTTATCAGCAGTGCACAACGTATTTCATGTCTCAATGTTGAGAAAATACGTTTCAGACCCCTCTCATATACTCAGTTATGAGAGCCTTCAGCTTCAGCCAGACATGTCATATGAGGAACGGCCCGGTCTGCGTATCCCTGGATAGAAAGGATAAAGTCCTTCGGAATAAGACCATAGCATTGGTCAAGGTTCTCTGGAGAAACAGTAAGGTGGAAGAAGCCACCTGGGAGCTAGAGTCAGATATGAGAGCTCAATATCCAGAGTTATTCAGGTTAGATTTCGGGGACGAAATCCTTTTAAGGGGGGGATAGTTGTAAAGCCCGCTTAGTTAATTTGGAAATTAGCAGTTGTTTATGTTTAATCATGGAATTGTTTATAGCTATTTAAATAATTTATTACTGTTATTTATGGAATTCAGATATGCATGATTATGTCATCAGTAGCTTTTATATTTCGCATTTCCGGTGTCCGGTATTTTGGAACTCGGCGTTTGGCTCAGTAGAAATCACAACTTAGTATGTTAGTATTTTGGGGACGGGTTTTAGACATTGGGAATGTCGGGAATGGCCGGGAATTTAGAATGTCCCAAAAATACCCCTTTAGTATGATTTTCATGATTTTATGGTGGAGGGGCAAAATGGTCTTTTTGCCCCATTAGTGTTTTGTCTTATGTGAGTGTATTATTTGAAAATAAATATTTAATTATGTGTTTTGTTGGCTGAATATAAGGAAATGTTATAGCTTTTATTCATTTTTCCCAAACTTAGAAAAAATCACATTTTTTCTCAAAGAAACTCTCTCAACTCTCTTTCTCTCTTTTCGGCCATTTGAGGTGCCTTCTGTGGTGATTTTTCCTCTTCAAATTCTAGTAGATTTCAGCTTGTTGTGTGTCTCTAATCAAGGTAAATCTTGTCTTGCTTTTTCTATTTAGTTTTCTTGAGATTTTTATGAAATTGGATGAAATGCATGCATGATTTTGGGATATGTTGATGCTGTGTTTTTGTTGTTGATTTATGTGGATTAAAGCATGCTAATTGAAGTTAAATTGGGCTGTGTTAAAGCATATTAGTTAGGTTGTTCAAGCTTGTAGTTTTTATGTGAAAAAGTTGTGAATTTTGGAAAGAAATGTTATATTTTGTTTCTGTGAATTGCTGGATGTTCTTGTATATTTTCAGAGGTGTAATTATGCTTAGTTAAGTAGAATTAACTAGGTTAGGATGCATGTTAGTGGATTTAACCAAGTTTGAGTTTTTGAACTCAAAGCTTGGTCTTTAATGGTGAATTTTGTATATGTGCTTTCTGGGTGATTTTGAGGCTTTGGATTTGTTCTAGGGATAGTTTAGAACAGGTCTGGAAAGTTTGGGACCAATTGGGGTTGAATTGGTCGAGTTATGGGATTTTTAGTTGGCTGCCTGCGAGGAACCGGAATTCCGGTTGTGCATCCAGAATTCCGGATGGGGGTCCTGATTT
The DNA here is from genome assembly GCF_029168945.1 of Cannabis sativa. Taxonomy (NCBI): domain Eukaryota; kingdom Viridiplantae; phylum Streptophyta; class Magnoliopsida; order Rosales; family Cannabaceae; genus Cannabis; species Cannabis sativa. The sequence goes on along the minus strand of NC_083604.1, from coordinate 27,502,238 downwards.
TCCCAGAACCGGAATTCCGGTTGGGCAACCGGTCTTCCGGTTGGGGAATTTTTCCGAACCCTAGTTTTCCTCGTTTTTAGGTTTTTAGGGGTATTTCCATGCTTTTTATCGATAGGGAAACTTTTAGTTTCGAGTTTTAGTCCCCGGGAAGTGATTTAGCGTGTCACTTATAGCGTTGTGATTTTTATGGTTTAGGAGCCAGTAATCCGCCGCTCAGCTTCAGTTCCAGTCAGGTTGACCGGCACACCTGAAATCGGAATCCAGGTAAGATTAGTATAACAGTACGCATATGTAGATTACATGTTTAGCGTGCATGTAGGAAGCCTGCTAGATTACATTAGATATGTATTTAGGCTTCGAACCATCCAACCCTGTCACGTCGGTACAGGCTGGAGTATGACCAGCAGCCGGAGTATGACCGGTTTGACCGATCAGGCTGACACTTGGTTGGTGGTTCAGTGCTATTGACCTATCCCGTCGGTACAGCTTGGAGTATGACCAACGGCGGAGTATGACCGGTTCGACCGATCAGGAGGATACTTGTCAATAGTACCGTCCCCTGAACGTTCAAAACTCAGTACCATGTTGGACATGGCAGTAGTGCTCAGTACCATGTTGGACATGGCAGTAGCGGGACTCAGTATCGTGTTGGACACGGCAGTTAGTTATGTATGATATTATTATGCTTTTCTTACTGAGTCTGTCGACTCACAGTTTATGTTCATGTGTAGGTAAAGGCAAGGCTATAGCTGATGGACCGTGAGCGAGCTTATGAGATTGTACATGTCGGGGCGGTTAAGCCTGGAGCGTACGATCCTCGGGACAGCAAGGCTGAGATTTTTGTAACTGTCGTTAGACGACTTTTATTTTGATGTAATAGTTAAACAGTAAAAACGTTTGTAAATGATTTTATAAATCGGGATCCCGAGACTTTTGTAAAATGGTTTATAAGTTTAATGAAAAAGCAAAATTTTAATTAATCACGTTTTTCCATAAACCTCGTTGATTAGCAACGAGCTGCACAGTACGTTTAAAAATTCACGTAATACGCCTAAGATAGTTAGGGTGTTACAGCCTATATGTTTACTTTATGTTTAGATGCATATAGGTTGTTGCTAAATAAAATGTCACACCATGATAGTTTTTATTTAGGCCCATTTAGTTTTTGGGCCTATTCAATTAACAACAGTTGTTCATTTTAAGGTTAAATTCCTCTCTTTTGGGCCTTGTGTGAGAGTTGGGAGCCAATAGAAGTGGGTACGACATACTGAACCCAGCTCCCCCTCACATGAACTACCCCATTTGTGAAGGCCCATTTGCCTGATTTGGATAACTGTGCTAGGTTAATTAAATTAGTTTAACCTCATAAAATTGATTAGCAACATAATTAATTTCAAATTTTTTAAAAAAATTAATTTAAGAAAAACACATTTAGTATAATGAATTAATTTCTAGATAAACTATTGTATTTTTCTTGTATTTAATTAAATATAGAATTATAATTAAGTAGATTCTTTCTAAAGCTTATTTTAATTATTTCATTAAATATTCCTATTTAAGTTGTAAATTAGTTTTTTCTAACTAATTTTATCTATCAACTTAAATTTGAATATCTTTTGAATTTCAAAATTAAGTTGACGAATTCTAGGAATTGGTTATTGAAGATTCTTAAGATATTTTTTAAGTTGATATTTTTTTTAAATATACATCAACTTAAAATGGAATATTTTTCAAATTAGGTGGTTACAACTTAATTTTTGATATTTAATTAAATTTTATTTGAAAAATATTTAAGTTGGATATTTTAAATTTTTTTTTTCTATAACAACTTAAATTAGATACTTTTTTAAATTTTAGAAAAACACTTAGTTATTGAAATATATTCTAGATAGTTATTTGTATAACTAGTTATTTTTTCTAATATTAAATTAGGAAAATATCATAGATTGTGAAATTAATTGTTTTATAATTAATTTTGGTACAATCTAACTTAAGTATATTTTTCCTAATATTAAACTAGAATTAATAATTAAGTCTCCTCTATACTTAATTATGAATTTCTTGAATTTAATACATTTAATTAAATTGAAAATTCAATATCTAAGTTGATTTTCATCATGATACTTAAATATTGTTATTTTCATGATATTTAATTAAATAGAAAATTATTTAAGTTGGAAATTTTCTCTAAAATTTTATAACAGCTTAAATTTGAATAATTTTCAAAATATATTTTATTTTATTTTATTAATCTTTTTCCCACAATTTCGAAATAGCATTTCTTTAATGCAGAAATTTCGAATTTTATTTGAAAAATAGATTAAAGTTGAAAATTATTTATTTTTGGACCAACTTAAATCAATGATTTTTTTTCATTTAATGATTAATTAAAATGAATGAACTAAAATATATTATAATTAGAAAATGAATTAATTAGTCAATGAAAGTCTAGATAGTTATTATCTGTTTTGCTTGAAGTATTTTTCTAGTGACATTTAATGAAATAGAAAATTAATATTTAAGTTAATTTTCATCATGATACTTAAATATTTGATATTTTTCTTAAATATTTAACTAAATAGGAAAATTATATTTTTGTTGTAAATTAATTTTGTTAATTAATTTTGCGCCAACTAAAATTAAGATAATTTTTCTAAGATTTATTTTATTTTATTTTTTTCGAAAATAGTATTCTTATATATTACAATTTTTCGAAATTTAATATATATTTATAGAAAATTAAATTTGAGTTCTAAGTTAATTTAAATTAATTTTTGAAACAACTTAAATTAAATAATTTTCTAAATATTTATTGGAAATTAATACTAAGATGGAAATAATTCATGTTATTTTCATATCCATCTAAGTATAGTTTATAAATATTATATTAAAATTTATATTTTGAATTTTTCATTCAAAATTTAAAATTTTAATTAAATAAATATATATTTAAAATAAATTGATTAAAATAAATATTAGAAGAAAATACATTTTAAATAATGAGCTTTATTATTATTAGGATATTCGATCTCCGTTGTTGGTTTTACATAGCTATTGTTTTAGTGAGTAATCCTCCCTAATGGAGGAACGTTCATTAGCAAGTTAGCGCCGTTTAATCTCGTAAGATAAGTATTTTTGTAAGTTTTTATATTAGTATTGATCACCCTAATGGTGGCGACTGTATAAGACTTGCAAGAGTATGAAACAATGGTGGAAGCTCATAAGATAGAATAGCCTTGACTCTCACCTAAACGGGACAACGCTGGATTCCAATCTTGATCGAATAAAAGGTTGCTAGAATGTTTATCATTTTAGATGAGCTGACAACTCTATTCAATGGATGGTAGCTTTGACTCTCGCCTAAACGGGACACTGATATTAGTTTGTTGAAGACCTTGGAAATTATTTAGGATTGTATGTTTTAGTATTTTCACTCGTCATTCCTACTTGCTATATGTTTAATAATTTCTGAATTGTGTATGAATTTATATTGAACCATGTTATTTTCTGTTATTAAATTGTAGTTTAATTTCGAATCTTCATTGTTGGTTTAACTTGGTTTGTTGTTCTAATGGGATAAATCCCTAATGGATTGTGAACATTAGACAAACATAATAGTGTTAGATCTCGAAAGATAAATATTGTAAATGCAACATCTAGATGTTCATCAATTGATGACACCTTAGACTAGTATTTACAATATGAAACAAGAAGATTGTATAAATAAGATTACTTTGACTCTCGCTAATCGGTGCATTGTTGGATTCTTATTTAAAAACGAAATTATCCTAATTCCTCTTAGCTTATTCGTTTCGAATTAGCTCAATAACATATCATTGGATGAATGGTTTATAAAACATATAATGTCATTCTATATTTTTTCTTAAAATTGAATGACGCTTTTGATTATATTCCCAAAATTCTATCCCGAATTGATATAAATCATCAATCTTAGAAATCTCCTACTTGTATGGGCAAATAAACTTAGAGTTAAAGTAGTAGTGGTGGTCCAAGAAGGAATTACTCATTATACAGTTACACTTTCACAAGTGTTTAATAACCATTTTCTATCAATGGATTCAAACTGTATGTTAATATGGAATATGAGTTTGAAATTCTGTGACCAGGATCCACTTACACTATTCTAAGAACTCTTTAATGTAACTAAAACTGAGTAATCAAAAGACGTAGCCATATTTTATAAATCTATGGCATTTGTATCTTGTTCATAGTGGTTTTGACAAGATCATTCTCTGCAAAGAGTTAATATGCCTATATCCACTGAAAGTAAGTTCATCTCATTCGCAGATGGATGTACATTCAGGGGTGGATGTGAGTTTTCGTTGTATTCTTAAAAACGATCACTCTAGATTTTTCCTTATGCAAAAGAAATTTGAAATGTTTGAAAAATTTCATGAATTTCTAGCAATGGTGAAAAACCATTAAGGTAAGTGGTTAAGGATCTTGCGAACTTATAGGGGTGGAGAAATAGTTAGTAGATATGCAGTTCAAAGATCATTAAGTTGATTTTTGAATTATATCCAAAGTTACCTCCCCAGAAATTCGATTTGCATATTGATGATTAGTTACTACCAGAATGATGGAATGTTTGTGTACTTAGTGTAAACCATTACTAGATTCATGGATGACCTAATCGAAAAGCTAGAACTGTTAACCATGGTTTGCATGTTTTTTAGCTATTCTAAATGATTAGGGGTGGACCATCCCATAGTCATTAGATAAGAAAGTGTTTGTTTAAACAAATACTACTTTTCTAAGAAAATGACTAAGTCTGAAAATAAAGTAGCAAATAAAGGAGATATTTTTTTTTTATTCCAAAAGTGTTCTATCATCTCATTTGATACAAGATGATCCCACTGCCTTTGTTGTCTTGACACAACCGAAGAGGTCAATACCATTTAGTTCTCTTAGACACAATTCACGGTACCTTGTCGTAGTGGGAGGGTTTCTAGGAACTCACCTTCTTATGACTTGGAAGACACTAGTGATTAAAATCCATTGTGAGTTTAAACAAGTAATGGATGGTCAAAATAAGAAACTAAGAAGAAAGCCAAGAGAACTATGGTTAAAACCAGTCATGTGGAATAACCTAAAGTTTTCTATTACAAGGACATTAAAGGAAATTTTCGTTTATAAGTCTATTCAATGGACTTAACAAAACTTCCTGTTCCTAGTATTATAGGTTTGAGTTTATTTAAACCTATGGCTCATGGTATACCTGGTTAATTACTTACTCTAGTGCAAGCAGCTTACTTCGGTAAGATGATGAAGCATTTTCTTTTTTAATGGCAATCTATAGAAGCTTCTCGACTTCTAGGCATAGATTTTATTTATCTAAGGAAAAGTCTCAACTATTCCAGAAAAGATAAAGCCATGAAAGAATTTCTTAAATCAACAGTGAGAGGTCTCAAATATGCTTTAGTATGCCTCAGACCAGACACCTGTTGTTGAGTGGGAGTAATGAGTAGGTATCAGATTAATCCAGGAAAGGAACATTGGAAGACAATCAAGTAAATCTTAAGATTAAGAAGATGAACTATATGTTAGTCGATAAGGGTGTGTTTAAAACTCTTAGACTACACCACATCAGATTTCGAGACTTGCCTTTGTGCTAGAAAGTCTGCTGATAAGATGGTGATTACTCTGGGGGTGGAGTAGTGATTTTGGAGAAGTGTAAAAACCTATCTGAAGTCTCTAAGTCTATTAGAGAGAGACTGAATGTTAAAGTTGTAGGAAAGGTACTTATTCAGTCTAAGGAAAGTTCTATACATATTTGGCACCGTTCAAACATGTCTTAACTACTACTATTACTTCCTGATTAACCAAAAAGTAGTTGCCGAAAGTATAGAATCCAGTATCCCAAGAGAGTAGACATATAGAGAGGAATTTCACAATATCAAGGATTTTGTGATTAAGGAAGAGTAATGGTGGAGAAAAGTTTGTGGTTAATTCAACCTGTCAGATCCTATTACGAGGAGTATACTACTACTACACTTGATTTATATATCAAGGTGTTGAGATTATCTGAAATGTACTTTTTGTTTTATATTAGTGCAAGTGGGAGTTTGTTGGGTTTTGTGCCCTAAATAAAACTCATTTCAATATAATCATATTTACTTACTAATAAAGATCAGAAATAACATTTTATGTTACATGGTTCACATGATTTATTTCATGATTATATACATATAATGTATGAATTCTATTTAAGTCCAGAACATAAGAATTTGTTGATGATTATAGTGTTGTCAGCACAGTGGAATATAATCTTGATTATATGTTCGAAAGTTTATTCCTTGATTTGTCAGTTCACTAGATTTAGACTGGCATGATAATCAGCGATAGGTATTCTTACACCTTCGATAAGTGTTATGCCTTTTCTAGGGCATTGACAAAGTTTACCAGTATCGGATGTATGGAGTATACATCGGAAGGGACCGATATTGAACTTTGATTAGATATATTAAAATTTACCGTAATATCTATTCAATTCAATATCACATGTTGATCGTAGATCAAACGATCATAATCCTGATATGGTTAGGTTCGATCTCAAGAGTATTATACATGTTCTTTGATTTGTTAATTAAGCCTACTTTTGACAGTCAGGGTGATACGTACATTTTGGGAACATGATAGTATAATTGAGTGGGAGCGCTAACATAAATATGGAGTCTATAACTTCTATAGGAATTTAGAAGTGAAACGATGATATCCTTCGAGCTTGGCTAAACAGAGATAAATGGTTGAGATCTCATTTCACTTCGCTGAAATATCATTTATACGGAGCTAAGTGTTTTAAGGATAAAATACATTGAAGGTGTAACGGTATTTTAGTCCCTATTCAATGTAGATCATCTATTAGAGCGTCATTGATCAAATTAGGATTATAACAATGGATAATTAATAGCGTATCTATATCGTGCAATTCCAAGTTCTAAGTGTGGATTCAATAAGGAATTAATAAGTTAGGGAGTTTACTTGGTAAATTCGGTTCGGCTTTTTGGAAGCTCGGTTATATAGGCCCATGGTCCCCATACTAGTTGAGACCATACTGCTTGTAATTCTCAGTTAATGGATTTTAATTAATCAATTATAATTCTAAAGCTAGACTATGTCTAGTTTATGAATTTTCACTAAGCAAGGGCGAAATTGTAAAGAAAAGAGATTCTAGATTTATTTATTAATTAAGAAACTCTATATGTCTAATTAATAATTATGTTAAATGGCAATATTATTTAATAATCTATCTTAGTTATTAAATAATTAGTTTTGGCATTTAAATGGTTCGAATTGAAAAATTGGCGTTTTTGAGAAAATAGAAATGAAAATTGTGAAAACTCCAAAATTCCAAGTGAGGCCCATTAACACCATGGCCGGCCACTTGAATAGCCTTTTTCCAATTATTATTTTTTTCATTATTTTAATGACAATTAATTACTAACCTAAACATAGTAGTTGCCTATAAATAGAAAGTGATGGCTCACACCAAAAAATGAGTTTTTTTCAATAATTCAGGAAACTGCCTTTTAGAAAATTGAGCCACTCACTTTCTCTCTATAGCCGACCCCTCTCTCTCTCTTTTCCTCTTCCAATTTCGAAATACTCTAGTGATAGAGTAGTGCCCACACACATCAAGTGGTTTCTCAATCATAGTGTGGAAGATTGTGAAGAATCCAACCAACAAGAAGGAGAATCAGCATCAAGGAAGGAGAGAAAGAGATCCAGGTTCATATCTTGGTGATGCTCTGCTACAGAAAGGAATCAAGGGCTAGAGATCTGAACGGAAGGAGTCATTATATTCCGCTGCACCCAATGTAAGGTTTCCTAAACTTTATATGTGTTTATATCATTGTTTTAGAATTCATATTAGGATGTTAATGAAACATACATGGTAGTAAATCTAGATCCTGGTAAAATATTTCCAACAAGAACATGAATAGCACTCCTGAGATTGAGCCTAAGCATATCAGGATTAAGATCTTTTGATCTAAGATCAACTAGTGATATTGAATTGGAAAGATACAACGGTAAGTATTATAATATCTTAACCAAGATCAATATCGGTCCAGTCCAATGTATACTCCATACATTCGAAGCTAGTATACTTTGCCAATATTCTGGAAAGAACATAACACTTATGCAAAGTGTAAGTACACTTCATCGCTAATTATCACATTAGTGTAAACCTAATGCACTGATGAAACAGGGACTTTGTCTTTCGAAGCATATAATCACAATCACATTCCACTGTGTTGACATTACTGTAATTGTAAATAACTATATGTTCTGGACTTAACAGACTTTGTATATATATTAAACTATAAACATGAAAACAACATGTAAACATAAATGACTGTTGCGAAAATTATTAATTACTACGCAAGTGCACGCAATCAAGTAGTATACTCACGCAAGTGAGGTCGAACCACAGGGAATTGGATTAGTTACTACTAAACTATACTTATAATTTTATTTGGCAAATCAAAAGTATTTATGATTGAAAAAGGAAGAAAGAAATTCAAGAAACTTAAAGAAACAAGTGAATATTAATCAAGATGAGAGAATAGGGAGATGAATCATGTTGTTAAGTTACCAATGTTAATGTCTAATTGCTATCCTTCTCTTGAAGTGAATGACAGATTATAAATTAACCTAGCTCTTTTCAGATCTTCTAGGTTCTAAATCTCATGCTCTCTAATTAATCTCTTAATTAAACTAACATGAAATCAGCATTAAGCAATAATCTAAATGTCACAAAGGCTATGTAAATACTTTCGTTTCACATCAAAACCTAGACTATCCAATTTTAGCATTCTCAATTCTCACTTTTCAGATTTCGAATTGAGATCATAAAACATGTAAAAGGTGATCAATCTTGCACATGGAAATTAAACACAAATATGAATAGTGTTCACAATCAAGATGGAGGAATGGCAATTATTTATTAACTAGGAAAAACTTAAACAACATTCATCATTCTCCCTAAATAGGAGTTTAGTTCAAAACATCCATAATCAAATCCATAATTAACATTGAAACAGAAAATAGCATAGAAAAATTAAAGAGAAGAGAAAGAACTAGTTGAAGCAATTGATTCGGGTCGCCACAAGCCGCTCTTCTAGCCTCCTCCTTTGTTTCTAGGGCTCCAATTCTGAATGAACCCTAATTTCCACGAACTCCATCTATTTAAACCAAGTCTCATCCTTAAAATTCGTGAAATTACAAAACTGCCCAAAAATCCCGTCTCTGGGTCCCCGTCGCGACTGGCAAAGCCCCCGTCGCGACGGGAGTTCAACTTCAACTTCTTGAAAACTTTCTGCCAGTTCCCGTCGCGACTGGAAAATTCCCCGTCGCGACTGGAACAGGCAGCGACACCATTCTTGGTTTTTCTTCTCGATTCTTTCACCATTTTTCCTCAATTCTTGTACATACTTTCTTTAAATGCCCGGGGACCTGAAACAAAAGAATCAAGCGTAATATAGCCCTAAAACTAGAAACAAAGAGTGAAAACTAACCGCAAATATGACCCGAAACTTAGACTAATTTTAGCCTAACAAATTCCCCCAAACTAGATTCTTACTCGCCCTCGAGTAAGACTAAAAACTCAAACTGAAATTAAACAATGTAATAGATAACTAAACCTTCCAATGATTGAACTACCACTACCACCTGCACAACTTCAAGCAAATCAAAAACCAGAATTTCAACTCAATAACTCTAAGAATTAACTTGGATGCATAGTTCAGAAGTAAGCAATTCATACAGACACAAAACACCTCTTTTGACACCCATATCACAACCATTCTACACTCTCCGACATTCCGTTAACCCATGTTCAATAAGCTTGAATGACATACCTTTCTCCACTAATGTTGACAATTCTTGATTGGAATCAAAAGGTCTTTTTCGGTTATAATAGCATGGCTTAGGTAAAACGGGTAGATGAGAAGTCATTTAGGCTACATTATACCATAAGCACAATTATACCAAACAAGCACCCACACTTATCCATTCTTTCATCCCAAAGAAACTAGTAAGAGAATACACTTTTCTTTTTGTCTTTCCTATGTGCCTACCTCATTGTTCACATTTGATTCTCAAGAAGAAATTATCACATTTATTTTTTTTTTCTTTTGTTTTCTTTTCTTCTTTCTTTTTTTTTACAATAGAGGCACAACACATAACAACTATTATTTTTTTTCCAATCTCTTACTTTCAAAATTACTCCCCCACTTACAATAATTCATTCCCCCCCAAACTTGTTTAACAGCTTATGGCATAATAAGGTACGTTGAGGATGAAAGTAGTTAAAGATAACGAATTAAGCTTAGTTAAGTGGTGAAACTTTCTTTTTAAAAATAGGCTAAGGCTCAACTTTGGGTAAACTAAGAATAAAACTTTTTAGGTAGGCTTGAAAGGCTCAATGGATCCAAAGAAAACTTGCCTAAATCACTTTCCAAACAGAAATCAACAACAGCTTCGCTTCAAGAGAGTATGTCAAACAAAGTCTATTCCATGTCAAGCCAATCATTCCACAATCCAAATAGAACAAAAGTGATACGCGTCAAAAATAAATATTTTACATCTAAATGAACAACCTTCTAACACACATCCAATTTAATTCAAAGAGTTATGACTCAAGCACACGGTTAAGATTCCAATCCATTGCACAAGTAAATAATGGTGGTTCAATAAATCTTTCAACTTAGCTATCAACACATGACACTAAAGATAACAAAGACTAACTAAAAACGAAAAAAAAAAAAAACTGAAAGAAACTGAAAAAAAAAATTAAATCTCTCAACAAATTAAATCTCTCCCCCCAAACTAAAGATGCACATTGTCCACAATGTGTTAAAATAAAATTGTGGTTGAGAGATACTTACCTGAGCGCCATATCAACAAGCGGTTGACGCCCGTAATAAGTGTCATGCAAGACAACTTGAAAATTGTTGTTGTACTTGTCTTCAAGCTTGGCAAGTGATGAGTTTGGACTAAAATCAGTACAACAACATAAGACTTTGGATGATGTGCTTGGGGAGAAGCCTTTGGTAACTCGAAGAGAATACAATATGGAGAATGCGGCATTAGTGGAAAATAAGGGTCCATTGGTGGTTCATAATATAGTGGTGTTGACAACCTCAAATCAACAACTACAAGTGATTCTTCTACCACCAATGGCACCTCTTTCTTGCTTTTCTCAAATAACCTCTCAATTGGTTGTTCAGTTTCCTCATGACCATCCACATCCTTGACTGTGATTTGATCTTCAATAATTTCATCATTGAGGATGGATGTTTCTTCATTCACCAAATTGAGTTCATCATTTGTTGAGCAAGCATCCAATGTATCCAAATTTTCAACCACTTCAAAGGATTCTTTCTCTTCAATTCTAGGCTCAGTCTCTTCTATGTATTCATCTGATGGTGCTTCTACTATATTCAAACAACTATCATAACTTTCGTTATTTGAGTTATTATCCTTAAAACTCTCTAAATCCTGCGCCATTAAATTATCACATAGAGCTTTTAACATGTCCGCCAATCGATTAATCTCTTTTGGAAGTGATAGTATATCCTCCTCTTCTTCAATTGGTTGGGGTGAGTTTGGACAATAAGGAGGGTATTGATGACTCCAACCTTGAAGTGATGGATTCCAATGCCAACCATAATCAAAATCTGCCATATCATTCAACAGATTTATTGCTTCATGGACTCTCCTTAACAAAGGCTCTCCAGTAACCTCTGCTCCATAATCCACCCAACTTTTTGTTTCATCATCAAGTCCATTATAAAAGAGCCACGTAAAACATCCACTTGAGAAAGTGGGATAACATCTCTCTCCAAGCTCTTTAAATCTCCTCCAAGTAGAATAGAATGATTCATTGTGTTGTTGGGCAAAATCCTCAAGATATAGCATCTGGATTTATCTTGCAGGTCAAACTCATAAATACAACATTAGTAAAATTAAAAAAAAAAAAAAAAACTAAATTAGTAATTAGAAGATAAAAATTTGAAACAACAAAATTAATACTAAAACTAAAAAGAAAAACCAAATTAGAACAAAATTTAATTTTTAATAATATTACAAAATTTAATCTAAAAGAAACAAAATAAGAAATAAGCAAAAAGAATTAACCAAAGTAGAAGTTAGTATAATTTTGTGTAATATTAATCTTTATACAATTCCCCGGCAACGGCGCCAAAAACTTGTTGCGAAAATTATTAATTACTACGCAAGTGCACGCAATCAAGTAGTATACTCACGCAAGTGAGGTCGAACCACAGGGAATTGGATTAATTACTACTAAACTATACTTATAATTTTATTTGGCAAATCAAAAGTATTTATGATTGAAAAAGGAAGAAAGAAATTCAAGAAACTTAAAGAAACAAGTGAATATTAATCAAGATGAGAGAATAGGGAGACGAATCATGTTGTTAAGTTACCAATGTTAATGTCTAATTGCTATCCTTCTCTTGAAGTGAATGACAGATTATAAATTAACCTAGCTCTTTTCAGATCTTCTAGGTTCTAAATCTCATGCTCTCTAATAAATCTCTTAATTAAACTAACATGAAATCAGCATTAAGCAATAATCTAAATGTCACAAAGGCTATGTAAATACTTTCGTTTCACATCAAAACCTAGACTATCCAATTTTAGCATTCTCAATTCTCACTTTTCAGATTTCGAATTGAGATCATAAAACATGTAAAAGGTGATCAATCTTGCACATGGAAATTAAACACAAATATGAATAGTGTTCACAATCAAGATGGAGGAATGGCAATTATTTATTAACTAGGAAAAACTTAAACAACATTCATCATTCTCCCTAAATAGGAGTTTAGTTCAAAACATCCATAATCAAATCCATAATTAACATTGAAACAGAAAATAGCATAGAAAAATTAAAGAGAAGAGAAAGAACTAGTTGAAGCAATTGATCCGGGTCGCCACAAGCCGCTCTTCTAGCCTCCTCCTTTGTTTCTAGGGCTCCAATTCTGAATGAACCCTAATTTCCACGAACTCCATCTATTTAAACCAAGTCTCATCCTTAAAATTCGTGAAATTACAAAACTGCCCAAAAATCCCGTCTCTGGGTCCCCGTCGCGACTGGCAAAGCCCCCGTCGCGACGGGAGTTCAACTTCAACTTCTTGAAAACTTTCTGCCAGTTTCTGTCGCGACTGGAAAATTCCCCGTCGCGACTGGAACAGGCAACGACACCATTCTTGGTTTTTCTTCTCGATTCTTTCACCATTTTTCCTCAATTCTTGTACATACTTTCTTTAAATGCCCGAGGACCTGAAACAAAAGAATCAAGCGTAATATAGCCCTAAAACTAGAAACAAAGAGTGAAAACTAACCGCAAATATGACCCGAAACTTAGACTAATTTTAGCCTAACAATGACTTCCAATCTTTTATTGATAACAAATCAGATTAGATTGTAATGGGTTTTATTTAGGGCATAAAATCCCAACAAAAAACTGACACAATAACATGTAAAATCCCTAAAACCTAAATTAGATGCATACTGCTCACACCCCTAACCCTCGATCGTCCTCTTCGATTTCTCTGGCAAAATAGGAGACCCCTTTGTTCTCTTCAAAACTACGCCCACTCGAGCCCCTTTCGTTCTCTTCAAAATCGGCCTCTTAACCCCATCTCATCCACTTCAAAAACCCTTCAACCCATTCTCTTTCTCCTCTTATTTATCGGGCAGAGACCCAACCCCGAAGGCCTCCTCCTCTCTTTTTTGTCATCTGCTTAATCGGGCAGTGACCCAACCCTGGCGGCCTCCTCATATCTTCTTCGTCTTCTGCTTAATAGAGCGGTGACCCAACTACCGTCTTTGACCTCCTACTCCAATTTGTTATAACAGGTATATTTTTTTTGTATTTCAATACATTTTTTTTTATCATGCTACTCAAATCATAGCATTTAAAATTTGAAAATAGAACTAATGAAAATGAGTGATCAAGTCATTTTTGTTTTTTTTCTTTTTTTTTTTGCTATTATTAGCTACATATATATATATATAAAAAAAAAAAAGAGTCTTAGTTGTTTCATTTTAGCTTAGTGAAAGAAGACGAGACCATTCAATTTCTAGTATCATTGTGTTTGATATTAAAAGTAGTTCAATTATTACTTGTTCTGTTAAGAGTTTGGTACGGCTGTATTGTTAGTTGTATCCCAACGGCCTTCTTTAATCTTGCAGGTTAGCCAAGAGCAGTTCTCCCCAACAGTAGGATGGCCCCTCCTTTTATGAGAGTTAATCCTATATTAGATTGGTTATACAAGATCGTGCGTGATCTCTTTGCTTCCTTCTGTAGGTTCTTTTCTTTCATCAAATGAATGTGAATATATTAGAACATAATGTCTTACAAATAACTTGTTCAGAGGAAAAAATTGATAAATCTTATGTTAATTCCATTTTTGACATATTTAATTGACAAAAATATTTTATTATTTATTGTATATCTTCGGTTGGAGTATTTAAATTGGTGTCCACATTTTGTGTATCTAAATTTGGAAGGAAAGTTGTCTAGCTTTCCTATTTATGGAAATTGAGGTAAAAACTTCAAATTGGAATCTGAGTTTCACTAAAACCCTATGGACGAGTGGAAATGAATGTTGTAAGGTTAAACTCAAAGCGCAGCCAGATAATCAGATGTTAAGGTTATACATAAACGAGATTTTCAAGTCCTAAAACTCAGTATTCTATGGTTAACCAAGAACAGTTCAAGAACAGGCGAGATTCATAGCAAAAAATCCAGAAATCAGGCATGCATTTCATTGCAATTATGTAACAGAAAGAAATGAAGAACTTAGTCACTAATTTGAAGCTTTCTCGCTCTGCTCGGATGGAATCATTAGAAGTTTTCCTGTGAATTCCTTGAACGATTTGGGAGAAAATTTGGCTAAAAGATCTTTGCTGTAGTGCAAAATGGCTAAAAGGATTGTTAGGGATCCTTAATCCTATTTATAAGCAATCTGAAAAGAGGATTAATCATTCCCAAATTCGAATTTTTCGAATTTCCCCCTAAAAGTATATGTTACGCACTCATTACAAGGAGTGTAACCGTCAAACACACGCAAGCATCGAACCCTAATTCGAGGTAAAATCGTCAATTAGCATTAAATGGATAGAAATTGAAGCAAACCCTAGTCAGGGTCACATCGATTCATCATCTGACATGAACAACAAGCGTCACCCATCCGGACAAGACTCCAGGCTAAGTGAAGTCCACGTGCAACCAGGAAGGTCCCACGCAGACTTGGGGAGCAAATATTTGTTGGGTTTTATGCCCTAAATAAAACTCATTTCAATATAATCAGATTTACTTATTAATATAGATCAGAAATAACATTTAATGTTGCATGGTTCACATGATTTATTTCATGATTATATGTACATAATGTATAGATTCATCTGAAACCCTTTTCACATACTTGTTCCTGTTTATTGTGCCGTCAACACATTGGAAAGTAAACATGACTATGTGGATAAAGTTTTCTAGATTTATCAGACACAGGGTTTTACTGATATGATAATCTACAACAGAGTTTACTTGCATTTGGAGAAGTGCTATGTTCTTTCCAGAGCATTGGTTAAAGTAAAGCTATTGGTTAAAGTAAAGCTCAGGTTGGATGCATGGAGTATGCATCGGAAGGGACCGATATTGAACTTTGACTTAGATTTAATTAAACTTACCGTAAAATCTATTCAAGTCAATATCGCCTAGTTAATCCTAGATCAAATGATCTTAATCCTGTTATGATTAGGCTCAATCTTGAAAGGCTATTCGTGTTCCTTGAATTGTTAGTTAAGCCTGCTTTTAGGTCAGGGTGATACGTACTTTTTGGGAACACGGTAGTGCAATTGAGTGGGAGCGCTAGCATAAACATGGAATCTATAGCTTCTATCTGGCGAATAGTAAGCAAAGGATGATCACCTTCGAGCTTGACCAAACGAAAATAAATGGTGGAGATCTCATTTCACATAAGCTGAAATATCATTTATACGGGGTCAAGTGTTTTAAGGAATAAATACATAGTAGGGTGTTACGGTAATTTAATCCCTTTACTGTGTAGATCATTCATATAGAGGATCATTGATCAAATTAGGATTATAACAATGGATAACTAATGATGTGTCTATATGGTGGAACATATAGAGCATTCTATATACTGAGAGTGCAACTCTAAGTTCTATGCGTGGATTCAACGAAGAATTAATAAGTTAGTGAATTTTAGTGCTAAATTCTTGATCTACTTATTGGAAGCTCGGTTATATAGACCCATGGTCCCCCCACTAGTTGAGATAATATTGCTTGTAAGACTCTTATAATTGGTTTTGATTAATCAATTATAATTCTCAAATTAGACTATGTCTATTTGTGAATTTTTCACTAAGTAAGGGCGAAATTGTAAAGAAAGAGTTTATAGGGGCATATTTGTTAATTATGATACTTTGTATGGTTCAATTAATAAATATGATAAATAACAATATTATTTAATAATTATTTATAGTTATTAAATAGTTAGAATTGGCATTTAAATGGTTGAATTAGGAAATTGGCAATTTTGAGAAAATCAGATACAAAAGGTGTTAAAATTGCAATATTGCAAAAAGCAAGGCCCAATCCATTAGTGTATGGTCGGCCACCTATTGTAGTATTTTAAGTTGATTTTTTCATTATTTTAATGCCATATAATTCAAATCTAACCCTAGTGGAATGCTATAAATAGATAGTGAAGGCTTCAGGAAAATTAGACTTTCTTCTGACACTTCTTCTGATTCAGAAAAACTGAGCCTTCTCTCTCCCTATCTTTAGCTGACCACTCTCTCTCTTCTTCCTTGATAATTTCGAAATCCTTAGTGTATGAGTAGTGCCCACACACATCAAGTATAGTGAGGAAGATCGTGAAGAAAGATCATCAGCAAAGGAGTTTCAGCATCAAAGATTCAGAGAAAGAGATCCAGGTTCAGATATTGATAATGCTCTGCTACAGAAAGGAATCAAGGGCTAGATATCTGAACGGAAGGAGTCATATTATTCCGCTGCTCCCAATGTAAGGTTTCCTAAACTTTATATGTGTTTATTTCATCGTTTTAGAAAGTTCATATTTAGGATGTTAATAAACATACTTGTGAGTAGATCTAAGATCCTGGTAAAATAATATCCAACAACTGGTATCAGAGCCATGGTAATTGATTTACTTACATGTAATTTGGACTTTAAAATGATTGTTTGTATGTTCTTTGGATGGTATCATGTTGTATTGAGTGTTATTTGATGATTGATTGATGTTTGTGAAATTTTCGTGAAAAATAATTGTGATTTCGTTTCTGTAATTATTTTTATTGGATAGTATGGAAAAAATTAAGCAAGTTAGCCTTTTACAGAACTCAATTTGGATTTTATTTGAATTAGTTATGATTTTTTGAAGATTTGACAAAATCGAGTGTCCGATAGTTTCATGATCGCAGAACTGTCCGTACAGTTTCGAATTTTTCCTTTTTTCTTCAATTTTTCATACTTTTTCATGGAATTAGCTTCCAATTTTTTGTATGGTTTTGTATATATACTATTACTATTCCTAATTCAATTCTAATTATCATTTTGAATTAATTTAAATTTTTTTTTAATTTAATTCAAGATATTAGTGTAATTTGAATTTGAATAGAATTAGTATTTATATTTTTGCTTAAAAATCTATCTTATTTTTAAATTTGATTATATTTTTTTTAAAATTTAAGGTCAGATATTTTAAGATATTTATAATATCTTTTAAGATATTTATAATATCTTTTAAGATATTTAAAAATATTTTATCTTTTAAGATATTTATAATATCTTTTAAAGATATTTATAATATCTTTTAAGATATTTTAAAAATATCTTATCTTTTAAGATTTTTTAATTAAATCTTTTTAGATATTTTGACCATATTTAAATTTAAAATAAGATATTTATAATCATGTAATTTTAAATAGATATAAGATATTTTGCTAATTTTTTAAATTTTGTTATTTTATTTATTTAAATTACATTTAAAATTTGAAAAAGATATTTATTTATCTTTTCTAATTTTTTATTTAATTTTTATTTATAAAATAATATTTAAAATTTAAAAGTAGTTAGCAAATTTTTGAAATGATATTTAGGTTGGTTCAAACCTAATTTTTCAAAATTGTAGGTTTAATTTTAAATTTAAATATATAATTAATTTTCGAAATTTTTTTAAAATTTTTTTTCGAAAATCCATTTTAATAATATTTCGAAATTAATTATTTAATTTAAAATTAAATAAATCCTACATCCAACTATCCAGCTAACCTTGTCATATGAGTATGTGGTTTTAGCTTGTTTGTAAGTTTTCAAAACCTATTATTACTTGATTGCAAATAGCCATGGTTACCTTTTGCCAGATCTAATGATCTGATGGCTCCCTTGGTCAAGATAATAATTTGTAACAGGTATATTTACAATCTTCTTTCATCTGTGTATGACCTAGCAACATGATAGGAACCATCCAAAGTGTGCTTGTGTGAGCCTATGTGTTTAATTTTATTATAGATGCATATAGGTTAATGTTGCTAAAATAAATTATCATAGTTTTTGATAGAATTTATTTAGGCCCATTTAGTTTTTGGGCCTATTCAATTAATAACAGTTGTTCTTATTAAGGTTAAATTCCTCTCTTTTGGGCCTTGTATGAGAGTTGGGAGCCATAGAAGTGGGTACGACATACTGAACTCCAAGACTCCCTCACACAAACCACCCCAATTGTGAAGGCCCATTTGCTCGATTTGAATGATCGTACTAGGTTAATTACACTAGTTTAACCTAATTAAAATTGATTAGCAACATAATTAATTTCATTTATTTTGAAATTAATTTAAGAAAAATATAGTTTAAAGAATTATTTTTTATTCTAAGCTAAACTATATGTATTTTCTTGTATTTAATTAAATATAGAATTATAACCATCTAGATTCTTTCTGGAACTTAATTTAAATTTTTCATTAAATATTCTTATTTAAGTTGATATTTAGTTATCTACAACTAACCAACTTAAATCTGAATATCTTTTGAATTTCAAATTTCAAAATTAAGTTGAGGAATTTTAGGCATTGGTTATTAAGATTCTTTAGATATTTTTTAAGTTAATATCTTTTCGAATATTAACTTAAAATGGAATATTTTTGAATTAAGTGGTTACAACTTAATTTTTGATATTTAATTAAATTTAAATTTGAAAATATTTAAGTTCTAGATTTTTTCTAGTACAACTTAAATTAGATATTTTTTTCAAATTTTGTGGAAAAGATACTTAGTCAAATAAGATATTTTCTAGATAGTTATTTCTAGACTACTTATTATTTCTAATATTAAATAGGAAAATATTATACATTGTGAAATTAATTATTTAAATAATTAATTTTGGTACAATTTATTTTAAGTATATTTTTCCTAGTATTAAACTAGAAATTAATAATTAAGCCTTCTCTACACTTAATTATTTATTTCTTGAATTTAATACATTTAATTAATTTGAAAATTAAATATCTAAGTTGATTTTTATCATCATACTTAAATATTTCTTTTTCATGACATTTAATTAAATAGAAAATTATTTTTAGTTGAAATTTAATTTTTCAACTAAATTTAAATAATTTTCAAAATATATTTTTTCTTTATTTTATTAATCAATTTTCGAAATTGCATTTCTTAAATGCTAGAATTTTGAATTTTATCTTGAAAAATAGATTAAGTTGTAAATTAATTATTTATTTTAATTAATTCTTGGATCAACTTAAATCAATGATTTTTTTCATTTATTGATTAATTTAAAATAAATTGAATTAAAGTATATTATTAGAAATTGAATTAATTAGTCAAAGGAAAATTTAGATAGATGATATTTTTGCCTGAAGTATTTTTCTAGTGTATTTAATTAAATAGAAAATTAATATTTCAGTTGATTTTCATCATCATACTTAAATATTTGAAATTTTTCTTATATATTTAATTAAATAGGAAAATTATATTTTTTGTTGTAAATTAATTTTATTAATTAATTTTGGGCCAACATTAAATTAGAATAATTTTTCCAGGATTTATTTTTTATTTTAATATGCATTTTTCGAAAATTGTATTCTTATATACTTTAATTTTTCGAAATGCAATATATATTTATAGAAAATAAATTTGAGTTGTAAATTAATTTAAATTAATTTTGTAACAACTTAAATTGAATATTTTTCTAAATATTTATTGGAAATTATTACTAAGATGGAAATAATTCATGTTATTTTCATATCCATCTAAGTAAAAATTTATAAATATTAAATTAAAATTTATATTTAGAATTTTTCATTCTAAATTGGAAATTTTAATTAAATAAATATATATTTAAAATAAATAGAATAAATAAAGAGAATCAAAGAAAATACAACTCACTTTAAATAATGAGCTTGATTATTATTAAGATATTCGATCTCCATTGTTGGTCTTACAAAAGTTAAATGTTTTCAATATAACCTCGAGACGCTAGACTTCGTCCCCCTATGGATGGTTATTCGTTGAACGCATTTAACACCGTAAGATTTCATTTGATAAGTGTTTTGTAAGTTTTCGTCTCTATTAGACTCTCCCCTACGGTGACTACTTAGAGATAAACTTATGAAACATGAAACAATGGTGGAAGCTCATAAAATGAGAATAACCTTGACTCTCGCCTACCGGGACAACGTTGGATTCTTATTTTGATCGAATAAAAGGTTGCTAGAATGGTTTCTATTTTAGATGAGCTGACAACTCTATTCAATAAATGATGCTTTGACTCTCGCCTCCGGACACCGTATCGCTTATTGAAAACCTTGGAAATTATTTAGGATTGTATGTTTTAGTATTTTTACTAGTCATTCCTACTTGCTATATGTTTATAATTTCTGAATTGTGTATGAATTTATATTGAACCATGTTATTTTCTGTTATTAAGTTGTAGTTTAATTTCGAATCTTCATTGTTGGTCTAACATGTTTGTTTTTCTAATGAGATAAATCCCTAATGGATTTTCACCATTAGACATACATAATAGTGTTAGATCTCAAAAGATAAGTATTGTATATGCGACATCTAACTGTTCATCAATTGATGACACCTTAGACTAGTATTTTTACAATATGAAACAAGAAGATTACATAAATAAGATTACTTTGTCTTTCGCTAATCGAAGCATCGTTGGATTCTTATTTTAAACGAAATTATCCTAATTTCTCTTAGCTTATTCATTTCGAATTAGCTTTATAACATATCATTGGATGAATGGTCTATAAATCATTTCATGTCATTCTATATTTTCTCTTAAGAAATTAAATGACGCATATGATTATAATCCCGAAATTCTATTCCCAATTGATATAAATCCTCAATCTTAGAAATCTCCTACTTGTATGGGAAAATCTGACTTAGAGTTAGATAGTAGTGGTGGTCCAAGAAAGAATTACTCATTATATTTGGTTGAATTTAAGTCTTTGACTTTAATTTTAGAATCCAAACAGAAATTTTCTTATATTTCTAATTCCAGATACAATACAGTTACACTTTCTCAAGTGTTTAATATCCATCTTTTATTAATGGATTCAAACTGTATGGAATATGAGTTAGGTATTCTGTGACTGTGGATCCACTTGCACTATTCTAAGAACTCTTTGATGTAACTAAACCTATGTCATCAAAAGACACTACCACATTTTTTTTAATCTATGGCATTTGTATCTTGTTCATAGTGAATTTGACATGATCAATCTCTGCAAAGAGTTAATATGCCTATATCCACTGAAAGTAGTCTCATTCGCAGAAGGATGTACATTCAGGGGTGGATATGAGTTTTTCGTTGTATTCTTAAAACGATTACTCTAGATTATACCTTTTAGCAAAGAAATTTGAAATGTTTGAAAATTTTCATTAATTTCTAGCAATGGTTAAAACCATTAAGGTAAGTGGTTAAAGATCTTGCGAACTGATAGGGGTGGAGAAATAGTTAGTAGATATGCAGTTCAAAGATCATTAAATTGATTTTTGAATTATATCCAAACTTACCTCCCCAGAAATTTCGAGTTGCATGTTGATGATTAGTTACTAGTCGTTGCCTAAATCCTTCTATGGTAATACAATTTCTATAATGATGTAATGGTTGTATACTTAATGTAAATCATTACTAGATTCATGGATGACCTAATCAAAATCTTAAGAAAAGCTAGAACTGTTAACCATGGTTTGTTAGCTATTCTAAGTGATTAGGGGTTGACCATCCCATTGTCAATAGATAAGAAAGTGTTTCTTCAAACAAATACTACTTTTCTAAGAAAATGACTAAGTCTGAAAAACAAGTAGCAAATAAGGGAGATATTTAATTCTTGATTCCAAAAAGTGTTCTATCATCTTATATAACATATGATGATCCCACTGCCTCTGTTGTCTTGTCACAACCGAAGAGATCAATACCATTTAGTTTTCTTAGACATAATTCACGGTGCCTTGTCGTAGTGGGAGAGTTTCTAGGAACTCACCTTCTTATGACTTGGGAGACACTAGTGATTAAAATCCATTGTGAGTTTAAACAAGTAATGGATTGTCAAGATAAGAAACTAAGATAAAAGCCAATAGAACTATGGTTTAATCCATTCACATGGAATAACCTAAAGTTTTCTATTACAAGGACATAAAAGGAAATTTTAGTTAATAAGTCTATTCAATGGACTTAACAAAACTTCCTGTTCCTAGTATTATAGGTTTGAGTTTATCTAAACCTATGGCTTGTGGTATACCTGGGAATTACTTACTCTAATGCAAGCAACTTACTTTAGTAAGATGCTGAAGCATTTTCTTTCTAATGGCAATCTATAGAAGCTTCACAACTTCTAAGGTATAGATTTTATTTATCTAAGGAAAAGTTTCAACTATTCCAGAAAAGATAAAGCCATGAAAGAATTTCTTAAATCAACAGTGAGAGGTCTTAGATATGCTTTTGTATGCCTTAGACCAGACACCTGCTGTTGAGTGGGAGTAATGAGTAGGTATCAGATTAATCCAGGAGAAGAACATTGGAAGACAATCAAGTAAATCCTAAGATTAAGAAGAGGAACTATATGTTAGTCTATAAGGGTGTGTTTAAAACTCTTAGACTACACCATATCAGATTTCGAAATTTGCCTTTGTGCTAGTAAATCTTTCTGATAAGATGGTGGTTACTCTGGGGGTGGAATAGTGATTTTGGAGAAGTGTAAAAACCTATCTGAAGTCTCTAGGTCTACCAGAGAGGGACTGGATGTTAAGGTTGCAGGAAAGGTACTTATTCAGTCTAAGAAAAGTTCTATACATTTTTGGCATCATTCCAAATTGCCTTAAACTACTAGTGTTAATTTCCTGATTAACCAAATGTAGTTGCCAAAGATATAGAATCCAGTATCCCAAGAGAGTAGACATATAGAGAGGAATTTCACATTATCAATGATTTTGTGATTAAAGGAAGAGTAATAGTGGAGAAAAGGTTGTGGTTAATTCAACCTTTCAGATCCTATTACGAGGAGTTTACTACTACTACACTTGATTTGTATATCAAGGTGTTGAGATTATTTGAAACGCACTTTTTGTTTTATATTAGTGCAAGTGGGAGTTTGTTGGGTTTTATGCCCTAAATAAAACTCATTTCAATATAATCAGATTTACTTATTAATATAGATCAGAAATAACATTTAATGTTGCATGGTTCACATGATTTATTTCATGATTATATGTACATAATGTATAGATTCATCTGAAACCCTTTTCACATACTTGTTCCTGTTTATTGTGCCGTCAACACATTGGAAAGTAAACATGACTATGTGGATAAAGTTTTCTAGATTTATCAGACACAGGGTTTTACTGATATGATAATCTACAACAGAGTTTACTTGCATTTGGAGAAGTGCTATGTTCTTTCCAGAGCATTGGTTAAAGTAAAGCTATTGGTTAAAGTAAAGCTCAGGTTGGATGCATGGAGTATGCATCGGAAGGGACCGATATTGAACTTTGACTTAGATTTAATTAAACTTACCGTAAAATCTATTCAAGTCAATATCGCCTAGTTGATCCTAGATCAAATGATCTTAATCCTGTTATGATTAGGCTCAATCTTGAAAGGCTATTCGTGTTCCTTGAATTGTTAGTTAAGCCTGCTTTTAGGTCAGGGTGATACGTACTTTTTGGGAACACGGTAGTGCAATTGAGTGGGAGCGCTAGCATAAACATGGAATCTATAGCTTCTATCTGGCGAATAGTAAGCAAAGGATGATCACCTTCGAGCTTGACCAAACGAAAATAAATGGTGGAGATCTCATTTCACATAAGCTGAAATATCATTTATACGGGGTCAAGTGTTTTAAGGAATAAATACATAGTAGGGTGTTACGGTAATTTAATCCCTTTACTGTGTAGATCATTCATATAGAGGATCATTGATCAAATTAGGATTATAACAATGGATAACTAATGATGTGTCTATATGGTGGAACATATAGAGCATTCTATATACTGAGAGTGCAACTCTAAGTTCTATGCGTGGATTCAACGAAGAATTAATAAGTTAGTGAATTTTAGTGCTAAATTCTTGATCTACTTATTGGAAGCTCGGTTATATAGACCCATGGTCCCCCCACTAGTTGAGATAATATTGCTTGTAAGACTCTTATAATTGGTTTTGATTAATCAATTATAATTCTCAAATTAGACTATGTCTATTTGTGAATTTTTCACTAAGTAAGGGCGAAATTGTAAAGAAAGAGTTTATAGGGGCATATTTGTTAATTATGATACTTTGTATGGTTCAATTAATAAATATGATAAATAACAATATTATTTAATAATTATTTATAGTTATTAAATAGTTAGAATTGGCATTTAAATGGTTGAATTAGGAAATTGGCAATTTTGAGAAAATCAGATACAAAAGGTGTTAAAATTGCAATATTGCAAAAAGCAAGGCCCAATCCATTAGTGTATGGTCGGCCACCTATTGTAGTATTTTAAGTTGATTTTTTCATTATTTTAATGCCATATAATTCAAATCTAACCCTAGTGGAATGCTATAAATAGATAGTGAAGGCTTCAGGAAAATTAGACTTTCTTCTGACACTTCTTCTGATTCAGAAAAACTGAGCCTTCTCTCTCCCTATCTTTAGCTGACCACTCTCTCTCTTCTTCCTTGATAATTTCGAAATCCTTAGTGTATGAGTAGTGCCCACACACATCAAGTATAGTGAGGAAGATCGTGAAGAAAGATCATCAGCAAAGGAGTTTCAGCATCAAAGATTCAGAGAAAGAGATCCAGGTTCAGATATTGATAATGCTCTGCTACAGAAAGGAATCAAGGGCTAGATATCTGAACGGAAGGAGTCATATTATTCCGCTGCTCCCAATGTAAGGTTTCCTAAACTTTATATGTGTTTATTTCATCGTTTTAGAAAGTTCATATTTAGGATGTTAATAAACATACTTGTGAGTAGATCTAAGATCCTGGTAAAATAATATCCAACAATATTATCCTGTTTTCGCACCATGACGTGGCAATAGGAATGGATGACACGTGTCCCATATTTTAGATACTTGGACGGATAAGAATATCCCTAGTAGCCCACAAATGACTACTCAACATCTATAACATTTAGACATCAGAGCAGGATGCATGATTGAGGAGATGTCTGACCAAGATGCAGACATGTTTATGCCGAGCGAAGCATGAAAGATGACAATTCCAAAGGTCGGTCTCATTGTGTCCGGATGCAAAGACAATCCCTGTAATTACGAGATTGAGTTAGAGAATAACGACAACACATCCTAGTTTCCTATTTCTCACATTGTAATTATAGAATTAATGTAGTTTCCTATTTTACTCATTATAGGCAAAAGGAAAACCATCCCTCATGTATTAAGTCCCTATAAATAGTGGCATAACCTCACTATGACGGGGATCGAGAGAATTGCCTCAGAATACATTCAAGAGAGAAAAGAGTGATTTAAGAGGGAAAGTTACTCAGAGATCAAATTGTAAGAGCTTTCAAGAGGAAGAACATTCTGTTTCTTCTCTCAAATCAATACAAATACAAGGGGAGTAGGCTATTGCTATACTTACGGAGCCAAACTTCTTTAAAATCTGGTGTTCACTTTATTTTACTATTTTTTTCTTTCTTTTACTTATATTATTTAATCGTTTTATTTTTGACTCACTGTTATTGGCTAGAAGTGAGGTCAAAAAGGTATTTTCTTTGATCTCACGTAATTCTCTTGGGTTCGACTTCGTTCTTCACAATCTCTACACTACAATAAAGATTCGTGCGCGTGGAAGTTGATAAATGTAAAATGTACCATTTATGTACCAACGTGGCCCTAGGCTGGTGGTGTAGGGGTCTGCTGCCACTAGCATTGCGCCACCATGGTAGAGGTAGTTTGTTCGAACATTTATTTGGTGTCTTATCTATTTATTTTTAACAGGTCTATACACCTGTTTATACCCCCAAAGTACCCCAAAAAATATCCCTGTTTGCAATCCTCAAAGTACCCATGTTTTCACTCCTTTAGACACCTTCTCGCATGACCTCAAGAACCTTCCTGGAAGTCTTGCGAAGCTGGTGGCGCTGGTCTTGCACCACCATCTCCTTCGTATTTGCAAAGAATCGTCAGTAAGTATTATTTTTTTTTTCTTTTATAACTTTTTCAATATAACGCGGAATTAAACGATTCAAGATGTTTTAGAAAGCTGAGAATAAGATCCACAACTTTCATGTTTATGAACAAATCTAATTCTATGTGTAACATTGTTTAAATCCACTAGCAAGTTCTACTACCTATTCAATGGTCTCTCCAACCTTGCTTGTGTCCAGCTAGAAATACCTCAAATGATTCTAAGCAGATAATTGGCCTTTGAAAACCCTTGTAAAGTGGGGTCTTCCTCGTTTGGAACTAAATAGATATTTGGCATAACTTGGAAATTACACATTGTGAAATTTAGCTAATAACAAAAACCAAGAGACACATGCGGTATATTTTATAACCTAGGAACCATCATAGTATAGTCTCTATATTTAAAAACATCACTTGCATACAACTTCAATGTCCAAATTCACGTCCAATACTAATGAAACGATGATCATACTATATATTATATTATATATGTATGAATATAAACAATTGTAAAGCTGTAAAAGCATCAATTACAATTTATATATTTTAAGCAATATGCTATTTATTAGTTGTAAATGATTTAAAAACAATATTAAATAATAAGTGAATGAATCAATTACATACTCAAAAACAATAAGTATTAAAATTAGAAACATGCACGAATATCAGCTGATACATAAATAGCACACAAACACAGCTTCAGCTTCAGAGAGTCCTCTTTTAATCAGATAATATCACTATATGTCCCAAGTCTCTTCCCAAAAGAAAAAAATAAACAATGACGACGACACCAACCAGTTCTCTCCTCCTCCTCCTTCTCCTTCTTCCTTTCATGGTCTCATCCCAAACCTGCCGCCGAACTTGCGGAAAACTCCCTCTGAAGTTCCCCTTTGGCGGTGGCCCTGGCTGTGGTGACCCCCGCTTCCAACAATACGTGACCTGCAACACCATAGACGATCATGGCCAAGAGCAACTCACCCTCACAACTCACACCGGTTGTTACCAAGTCACAGCTATAGACTACGTCAACCAAGTCCTTTACATCTCAGACCCTTCCATGTCTACATGCTCATGCATCAACACTCAACCCTCCAAAGGCTTTGGCCTTGACTCCGATGCTCCTTTCTCATTCCATGACGAAACGGTCTTCGCTTTACTTGACTGTTCTCTTTCTTCATCACCAATTTACCATTCTGATGGAGGCAACGGCTCTGACCAGTACAAAGTTCCACTGTGTGATAATCAAGGAACAGTTCCCATATGCAGCTTCTTATACTCTTGTAGAGCTATTAGTACTATAAACCTTCCTATCTCTACGTGCTGTGTTTATACGCCGGTCGATCTCGGGCCGGCATACGACATGGACTTGGAGAAGTTGAAGTGCTCTTCTTACTCTGCCTTTTACAGCTTTAATGGAAGACAATCTGACCCTGATAGTTGGAAGTATGGGATGGCTTTGAAATATAAGTTTAGTGTTTATAATGAGTATCCTAGAACTTGTGCCGAGTGTGAAAAGAGTTATGGAGTGTGTGGATACACTGGACCTTACAACTCATTCATATGTAACTGTGCTTCTGGTATTAATTCTACTTCTGATTGTTATTTTGGACAGAACTATAACTTTGGTTCAAGACTACTACACCCATGGAAGACAGGTACGAAATGTGGCTTTGTTATTGGTACATTTTAATTTATTGTTATTATTATTTCTTTTGATCAATACTATTGTTATTGTTATTGCTATGTTGTTCAAATTTTCTTACTATGCAATGGCCCATTAATTTTCTTGCAGGGGCAGTACTGTTGGTGTGGTTATTAGTTTGGGTCTTGTGGACATGAAACTACGTTTATCGTCCTTCTTTTGGGCTGATTCTTATAGCTATCATTGTGTTGTGAAAGGAATGTGTTTGGTTAATTATTAATAAGGAAGAAAGGGTAATTATCATTTTGCATTCTTGGGGTAAGCTCAATCGCCATCGTCATATTGTCAGCTCATTTTTATATTATGTTGAAATTTCAAATGTAATTTATTATTATTATTATTATTATTATTATTAAGAAAAATTTAAGATTTACTACATGTACAATCAAATTATGAATTAAAACCATTTCTATATATATTATTTATAGAGGTGATTTGCGTGCCAACTGTTAAACTAATTTATAAAGCAAGACATGTAAGTGAAAAATATGTTAATGGTGACAAAATAAGAATCTGGAATTGGGTCCTACTTTTTCGCTTCCTGTAAGCACTAGATCAAATGAGAATCACTTTTATTACGATTGTTCCTTCTTTATCGTCGTCACTTTATTCGCCTGCACTACAAAGTGATATACAATGTACATGGACAGAGAACATATAAAATAAGAATTAGCTTTAGTGGAAGAAAAAGAAGCCTAGTAAGTTATTTTATTAATAATAATAATGATACCCCCATCAACCTAATAATGAGGTTAAAGAGCCACTTCAAGAAGAATGTGGAATAATTTGCTCACTTTGAAAATATAAAATTATTGGCCGCGCAGAAATGGTGATGAGCGTATTCCTATTTGGTTTTAATGTTTTTTTCTTCTACTTTTCTTCCGATAACATTTATCATTAAAAGGAAGAAAGAAAGTGGGGGCCAAACTTTTATCATAAAGCAGAGTTGGGAAACATCTTCACTTTTTCAATCAGTGCGAGAAACAATTCTTCGGCAAAGTTGACACTAGAGATGCATTTGATATCGTTCATTGACCATAAGTGAATGTGAACTGTTCCACTAATCGCAGTACAAGTTTAATATGTCTATGCGTATAATATGCTTATAGGAAAGAATATATAAGTTGAATTGCCTGCCACCGGGATCAGGAAAACTATATTAGGTGTATAAATAAATGAATTTGGAATGGGGCACAGGCTGCCCCTACTGTGACTTAGAATCTAATCCTTTCGAATATCTACATACATGTAATAATCTTACCGTGTGGTTTCGTCTAAGTTTGTTAGGTAATACTATCTTAGATTATTGTTTTATCTTTTGTCATCTCATGTTACAGCATTGGGGTTTTCCACTTTGCTGCAATTTGGTCCACATGCAAATCATCTGTCTAGGAGATTGGTAGTGTGCAGTGTAATAATCATCAATGCAACCAAACTGGCAGAATTTCAAGCTATGCAGATAACTTACTGGCCTTGAACTGTTGAATTGCTCAACCCACATGCCCATGCTCACGTCTTCCATCTTGAACAACTGAACGTAAAAAAACACTCATGTAAATTGTCAAACCATTGACCTTACCAAAAAAAAAAAATCAACAAAGAAGAAGATTACAGGTAAGATTGATCGGACTTACTCTCAACTTCTGCTTTTCGAACTCGGATATGATAAACTCTGCAATGTCAAGGGATATGATATAGCCTGGACCATTTGCATAAGGTGGATAATCTTCTTCTGGCCATTCCTGGATTTCAGGGAAAATATTGTATATGTGATGAGATCATGTACATACAAGTTCAACGTATTTACAGCAGATGAAGTTTGCAAAATAAATAATTGAAAATATTAAATTAAGAAGTAGAAAATGGTTTTCGATTTCTTCAGGAATGATGTCTTTGAACACACAAAAAAGTACCATATGAACTAATCATGCCTCACTTGTTTTAAACACAAAAATTGACTAGTCCGCAAACAATGTCATCAGATGTAGGAGACCTATCTAAACTTATATCAAAAAATAGTCTAGCATAGTAGTTTATTATCTTACAGTTCGTTATTTATTATCTTTGTTAGTTTTACTAGGACTATATAAGCCTAAGGAAGCAAATGTATTAGCAGGTTAACATATATTGAAATAGAATCTTGTAAAAGAGTTTCTCTTGTTTCAGGTTTTCCCCTTTTCTCATTATTTCCAACCCGCTGCATCACAATGTAAATATATCATCAGACATGAATAGAGCTAGACAATAGGCAGGCAATAAAAGCATGCGGTCATTCAATCTCTACAAAATTAGCGGACTACTTCCAGCAGAAATAACGAGCCCATCAAAGTTCTTTCCTGAGCAGAGGGTTTCATATAAGCCACTAACTTTCAAGAGGATAAGTAGAACAAAGAATTGAAATGTAATCAATTTTCAAGCACATTTAGAACAAGCAAAGAAAGCAGCTATCGGTTAAGAGAATGGAGAACCAAGCAGAATTCATACCTCATATGTCACTGCCCATTTGCCATGACGAAAGGGTTTGTGATGGTAGTTGACGTTTCCAATATAGAGACTTCTATCTCCATGAACTTTGTGTGCCTCCTTAAGCACGGCATCCACCCTAACAAAAGTGTCGTCATCACACTTCATCACATACTTTGCAGCAACAGTACGAACCTGACAAGACCGATAACCAAAGACATTTCAAATTTATGTGTAGAAATGAAAGACACAAATGTAGGAAAATCTTATTCAAACACCACTCACCCCATATTCACATATTGCTATAGTCTTCAACACAACAAGGTCATAGTTATCAATATAAGGGACTATAACAATGTCACCAAAATAATCTGCTTCCTTTTTTAACTCAAAGTTTACCTCCTTTCTTCCATTCTGCAAAAATGAAATTCTTAGACCTTCAATACTGACCTGAAAAGGAAAACTAATACACAAATGATGTTTCAAAACTGAAGAAATGCGATCCATTTATGAATGCACATCTGAACTTACAAGTGCTACGAAAAAACGAGCTACAACATCTGAAGATTTAATTAAGTCGTGCTGCATCCACGACTTCCTTACAGCCATCCGTTCAGCAAAATGGTTACCGGCCGAAAGGATGCCAATGAAAAGTCCCACCTGACCATTGGGAAGATTCGGAGCTTTCCATCTAGTAGACATCTCAAGATGCCTTTGGGGTGAAAAACTAGGATGTGATGTGGGTAAGGAAGCCGCAAATACAGAATGCACATCCACATCCCCATTCACAAAAAGTCCAGTGGCATCATCAAGAACAAAACCCTAAAGAAAAAACAGAATTAGTATGTCCTGGATTTTAGGATGGTTTCAAGAAGTGCCAAAACAATATTGCTTACCGTACGATATGGGAAAGAAGTTACATGACGACCATCAACATTGATATGGTACCCTTCCAAGCCAGCACTCACAGTAAGCACAAATAGCCTGCCCTCTGCGAAAGGATACGGCCAATCTATGGTCACCTTCTTTGTACGGCCAATCAGCCTGTTCAACCACCACAAAGCTTTTGATTCTTCTGAGTGATTATCATCATCACGAATCCACTTCTCGCATTTCACCTGTCCATCAACTATATCAAAAAATAAAAATAAAAAATAATAATAATTAAAACGAAAACTGTAGATGTAAAAATAAATTAATATGATCGAATCTACTCAAAGCTTGTTTTGGAAAAAAAAAAAAGAAAAGATAGTAAATATTTGCAGGTACTGAAATAGAACGAAACTTTCAGGCGCATGAGGGCCAATCTGAATTTGAAAAGAAAAAATAAACAATGAAAAATAAACTTTTGGGCATTTTCCTAAAGGTCCTACAAAAGAAATAATATGATGATTGCCCTGAAAAAGTTAAATTTTTAATTTAGCAAGAAATTGATTTTAAGTACACTCTGTAATAATCTACCTAAAAGATTAAATTCAATTAAATGCGAAAGGTTCATTTTTTTTTTATTTTATTTGTTTACGTTAGATAATTAATCAAGAAAAAACACGTCCTAATCACCTACCAGTTTCTTCGTCGGCCCTGGATTTCCATCCTTCACATCTAAGCGCCGAACCCCATTGCATCCGATAACACGTATTCTGCTCAATCACAGGCTTTCCACTCCAATCTCCCTTGAGCCTCGGATTGAAATGCAATATCCTGGGCGGGTCCTCTCCATCCACGGTCTTCAATCCCTGCAACTCCATCATGAACTGCGAGACCATAACCGATTCATCCCCTTCCTTCAACACTGCTATCTTAGGATCATATTCAGCGTGAGCCCAACGCGGAGTGCCCACAACGGTGATATGAGACCATAGTGTCAGCCCACACGGAAGAACTAAAACTCGATTTCGAGCCTGAAAATCGGAACCAGAAAGTGTAATCGAAGGAGGGCACTCCTCGGACCGGTTGGCAGGCTTGGCAGCTGCATGTTGCTCAATTGTCCCAGACTTAAGCTCATCCCATAGCTTCCTACCAACCATCCAGGCATGCTTCACTGCCTTTTGAAGTTCGGAGAATTCATTTTTACCAACGTTTCCGTCAAGGACAGTCTCATTGAACACCAAACCGGACACTTTCTTGAACACGCGAACGCGTCTCTCTTTAGTTCGATACGGCGGGCTAAGAGAGTCGTCCGTGGGACGAGTTGGGAAGTCTTTACCAAACATATCCTCCTCGCTCTCAAGCGGTTTGGGCAAGCCGTCGCCGATAAACCCATAAAGCCCGTCGGTTGATCCCGACCCGAACCCGGTTCGGAGCACCAGAGGGATTTCAAAACTCATGAAGAGCATGTAAAAGAACAACAACGCCATCAGTATTTGCAGCAGTCTGAGTCGACTGGGAGACATCAGCGAGTCTAACTTCCCTCGCTTCATTGTCTCCTCTTCCGCCTAAAATGCCTCCACACCCTACACCCACTAAAAGCCTAGGTTTTGTACAGACAATGAGTATGGTTTAAGATTGGCAGTTTTCCAGAGACAACTCTATTCAGTAAACCCTAACCCTAAACTCGAATCAAAATAACAAAGAGAGCTGAACTCGAATCAAGATAATAGGTACTGTCGAAATTTTACAAAAGTGAAAGTTCTGTGCTGACAAATGAAAGAAAAAGATGACACCCACCATTGCTGCCGAGTGCCGAGCTCTATTGCAAGCCTGGAACTTTGTGCGCAAAAGGCAAAAATCAAGTGGAAAACGACGCAACTTTAAACTAATAAGTAAATATATTTTTTTTTTAATGAAGAGTGATCTGCCAAAACACATCTCGAAAATTTTGTTTGTAGTGTGAACAATAGATTTTAAGTTTTTTTTTAACGGGACTATTTTCCGCGTTATAAATTATAATAATTTTGAAAAAAAAATATTTTGGCATATGATTTGATTTTAGACGTAGAGATGGACTAAAAAGTTATAATAGAAGGTGATAATTAGTATTCTCTTATAGGGTAAATATATTTTTCCATCTTGTATTTTATAAAAGTTATTCACTATTTTATTAAATGACAAAATGAACCATATATTTACCAAGATGGTAAAAGTAGGACGCTGAGCTCAATTTTCAATAATCTTACTTTTTAATATAACTAACTTTAAGGCAATTTCTAACAACAGATATAGAAAATGTAATCAGTTTTGTCATTACATCTTTAGATTAGATTATTGTTAAGTTTTATTTTGATAAAAAATCAGTTCAGGGTCCTATTTGTACAATTTTAGCAAATACACAATCATTTTTTCATTTAACAAAACAGAGAGTCCTAATTAAAATTTACAAAATACATGGTCGAAAATAATATTTATCTTTTTATATATATCTTTTTTCTTTTTTTTTATATCTAAGTAAATATTTTTTTTCTTTTCAAATTAAATAATAAGTAAATATTTAATAATGTAGAATTAATTTACGAAAATCAAATTCTAAAAAAAAATCTCAATAAAAAATACTATAGTACAAATAAATTTTAAAAAATAGTGTCGGTAAGCATACCAAAATAAAAAATTTATATATACAAAAATATATTAACATAGAAAATTTTTTACTTTTAGGCTTTCAACTTTTTTATTTATAAAAATACATTTTTAGTAAAAATAATAAACTATTTTTTAATTGTTTTATAATTTATTTATAGTTGTATTATAGTTTTCAATTTTTTGTTATTTGTAATTGATTAATAGTTGTTATAAAGTTGATTTCTCGTTATTTTTTAGTTAATTTCTTACTTTTTATTGCAAAATATATTTTTGTAATTTTAAAATTTTATAAGCATATTTTTAAAAATAAAAATTTTAGGCCATAAAATTATAAATAAAACATAAAAAAAATATTTTGAAAATTTCCTTACTAAAATTATATGTTTGATTTATTTTTATTTTGTCTTTTTAAAAATATTAATATTATCATGCCAATTTAGTAGTGTTCACTCAAAATTTAGTCAACTGACAGTGGAGCCTTATTTATTGTTGATAATCACCACGTGTAAATAATAATGATAAATAATAAAAGTAACACAAGGATTTATAGAGGTTCGGTCCCCTTGGTTAGCAGGTAATGACCTACTTCCTTTTTAGTTGTATTGATTTTTGAGATAATACCACACAGATTACAAGCTTGAACCTTGTAATTTCTAGCTATGGCTTCCTTCAATATTACAGTAGTGAAAATTGAGTGTTACAGATTTAGAACTTTTGAGAATTTGTGAAGGAAATAGACTGAGTGTCTAGTGAGTGAGTTGAGTGAGGAGGCGTGAAAGAGATGAGCTATGGGCTTGTAAGACTTAAAGTTCATGTCTTTTTTCATGTGGTCTAATGCCCTTTATATAGTGTAAGGCTTACAAAATATCCTAATTCAAATAGGTAAATATCCCCTTTAAAATAGAAAAATAACTCTTTTTATCTTATATTTAAATTACAAAAAGGATAATTGTTATCTTATTTTTTGCACCTTGACATGGCAATGAGAATGAATGACACGTGTCCCACATTTTGGCTACCTGGGCGAAGGGAAGTATTCCTAGCAGCCCACTAAAAGTGAAATCTTAATATTTGTAACACTCAGATGTCCGGTTAATCAGGAGGACATCCGACCAAGGTACAGACCTATCTGTATTGAGCAAGGCGTATAAGTTGGCAATTCAAGACATCAATCTCGCCGCTTCCAAGACACGAAGACAATCCCTATATTCGTGGGATCTAGTTAGAGAATAAAGGCAATACGCCTTAGTTTCTTTTTCCTTACATCGTAATTATAGAATTAATATAGTTTCCTATTTATTTATTAAAGATTAAGGAAAACTATCCTTCATGTAATAAGCTCTTATAAGCAGTGGCATGATCACACTATTAAGGGGGACGAAAAAATTAATCCAGAGATAAACACTCTAGAGAGAATAGTGATCTAAGAGAGAAAATAACTCAGAGATCCATTGTAAGAGCTTTAAAGAGGAAGAGCACTGTATTCCTTATCGCAAGTCAATACAAATACAAGGGGAGTAGGCTATTACCAATCTGACGAGGTCAAACCTCTTGAAAAACCGCTGTTCTTTTTACTTCAGTATTTTTGCTGTCTATTATTTATCTTATTTAATCGTTTTATTTTGACTCACTGCCGTTGGCTAGAAGCGAGGTCAACATTTTGGTGCTTTCATTGAGAGCAAAAACACAAGCTTTTGCTTTAATCTTGATAGGTTAATACGATGATTGTACAAACTAGAAGGGGAGGTCTTACTGGTCAAGGCAATCCAATGGTGACAAATCCAAATATGCAAATTTCACAAACCCCAAACAAGTTAATACACAACCACCTACAGCAGGCCATGGAGTGACTACCCCTCTGGCTGGGTTCACACCAGGTGCACATGAGACTAGGAACACCAGTACGACTGTCGATCAAACTACTCCTAGCACTGAGATCCCGCCAATAATACTCAAAGGCCTGTTGAAGATGACACTAAACTTCAAAATATGTGGGATGCATTTGGGATTATGCAAGTCCATAACAACACCATGCATCACTATCAAGAAGATCTCCGAGCAGCCATCAACATTGCCTTCAACGAGAAAAGACGTCAATTCATAGAGTGGGGGGACCGTGAGATAAAGACCATGAGGGTGCAACAAGCAGCTATTGGCGATCGATCTAGGTAGGCTACCATACTGATAAGAAGGGCCTACTAGGTTACCAGTCAACAACCAGCAATTGAATCTAGTATCTCCCTGAGCTGGTTAGAAGGGTATGTAGCTGGACATACTACACAGACTCATGTTGGTCAGCCGTCCAATCCAAGGCCACAAGTCCAAATTGTGGGCCAAATGGTAGACAGCCAGATCCTGCCAAACTGCCCCTTGGGAGGAGTTACACATTCAAACAACTATACTTATACGGAGGTCTCAGGCCAAGCTCCCAGCCAAACAGGTCAAACACCAAGACCACCTAGTACCTTGGTGTTCAATCAGTTAGGCACCGTGCATGTGTTGGAATTTATTTTACCAGGATCTTAGATCTACTCACAAGTATGTTGTTTAACACCCTAAATATGAACTTTCTAAAACGATAAATAAACACATATAAAGTTAAGAAAACCTTACATTGATGGCAGCGGAATAATGTCTCCTTCCACTCAGATCTCTAACCCTTGTATCCTTTCTGTCGCAGAGTATTATCAAGATCTGAGCCCGAATGTCCTTCTCTTTGTGTGTGATCCTTCACAGTCTTCCAATCTATGATTGAGGTACCACTTGTTGTGTGTGGGCACTACTCTATCACTCAGGATTTCGAAATTTAGAAGAGGAAAAGAGAGAGGGTAGATTTCGGCTATAGAGAGAAAGGGAAGGCTCAGTTTTCTGAAGAAAGAATTTTCTGACAGAAAAGGTTATGAAAACTTGTTAAAACTTGTTATTTGACTGAGCCATCACTTTCTATTTATAGGCAACTACTAGGTTTAGGTTAGGAATTATTTGGCATTAAAATAATGAAAATATCAATTTGAAAAACCATCCCAAGTGGTCGGCCATAGGTGTTAATGGGCCTTACTTGGATTTTGCAGTTTTCACAAATTTTTATTTCTATTTTCTCAAAAACGCCAATTTTCCAATTCTAACCATTTAAATGCCAAAACTAATTATTTAATAACTAAAATAGATAATTAAATAATATTGTCATTTAATTTAATTATTAATTAGACATATAAAGTCTATAAATAAATAAATAAACCTAGAATCTCTTTTCTATACAATTTCGCCCCTGCTTAGTGAAAATTCACAAATTAGACATAGTCTAACTTTAGAATGATAATTGATTAATCACAAATCAATTATTGAGTCTTACAAGCAGTATAGTCTCAACTAGAATGGGGACCATGGATCTATATGCTAAGCTTCCAATAAGTGAATCGAATTTACTAAGTAAATTCCTACTTATTAATTCTTCGTTGAATCCACTCTTAGAACTTAGAATTGCACTCTCAGACTTATATAGAGCATATTATATGTTCCACGATATAGATATGCTATCTCATTTAACCATTGTTATAATCTTATTGTGATCAAAGATCCTCTATATAGATGATTTACATCGAGATGGGATAATTTTACCGTTCTCAACCCTCAACGTATTTTGCCCCTTAAAACACTTAGCTACCTGTAAATGATGTTTAGTGATCTAAGATTAGTCACTTAAACAAGAGCTCATCCATTTACTTCTATTTAACTAAGCTCGAAGGGAATCATCACTTGACTTCTACACACCAGTAGAAGCTATAGATTCCATATTTATGTTCAGCACTCCCACTCAATCATACTATCATGTTCCCAAAATATACGTATCACCCTGACCCAAAAGTAGGCTTAACTAATAAATCAAAGAACATGAATAGTACTCCTGAGTTGAGCCTAAGCAAATCAGGATTTAGATTCTTTTAATCTTAAGATCAACTACTGATATTGACTTGGAAAGATATGACAGTAAGTTTATAATATCTTAACTAAGTTGCAATATCGGTCCAGTCCAATGTATACTCCATACATTCGAAACTAGTATACTTTACCAATGTCCTGGAAAGAACATAACACTTACTCCAAGTGTAAGTACACATCATCGCTGATTATCACATTAGTGTAAATCCAAAACAATGATGAAACAGGGACTTAGTCTTTTGATCATATGATCACAATCACATTCCACTGTGTTGACGATACTCTAATTGTGAATAAACATATGATCTGGACTTAACTGATTTTGTGTGTAAATGTAATAAACATATTAAACCATTAGCATGTAAAACTCATGCAAACATAAATCACTTCAAATTTCTTATATTGATAACTAATCAGATTGTAAAGGGTTTTATTTAGGGCACAAAACCCAACAGCATGATCTCCGAAACGATCTAAATCGTAGAAGGGGACTGGACAGATAAAACATTCCACCAACCGTCCAGCTAAATACCCACACCCAAGATCCAGTTCAAAGAGATCCCAATGTGACACAAGTCGGTCCATAGGCTGAACAAGTTCATCAGCTTGTGCAAGCACAAATAGATCAACTTTAAAACATGGCACAATTCTCGGTGATCGATGTCCTGTCAGATTTTAATGTCATGTTAGCTTGACCAACCCTATATGATTTAAAATTTGGCACATTGATTTTTCATCTGTGCATCAAGTTCCTAACTAAGAGTGGGGTAGGCTGTCTTAAAGGAGATCAAAGGATTGCACGGGAATGCTATAATCTTGCTCTATCTAAGGTCAAGAAGGAAAACACCTCTAGCCAGAGTTCAGAGAAGGGGAAGAGAATTGCCCAATAGGAACTCGCCCAAGGCGGGGACAAAAGTTGAGAATATTTTACCAAGATCTAGATTTACTAACAAGTATGTTGATTAACATCCTAATTATTAATTCTCTAAAAAAATGAAATAAACACATAAGGGTTCAAGAAAACCTTACATTAATAGATGAGTTGGAGGATAAGTTTAGAAGGTATCAAGTGGGCGAGCTAGGAAAACAATCTGGATATGACTCAGACGAGGAACTCGAGCCATACAATCCAAATATCATGATTACTCATTTTCCCCAGGGATTTAAAAACCCTCACGTCTCGTCGTATAATGGGACCACCGATCTGGTCTCATATTTGAATAACTTCAACACTATAATGTGAGCTAATAATGTTACAAATAATTTACGTTGTATTTTGTTTCCCACCTCACTAGTGGGAGCAGCAAGCAGCTGGTTCAATAAAATTACTCATCATTCCCTTACTTCTTGGGAACATCTGTCCAAGGACTTCAAAAAGCAGTTCCATGCCGCAAGGGATAGGCAACCTGAAGCGTCCTCACTAACTAACATAAAGCAACAACCCGGCGAGACGCTTAAGGCGTACTTAAGTTATTTTAGCACGGCTGCTGCAAGAGTAATAAATTTGGATGATAGTACACAACTTACTCAGGTGGGGATCACTACTGATCTCTCTACCGGTGGGGGCGAATTGTGGGACGACTTACAGGGTCATCCAGTGAAGAACATCACCGAGTTCAAAGAGAGGGCTCAGGTGTTTATTCGAAAGGAAGAAGCACAAAAAGAGATGAACTTGTTAAAAATTGGCTCGGGAGGCAAACCCAGCACTATTTCAACAAGTACTGTCTCGACTAAAGTTGATAACTCAGGGGCCTCTGGCTCAAAGAGGAAAGACGACTCTAAGGGGTCATCCAAAGACAAGAAGAAACAAAAGAAGCATGACAAGTGCGTGCCAGTTTACACTATTTATACCGAGCTTAATGAAACTCGGGAAAATATTTACCTCGCGCATGAGCACAAGGTTGCCTTTAGTAAACTTGAGCCCATGAGGCACGCGAGGCATAAAAGAGATTCGACCAGGTACTGCAAGTACCATAAAGACATTAGGCACACAACAGACGAGTGTCATCAGTTGAAAGATGAGATAGAAAGTCTCATCGCATGAGGTCACTTTAAGCAATATGTGAAGAGAGAGGGCAATGGACATAACCAGCCTAATCCGCCCAACAACCCAAGCAACTTGGGATTACAACCTCCTCTTGTTGAAGGAGAGGATATCCTGGTTATCTCGGGGAGCCGCATATTGCAGAAGAGAGAAACAATACCCAAAAGAGGTACATGAAGGAAATAAAAAAACGAGCAGTTAGTATTCGCTCCAGAATCTTCCAAGTAGGTAAAAACTGAGGAACCTCCAATTATATTTTTGGAGGAAGATGAGAAGAACGTGAGGTACCCTCACGTCGATCTATTGGTGATTACCATCCAACTCGCCAATAAAAGGATAAAGAGGGTGCTGATAGATAACGGGAGTTCAGTGAACATCCTTTACAGTGAAACATTAAAGAAGATGGGGCTCCAAAAGGCCAAATTGAGGCCTTTCATGGTAAATCTATGCGGATTCACTGGCGATAGTATCGCCAGTCAAGGTATAATCGAGCTCACATTGACCTTGGGTGAGGCACCTCCATCCGCCACAATTATGCAAGACTTTCTGGTTGTCGACCTGCCATCGGCTTACAATATATTACTGGGTCATCCAGCATTGATCAGATTAGGGGTTGTTAGTTTAATCAAGCATTTATCCCTAAAGTTTCAAACACCAGAGGGTGTGGGAGTAATGCGAGGCAATCAGATGCTAGCTCCGGATTGCTATCGCATAGAGCTACAACACAGAAAAGTCGATCACCAGTTAATGGCAGTCTTGGTAGAGGAAAGCGAAAAGAAGGATGAAGATCTTGATCCTTAGATTCATGATGAAAGAAACTTATTGAAACCAATTGAAGAATTGGAAAAAGTTGTTCTTGACCCAGAAAATCCCACAAAGTGTGTTTACATTGGGAAGAATTTGGACGAGCAGTTGAAATAACAACTAATAAGTTTCTTAAGGGCGAACTAGGATCAGTTTGCCTAGAGCCATGGAGATATGATAAGGATTGACCCTAACATTATCTGCCATCATTTAAATATCGATCCAAACTACCCACCAAAGAGGCAGAAAAGGAGACCCTTAGATTCTGA
Organism: Cannabis sativa; assembly: GCF_029168945.1. NCBI lineage: Eukaryota > Viridiplantae > Streptophyta > Magnoliopsida > Rosales > Cannabaceae > Cannabis > Cannabis sativa. The sequence goes on along the minus strand of NC_083604.1, from coordinate 27,460,736 downwards.
GAGACAAGGGGCACTCAAATAGGAAGTGGATAAGTTGTTGGTTAATGACTTTAAACGCGAGGTGTTTTACCCCTTGTGGATACCCAATCTTGTTCTCGTCCCAAAACCTAACGGAAGTTGAAGAACTTGTATTGACTTCTCTGATCTGAATAAGGCGTTCCCAAAAGATTGTTTTCCACTACCCAAGATTGACCAGTTGGTGGATACAACTGCTGGGCACGAGCTTATGTCATTCATGGATGCATATTCTGGATATAACCAGATAAAAATGCATGTCCCAGACCAGGAACATACGAGCTTCGTAACCAACATGGGACTTTACTGTTACAAAGTCATGCCATTTGGGCTAAAGAATGCTGGGGCAACATATCAACGATTGGTGAATGAGATGCTCGCGAATCAGATCAGACGAAACATGGAGGTTTACGTCGATGATATGTTAGTAAAATCAGCGAAAAGTGGGAGTCATACCATGGACCTCGCAGAATGCTTCAAAATATTAAAGAAGTATAATATGAAGCTTAACCCGAAAAAATGTTCCTTTGGAGTTTCCTCAAGGAAATTTCTGGGATTCATAGTCAATGCGAGGGGCATTGAAGCAAATCCTGAGAAAATCAAGGCTTTGATAGATATGCCATCACCAACAAAGCCTAAGGAAGTCCAAGCCCTAATAGGAAGGATGGCTGCACCTAACAGATTCATTTCGAAGTCGACTGATAAGTGTTTGCAAAGTGAATAATTTCTTTTGTTTAATTAATTACAAAGTGTTACTCTTTAAAATTACTTAAGGGGCATATGTGTATGACTAACCAGAATTTATCTGGAAATATATGATATAGTGCAAACCCACAACTTTAAATTTTTTTGATCAAACTTTTCTGAAGAGAAAGGGATCAAACCATCGTAACTTTTTGATTTTAAACCTGTCTGACGAGAAAGAAAAACTAAAAGTTATAAATGAGATATAACTCGTAACTCGGGTGTGAAGCTGAATATTAACGACTCGCACAATATAGAAAAGTATTAAAAGAGACATCAAGGTGTCCTGATAAAAGTACTTAAACCTAGTGTATGAATAGACGATATACCTATTCATATACGCAATCAAAAATATACAAAGTGACAAATCATTAAATAGTATATTCAAGTTTGCTTAAAACAGATTATAACTGTTATCGCGAGGCAGAATTGATAACTGCTCGCAAATCAAAAGCCTGGCAGATAACAAATTGCCCACGCATATAGTAGATTACTAACTACTTAAATAGGAAAAACACGAGCAATGGAAAGACCAAGAGTACTATGCATTTGATCAAAATATAATTATTAACATTGTGAATGAAAACACAAGAAAACATAAATATATTAAGTTCGAATGTAAAAGTACGAAGCATAGAAGATAAAAAAGAGCTAAGTTGGCCAACTAAGTTGGCAAACTTGTCTTTACGAAAATGCCACAGGGGGCAAACCATTAGGCTGTTGGGTTTTGTGCCTTAAATAAAACTCATTTCAATATAATCAGATTTACTTATTAATAAAGATCAGAAATAATATTTTATGTTGCATGGTTCACATGATTTATTTCATGATTATATGTATAATGTATGAATTCTATTTAAGTCCAGAACATAAGAATTTGTTAATGATTATAGTGTTGTCAGCACAGTGGAATATAATCTTAATTATATGTTCGAAAGTTTATTCCCTGATTTGTCAGAACACTGGATTTAAACTGACATGGTATAATTAGCGATAGGTATTCTTACACCTTGGAAAAGTGTTATGTCCTTTCCAGGCATTGGCAAAGTTTACCAGTGTCGGATGTATGGAGTATACATCGGAAGGGACCGATATTGAACTTTGATTAGATATATTAAAATTTACCGTAATATCTATTCAATTCAATATCACCCGTTGATCCTAGATCAAATGATCTTAATCCTGATATGATTAGGTTCGATCTCAAGAGTACTATACATGTTCTTTGATTTGTTAGTTAAGCCTATTTTTGGGTCAGGGTGATACGTACATTTTGGGAACATGATAGTATAATTGAGTGGGCGCGCTAACATAAATATGTAGTCTATAACTTCTATAGGAATTTAGAAGTGAAACGATGATATCCTTCGAGCTTGGCTAAACAGAAATAAATGGTGGAGATCTCATTTCACTTCGCTTAAATATCATTTATACGGAGTTAAGTGTTTTAAGGATAAAATATATTGAAGGTGTAACTGTAACTTAGTGCCTATTCAATGTAGATCATCTATTAGAGGGTCATTGATCAAATTAGGATTATAACAATGGATAACTAATGACGTGTCTATATCATGGAACATATAGAGCGTTCTATATGACTGAGAGTGCAATTCCAAGTTCTAAGTGTGGATTCAATAAGGAATTAATAAGTTAGGGAATTTACTTGGTAAATTTGGTTCGACTTATTGGAAGCTCGGTTATATGGACCCATGGTCCCCATACTAGTTGAGACCATACTGCTTGTAAGACTCAGTTAATTGATTTTGATTAATCAATTATAATTCTAAAGTTAGACTATGTCTACTTTATGAATTTTCACTAAGCAAGGGAGAAATTGTAAAGAAAAGAGATTCTAGGTTTATTTATTAATTAAGATACTTTATATGTCTAAATTAATAAATATATTAAATGGTAATATTATTTAATAATTATTTTAAAGTTATTAAATAATTAGAATTGGCATTTAAGAGGTTAAATTCGAAAATTGGCATTTTTGAGACAATGAGAATGAAAAATAACAAAATGAGAAAGTTGCAAAGTGAGGTCCAATTTCCTTATATGGCCGCCCCCTATGCAAAGCCTTTACCATTTATTTTTTCATTATTTTAATGCCATACAATTCAAACCTAAACCTAGATGACATTCTATAAATAGAAAGTGTTGGCTTCAGGAAACTCATTACTTTGCACATTGTTTCTTTCAGAAAAGCCTAGCCGCCCCTCTCTCTCTCTCTTTTCCTCTCTATAATTTCGAAAATCCTTGAGTGAATGAGTAGTGCCCACACACATCAAGTGGTACCTCAATCATAGTGTGTAAGACTATGGGATTGTTTCCCAAAATTCAATTTTTCCAATTTTAAATTTTTCGAATTTGAAATATTTCCAATTTTAAATATTTCCAATTTAAAATATTTCCAATTTGAAATATTTCCTTTTTTTAAATATTTCTGATTTGGAATATTTCTAATTTTAAATATTTTCAATTATGGTAAGATTTAAAAATTTGTTAACTTCTTTAATATTTATATATTATTTAATTATAAGATTAGATATTTTGATATTTAATATATTTTAAATTAAAAGATAACTTTGTCTCTTTATTTAAAATGTTATATTAAAATTATCTTATATGACAAATTAAATAATTAATAAATTTGAAATTAACATAGATATTTTTATAGATATACTTACCATAATATTTTCAAATTCAAAAGTTTGTTATTTTGTTAAATATTTAATTATTTATAAATTATAAGTTTAAAAATGATATTTTTCTATATATATCATTTTTTTCCTTATTGGAAATTTATGAATTATATCTTAAATATTTATATAACTTAGATATTTTTGTAGAAATTTGAATATTGCGTAATTTGAGATATTTTAACATATAATTATGGTAATTATTATTTATTTATTATTTTATTCCTAAAATAATAATTATCTAACCAAATCTATTTTAAAATTGGTTAATTTTAATTAAATTATAAGATTTGAAAGTGATATTGAAGATTCTTTCTTTCAAATCATTGATCTTATTTGATATTTAATTTAATTTGATTCAAATAAACCTAGATATTTTAAAATTAGTTTCTAATTTTTGAGATTTTTGAGGTTTGTTTTTAACAACCCTAAATTCTTCAAAAATTTAGTTGGTTAGTTTAAGAATAATAATTTAATTATATTAATATCTTATTTCACATCTGTTACATGGACAATGTTTGTTTATTTATTTATATTGTTTATTCAAATTTTTTTTAACAAATCTATTATTTATTTGATCTAAATTGCTATGATTAACTTGTTGACAGATCTAATGATCTGATTTTAATCATACTCCAATTGTCAATAGATCTTATAAATAATTTCTAACAGGTAAATTTTGTACTTCTTTCATCTGTGTAAACCTAGTAACATGATAGGGCCCATCCAAATCATTTGACCTGTGTGATCCTATATGTTTGTTATTGGGCTTAAATGCATATAGGAAGCCCATTTAAGTTTTAATAAGTAAATAGACTAGGTTGCTAAAATAAAATTTGACATAAGTAATTTTATTTAGGCCCAATTAGATTTGGGCGTATTCAATAAATAACAATTGTTTATTTAAAGGTTGAATTCCTCTCTTTTGGGCCTTGTGTGAGAGTTGGGGGCCAATAGAAGTGGGTATGACATACTGAACCCAGCTCCACCTCACATGAACTACCCCAATTGTGAAGGCCCATTTGTCTTATTTAAATAATTGTATTAGGTTAATTATATTAGTCTAACCTAATTAAAATTGAATTAGCAACATAATTAACTTTTAAAATTTATGAAATTTATTTTTCATTTTTTTTAAAGTTAATTTTAGAAAAACACTTAGTTAATGATATATATTTTAGATAGTTATTTCTAGTACTAATTATATTTTCTAATATTAAATAAAAAAATATCATTGATTGTGAAATTAATTGTTTAATAATTAATTTTGGTACAATCTAAGTTTAGTATATTTTTCTAGTATTAAACTAGAATTAATAATTAAGTTTCATCTATACTTAATTATTTATTTCTTGAATTTAATACATTTAATTAAATTGAAAATTTCAATATCTAAGTTGATTTTCATCATGATACTTAAATATTGTTATTTTCATGTTATTTAATTAAAGTTGAAAATTATCTTAAGTTTGGAATCTTATTTCAGAATAACTTAAATCTGAATAATTTTCAAAATATATTTTATTTTATTTTATTAATCTTTTTCCCACAATTTCGAAATTGCATTTCTTTAATGCAGAAATTTTGAATTTTATTTGAAAAATAGATTAAGTTGAAAATTATTTATTTTAATTTTGGACCAACTTAAATCAATGATTTTTTCATTTAATGATTAATTAAAATAAATGAACTAAAATATATTATAATTAGAAATTGAATTAATTAGTCAATGAAAGTCTAGATAGTTATTATCTGTTTTGCTTGAAGTATTTTTCTAGTGTATTTAATTAAATAGAAAATTAATATTTAAGTTGATTTTCATCATGATACTTAAATATTTGAAATTCTTCTTAAATATTTAATTAAATAGGAAATTATATTTTTTTTATTGTAAATTAATTTTTATTAATTTTGGGCCAACATAAAATTAAGATAATTTTTTTAGGATTTATTTTTATTTTATTTTAAAGCATTTTCGAAAGTAGTATTCTTATACACTTCATTTTTCGAAATGCAATATATATTTATAGAAAATTAAATTTGAGTTGTAAATTAATTTAAATTAATTTTGAAATAGCTTAAATTGAATAATTTTTTAAATATTTATTGGAAATTATTGCTAAGATGAAAATAATTCACGTTATTTTCATATCCATCTAAGTATAATTTATAAATATAAAATTAAAATTTATATTTATAATTTTTTATTCTAAATTGGAAATTTTAATTAAATAAATATATATTTAAAATAATTATTAGAAGAAAATACAACTTTCATTAAATAATGAGCTTTATTATTATAGGACATTCGATCTCCATTGTTGGTTTTACATAGCTATTGTTTTAGTGAGTAATCCTCCCTAATGGAGGAACGTTCATTAGCAAGTTAGCACCGTTTAATCTCGAAAGATAAGTATTTTTGTAAGTTTTTTATATAGTATTGATCACCCTAATGGTGGGGACTGTATAAGACTTGTAAGAGTATGAAACAATGGTTGAAGCTCATAAGATAGAATAGCCTTGACTCTCGCCTAAACGCGACAACGCGGATTCCAATCTTGATCGAATAAAAGGTTCCTAGAATGTTTATCATTTTAGATGAGCTGACAACTCTATTCAATGGATGGTAACTTTGACTCTCGCCTAAACGGGACACTGATATCAGTTTGTTGAAGACCTCTGAAATTGTTTAGGATTGTATGTTTTAGTATTTTCACTTGTCATTCCTACTTGCTATATGTTTAATAATTTTTGAATCGTGTATGAATTTATATTGAACCATGTTATTTTCTGTTATTAAATTGTAGTTTAATTTCGAATCTTCATTGTTGGTCTAACTTGGTTTGTTGTTCGAATGAGATAAATCCCTAATAGATTTTCACCATTAGACAAACATAATAGTGTTAGATCTCGAAAGATAAATATTGTAAATGCAACATCTAGCTGTTCATCAATTGATGACACCTTAGACTAGTATTTACGATATGAAACAAGAAGATTGTATAAATAAGATTACTTTGTCTCTCGCTAATCGAAGCATCGTTGGATTCTTATTTACAAACGAAATTATCCTAATTCCTCTTAGCTTATTCATTTCGAATTAGCTCAATAACATATCATTGGATGAATGGTCTATAAATCATTTCGTGTCATTTTATTTTCTCTTAAGAAATTAAATGACACATTTGATTATATTCCCGAAATTCTATCCCAAAATGATATAAATACTCAATCTTAAAAATCTCCTACTTGTATGGGCAAATCAATCATAGAGTTAAATTAGTAGTGGTGGTCCAAGAAAGAATTACTCATTATACAGTTACACTTTCACAAGTGTTTAATAACCATTTTCTTTCAATGGATTCAAACTGTATGAGATTAGTATTCAGTGACCAGAATCCATAGAACTCTTTGATGTAACTAAAACTGAGTAATCAAAAGATACAACCACATATTTTATAAATCTATGGCATTTGTATCTTGTTCATACTGGTTTTGACAAGATCATTCTCTGCAAAGAGATAATATGCCTATATCCACTAAAAGTAAGTTCATCAAATTCGCAGATGGATGTACATTCAGGGGTGGATATGAGTTTTCGTTGTATTCTTAAAACGATCACTCTAGATTTTACCTTAAGCAAAAGAAATTTGAAATGTTTGAAAAATTTCATGAATTTCTAGCAATGGTAAGTGGTTAAAGATCTTGCGAACTGATAGGGGTGGAGAAATAGTTAGTAGATATGCAGTTCAAAGATCATTAATTTGATTTTTGAATTATATCCAAACTTACCTCCCCAGAAATTCGATTTGCATATTGATAATTAGTTACTAGTCGTTGCCTAAATCCTTTTATGGTAATACAATTTCAGAATGATGCAATGGTTGTATACTTAATGTAAATCATTATTAGATTCATGGATGACCTAATCGAAATCTTAAGAAAAGCTAGAACTGTTAACCTTAGTTTGCATGTTTGTTAGCTATTCTAAGTGATTAGGGGTGGAACATCCCATAGTCAATAGATAAGAAAGTGTTTGTTTAAACAAATACTAATTTTCTAAGAAAATGACTAAGTCTTAAAATAAAGTAGCAAATAAAGGAGATAATTTTTCCTTGATTCCAAAAGTGTTCTATCATCTTATTCTTTACAAGATGATCCCACTGCCTCTGTTGTTTTGACACAACCGAAGAGGTCAATACCATTTAGTTTTCTTAGACACAATTCACGGTACCTTGTCGTAGTGGGAGGGTTTCTAGGAACTCACCTTCTTATGACTTGAGACACTAGTGATTAAAATCCATTGTAAGTTTAAACAAGTAATGGATAGTCAAAAATAAGAAAGTTAGAAGAAAAGCCAAGAGAACTATGATTTAATCCATTCACATGGAGTAACCTAAAGTTTTCTATTACAGGGACATAAAAGGAAATTTTCGTTAATAAGTCTATTCAATGGACTTAACAAAACTTCCTATTCCCAGTATTATAGGTTTGAGTTTATCTAAACCTATGGCTTATGGTATACCTGGTTAATTACTTACTCTAATGCAAGCAACTTACTTTAGCAAGATGCTGAAGCATTTTCTTTCAAATGGCAATCTAATAGAAGCTTCACAACTTCTAGGCATAGATTTTATTTATCCAAGGAAAAGTCTCAACTATTCCAGAAAAGATAAAGCCATGAAAGAATTTCTTAAATCAACAGTGAGAGGTCTCAGATATGCTTTAGTATGCCTTAGACCAGACACCTGCTGTTGAGTGGGAGTAATGAGTAGGTATCAGATTAATCCAGGAGAAGAACAGTGGAAGATAATCAAGTAAATCTTAAGATTAAGGAGAGGAACTATATGTTAGTCAATAAGGGTGTGTTTAAAACTCTTAGACTACACCACATCAGATTTCGAGACTTGCCTTTGCGCTAGAAAGTCTGCTAATAAGATGGTGATTACTCTGGGGGTGGAATAGTGATTTTGGAGAAGTGTAAAAATCTATCTAAAGTCTCCTAGTCTACCAGAGAGCGACTAACTGTTAAAGTTGCAGGAAAGGTACTTATTCAGTCTAAGGAAAGCTCTATACATTTGTGGCACCGTTCCAACTTGTCTTAACTACTAGTGTTATTTCCTGAATAACCAAAAAGTAGTTGCCAAAAGTATAGAATCCAGTATCCCAAGAGAGTAGACATATAGAGAGGAATTTCACATTATCAAGGATTTTGTGATTAAGGAAGAGTAATGGTGGAGAAGAGGTTGTGTTTAATTCAACCTGTCAGATCCTATTACGAGGAGTTTACTACTACTACACTTGATTTGTATATCAAGGTGTTGAGATTATTTGAAATGCACATTTTGTTTTATATTAGTGCAAGTGGGAGTTTGTTGGGTTTTGTGCCCTAAATAAAACCCATTTCAATATAATGAGATTTACTTATCAATAAAGATCAGAAATAACATTTTATGTTGCATGGTTCACATGATTTATTTCATGATTATATATATAATGAATGAATTCTATTTAAGTCCAGAACATAAGAATTTGTTAATGATTATAGTGTTGTCAGCACAGTGGAATATAATCTTAATTATATGTTCGAAAGTTTATTCCCTGATTTGTCTCAACACTGGATTTAGACTGACATGGTATAATTAGCGATAGGTATTCTTACAACTTCGAAAAGTGTTATGTCCTTTCCAGGACATTGGCAAAGTTTACCAGTATCGGATGTATGGAGTATACATCGGAAGGGACCGATATTGAACTTTGATTAGATATATTAAAATTTACTGGAATATCTATTCAATTCAATATCACCCGTTGATCCTAGATCAAATGATCTTAATCTTGATATGATTAGGTTCGATCTCAAGAGTACTATACATGTGCTTTGATTTGTTAGTTAAGCCTACTTTTGGGTCAGGGTGATACGTACATTTTGGGAACATGATAGTATAATTGAGTGGGCGCGCTAACATAAATATGGAGTCTATAACTTCTATAGGAATTTAGAAGTGAAACGATGATATCCTTCGAGCTTGGCTTAACAGAAATAAATGGTAGAGATCTCATTTCACTTCGCTGAAATATCATTTATACGGAGCTAAGTGTTTTAAGGATAAAATACATTGAAGGTGTAACGGTAACTTAGTGCCTATTCAATGTAGATCATCTATTAGAGGGTCATTGATCAAATTAGGATTATAACAATGGATAACTAATGACGTGTCTATATCATGGAACATATTGAGCGTTATATATGACTGAGAGTGCAATTCTAAGTTCTAAGTGTGGATTCAATAAGGAATTAATAAGTTAGGGAATTTACTTGGTAAATTTGGTTCGACTTATTGGAAGCTCGTTTATATAGACCCATGGTCCCCAGACTAGTTGAGACCATACTGCTTGTAAGACTCAGTTAATTGATTTTGATTAATCAATTATAATTCTAAAGTTAGACTATGTCTACTTTATGAATTTTCACTAAGCAAGGGCGAAATTGTAAAGAAAAGAGATTCTAGGTTTATTTATTAATTAAGATACTTTATATGTCTAAATTAATAAATATATTAAATGGAAATATTATTTAATAATTATTTTTAAGTTATTAAATAATTAGAATTGACATTTAAAAGGTTAAATTGGAAAATTGGCATTTTTGAGAAAATGGGAATGAAAAATAACAAAATGGGAAAGATGCAAAGTGAGGCCCAATTTCCTTATATGGCTGCCCACTATGGAAAGCCCTTACCATTTATTTTTCCATTATTTTAATGTCATACAATTCTAAATAGAAAGTGTTGGCTTCAGGAAATTCATGACTTTGCACATTGTTTCTTTCAGAAAAGCCTAGCCGCCCCTCTCTCTCTTTTCCTCTCTTAAATTTCGAAAATCCTTGAGTGAATGAGTAGTGCCCACACGCATCAATGCTGAAATTATTTTACCAGGATCTTAGATCTACTCACAAGTATGTTGATTTAACAACCTAAATATGAACTTCTAAAACGATAAAAAAAAACACATAAAAAGTTAAGAAACCTTACAGTGATGGCAGCGGAATATTGTGTCTCCTTCCACTCAGATCTCTAACCCTTGATTCCTGTCTGTTGCATTGTATAATCAAGATCTGAGCCCGAATGTCCTTCAGTTGGATGTGATTCTTCAGAGTCTTCCAATCTATGATTGAGGTACTGTTTGCTGTGTGTGGGCACTTCTCTCTCATAAAGGATTTCGAAATTCTCTCTCTTTTTCTCTCTTGATTTCGTGTATGAAGAAGTATGTTCAAAGAGAAGAGAGGGGCGACTATATATAGTGAAAGGGAGAGCTCAACTTTCCAAAATAAACAGTTTCCTCTTATACTGAGTAATTGATTAACTGCCTTATTTGGTGTGATCCACCACTTTCCTATTATTTCTAGGTTTAGGTTAGCAATTGCTTGGCAAATAAAAAATGAAAATAATAATTGGGAAACACAAAGCATGTGGCCGGCCATGGTGTGAATGGGCCTCACATGGGTTTTGCAGTTTCCACAATTTTATTTCTATTTTCCCAAAAATGTCATTTTTCCATTTCTAACAATTTAAATGTCAATTCTAATTATTTAATAACTTAAAAATAATTATTAAATAATATTTCCATTTAATATATTTATTAATTTAGACATATAAAGTATCTTAATTAATAAATAAACTTAGAATCTCTTTTCTTTACAATTTCGCCCTTGCTTAGTGAAAATTCATAAAGTAGACATAGTCTAACTTTAGAATTATAATTGATTAATCAAAATCAATTAACTGAGTCTTACAAGCAGTATGGTCTCAACTAGTCTGGGGACCATGGGTCTATATAAACGAGCTTCCAATAAGTTGAACTGAATTTACCAAGTAAATCCCTAACTTATTAATTCCTTGTTGAATCCACACTTAGAACTTGGAATTGCTCTCTCAGACTTATATAGAGCATACTATATGTTTCACGATATACATATGCTATCTCATTTAACCATTGTTATAATCTTAATGTGATTAAAGATCCTCTATATAGATGATTTACATCGAGATGGGATAAATTTACCGTTTTCACCGCTCAATGTATTTTGCCCCTTAAAACACTTAGTTACCTGTAAATGATGTTTTAGTGATGTAATGTGTAGTCACTGAAACAAGAGCTCATCCATTTACTTCTATTTAACTAAGCTCGAAGGGAATCATCACTTGACTTCTATACACCAGTAGAAGCTATAGATTCCATATTTATGTTCAGCACTCCCACTGAGTTATGCTATCATGTTCCCAAAATATACGTATCATCCTGACCCAAAAGTTGGCTTAATTAATAAATCAAAGAACATGAATAGCACTCCTGAGATTGAGCCTAAGCATATCAGGATTTAGATTCTTTTAATCTAAGATCAACTTCTGATATTGACTTGGAAAGATACAACGGTAAGTTTATAATATCTTTGACCAAGTTCAATATCGGTCCAGTCCAATGTATACTCCATACATTCGAAACTATTATACTTTATCAATGTCCTGAAAAGAACATAACACTTACTCCAAGTGTAAGTATACTTCATCGCTGATTATCACATCAGTGTAAATCCAAAACACTGATAAACAGGGACTTAGTCTTTTGAATCATATAATCACAATCACATTCTACTGTATTGACAATACTGTAATTGTGAATGAATATATGTTCTGGACTTAACTGATTTTGTGCATATATTAAATTTGAATATTAAACCATAAACATGAAAAATACATGTTAACATAAATCACTTCAAAATTCTAAACTGATAACTAATCAGATTGTAATGGGTTTTATTTAGGGCACAAAACTCAACAAACTCCCACTTGCACTAACATAAAACAAGTTGTGCATTATAATCAATCTTTTGTCTTGATCCTCTGATCAAGTGTAGTATATTTGAATCCACCCATATTTCTGGAACCAGGTTCGTAAAACATTATGAAACATCCTTCACTATATACTTTACTCATCAAGGGATACTGAAATCCTTACTGCTTATTAAGTACATCTGAACAAACAGAAGACATATCTCTCAAATTTTAAAATTTGGAATTGAGATAATGTAGTGTAGAATTTTCTTCAGTAAAATAACTTTCTGATAATTTCGAATTTACAAAGTTATGTATATCTTCTCTGATGGAGCTTGAATTATTATAAATTGGTTTTTACACTCTTCTATAACAACTCCTCCACCCCCAGAGTAACTACCATCTTAAATTCTTAATGAATTGGTGTGGATATTAGGATTTCTAATGTATAGTTCCTTAATATCTAACATATAGGTCACTTTCATAAATCTTTCTTGATTGTCCCCTAATGTTCCTCATTTGATTACATCTCAGATGGCTCCCACTCAATAGTTGATGTCTGGTTAAAAACTTTTAACCTCTTACTATTGTTTGAGGGATATCTTGTTGTGACTTATTTTCTTAATCTGAAATTGTAAGTTTCTTTAAGACTAGCTCATCAACATAGCAATCTAGTATTTGAAGTGTAAAATACTTGCTAGAGATTTAAGCAATCAAATTAAGATACCATAAAATGTTATGAGGATTAGAAATCTTGACTCAAGTCATTCAAATAGACTATGCAAGAATCCTTTATCTTATTCTCATAATTCTGATAAGTTATTTCTATCCATGTGAATGGTTAGATTTGTTTTATCAGTGGTGTTCTTAAGTTCCTATCACAAGTGTCAACCAAATGAGATGGGTAAAGAATTTTAATATCCTCCCACTCAATTAAGGTAGTGTGATACATTATCAAAGAACTTTATTGGTATCATTATTTATTACAACAATAAATTTAAAATGGAACATATAATCAAGATCAAGAATTTATTCTGATAATAGCTAATTTATTATATTACTTCTATGTTTAAAAATATGTGTCACAAAGAGTACTGTGGAATAAAGTCCACCCCTAAGTATATAGAGATTATGATCCACCCCGAAAGGTGGTAGAGATCATGATTCTCCAAGTGTAATAAAGATTATGTGGAGTTGAATATAAACTAGAGTTCATTAGATATAAAAGATCGTTGAACTGCATATTATTCTTAACTTTTCTCCACCCCTATCAGATCAAAAGATCTTTTTATTAAACAAATTCTTAATAATTGTTTTAGAATTAACAATTATTCATAAACATAGAAATAATTTCTAGTGTTTATGTAGTAATAACTCTGTAAAGAGTTTAAATAACTATAGAATTTGTATCAATAATAAAAACACATACACATACAAACGTAATATAATAATAATTGGTAATTGATTTATAAGATAAAGTAATGAAGCTCAACTCATAGATTGCAATTTATTTGTAAACAAAACTTTATTATAAACCAAAAATTGTTTGCAATATTATGAGAGTAGGGAATAAAATCCCAAACTTGAAATCCAAATTGTTTGAAAATTTAAACAATTAGTTCAATAAATAAATAAATAAACGAGCTTCTTCTTTATCTTTCACAAACTCCATCCACGATCCAGCTTTCAGATCCAACTCGCTAAGACAGCATCCGAGTTTAAGAAGCTTGAGCTATAAGAAGAAAAATAAACAAGGTTAGTAGTACAGAATTAATTATCTAAATGGATAATAATTCACTAAAACACGTCAGTTTATAAAGAAATACCTTGTTTCTTTGCGAGAAGCTTAGGACATTGGGGTTTCCAATGGCCTTTCTCATTGCAGTAGAAACATTTTCCTTTTGGTGTATCACCAGAAGCTGCAGCCTTTTTGTTCTTAGCTGCTTTCGCAGCCTGAGCTCGCTTCTTGGCATTTTTCCACTTCTTCTTATTATTGGATTTGGAAGTAGAAGCAACGTGTGCCTCAGGATTATTCGTCCTATTACCATTTCCAGAATTCTGAGGTTTACTCCCTCTTTTCTTGGGACCTCCTATCAAATTTTCATATGTCTGAAGGTCATTGACTAACGTATGAAAGTCTTGTTCCTTCTTGTTCATGACATAATTTGATGTATAGGACAGAAAATCTGGAGTCAGACTATTCAAGATGAGACTCACTTGAGTAGTCTGATCCATTTCAGCACCATGATTCTGGGCTTCCTGGAAATAACCTGCCATTTGGAGAAGGTGATCACGCACGTTCTGATGGGGTTCCATCCGTGCGTTGATAAATTTCTTAGTCGCGTCAAAGCGAGACTGTATAGATGCCACACCGAATAGCTCAGTTAACTGCGTCATGATTTCTGCAGCCGTGACAGCGTTAGCAAACCTTGTTTTCAAGGTGTCAACCATGCTGGAAAGCATGAAATATCGAGCTTTATTGTTAGCATTCTGCCAACACTCAAACTTCTCTTTAACAGCTTTGGTTGCATTGTCACCTGGCTGTTCAGGAGACGGCTCAGTCAACACAAACAGGGCCCTTTCACCTATGAGAGCAATATTAATGTTCTCTCTCCATTTTGGAAAGTTAGATCCATTTAGCTTATTTTCAGTTAACAGTGACAACATGGGATTCGACATGGCAATTCAGGATACTACAAGATAATTAATAGAAATCAATTATGGTTTAACACAAAATCTTATTTAGAAATTATTAGCACATAGCAAGTAGGAATGACTAGAGAAAATACTAAAAATACAATCCTAAATAATTTCCAAGGTTTTCAACAAACTGATATCAGTGTCCCGTTTAGGCGAGAGTCAAAGCTATCATCCATTGAATAGAGTTGTCAGCTCATCTAAAATGACAAATATTCTAGCAAGCTTTTGTTCGATCGAAAAGAGAATCTGACGTTGTCCCGTTTAGGCAAGAGTCAAGGTCATTGCTATTTCATGAGCTTCCACCATTGTTTCATACGTTTGTAAGTCTTATACAGTCGCCACCATTAGGGTGATCAATACTAATATAAAAAACTTACAAATATACTTATCTTTGAGATTAAACGGCGCTAACTTGCTAATGAATGTTCCTCCATTAGGGAGGATTACTCACTAAAACAATAGCTATGTAAAACAAACAATGGAGATCGAATATCTTAATAATAATAAAGCTCATTATTTAAAAAAAAATGTATTTTCTTCTATTATCTATTTATTTTAAATATATATATTTATTTATTAATTTTTAAATTTAGAATAAAACTCTAAATAAAATTTAATTTAATATTTATAAAATTAAACTTAGATGGTTAATAAAATGAAT
The DNA here is from genome assembly GCF_029168945.1 of Cannabis sativa. Classification (NCBI taxonomy): domain Eukaryota; kingdom Viridiplantae; phylum Streptophyta; class Magnoliopsida; order Rosales; family Cannabaceae; genus Cannabis; species Cannabis sativa. The sequence goes on along the minus strand of NC_083604.1, from coordinate 27,445,080 downwards.
TATTTCCATCTTAGTATTAATTTTCCAATGAATATTAAGAAAATTACTTAATTTAAGTTTTATTAATTTAAATTAATTTGCAACTCAAATTAAAATTTTCTATAAATATATATATTGTATTTCCAAAAATTAAAGTATAAAATTATACAATTTCGAAATACATTAAAATAAATTAATCTTTACTAGAAAAAATACTTCAAGCAAGAATACTACCTATCTAGATTTTTCTTTAACTAATTAATTCAATTTCTAATGATATATTTTAGTTCCTTTATTTTAAATTAATCATTAAATGAAAAAAAATTATTGATTTAAGTTGATTCAAAATTAATTAAAATAATTAATTTTCAACTTTAATCTATTTTTCAATACGAAATCATCTTGCATAATCAAATGAAATTTTTGAAAAATGATTAATAAAATAAATAAAATATATATTGAAAATTATTCTAATTTAAGTTGTTATAAAATTACCCAACTTAAAATAATTTTCTATTTAATTAAATATCATGAAAATAACAATATTTAAGTATCATTATGAAAATCAACTTAGATATTTAATTTTCAATTTAATTAAATGTATTAAATTTAAGAAATAAATAATTAAGTATAGAGAAGGCTTAATTATTAATTTCCAGTTTAATACTAGGAAGAATATCCTTAACTTGAATTGTACCATAATTAATTATTAAACAATTAATTTCACAATCAATAATATTTTCCTATTTTAATATTAGAAATAATAACTAGTATAGAAATAACTATCTAGAAAATATCTTAATTTAACTAAGTATCTTTTCAAGATTTGGAAAATATCTGATTTAAGTTGTTATAGAAAGAATCTAAAATGAGCAACTTAAAATTTTTCAAATAAAATTTAATTAAATATCAAAATTAGGTGGTAACTACCTAATTTAAGGATATTCCATTTTAAGTTTAAAATCAACTTAAAAAATATCTTTTAAGAATCTTCAATAACCAATTCCTAGAATTCCTCAACTTAATATTAAATTCAAAAGATATTCAAATTTAAGTTAATAAGGAAAATTAGTAATAACTAATTTATAACTTAAATAGGAATATTTAATGAAATAATAAAAGTAAGTTTCAGAAAGAATCTAGTTAGTTAAAATTCTTTATTTAATTAAATACAAGAAAAATACAAATAATTTATCTAGAAATAATATTCATCAAACTATGTTTTTCTTAAATTAATTTCAAGGAAGAATGAAATTAATTATGTTGCTAATCAATTTTATTAGGTCAAACTAATTTAATTAACCTAGCACAATTATCCAAATCAGGCAAATGGGCCTTCACAATTGGGGTTGTTCATGTGAGGGGCTGGGTTCAGTATGTCGTACCCACTTCTAAGGCTCCCAACTCTCACACAAGGCCCAAAAGAGAGGAATTTAACCTTAAAATGAACAACTGTTATTAATTGAATAAGCCCATTAACTAAATGAGCCTAAATAAAATCTATCATGTTATGACATTTTATTTAGCAACAACAACCTATATGTGTCTATAACAGAAATTAAACATATAGGCTCACACAGGCACACAGATTTGGATGGACCCTATCATGTTACTAGGTCATACACAGATGAAAGAAGAATGTAAAATTTACCTGTTACAAATTATTTACTTGACCTATTGACAATTGAACCATGGGTTAAAATCAGATCATTGGATCTGTCAACAAGTTAACCATGGCAATTTAGATCAAGCAATAATAGGTTTTAGAAAAAAATTTACAAACAATCTAAAACACATACTCCTGCAACAAGTTAGATTTGGATAGTTGGATGTAGGATTCATTTAATTTTAAAATATTAAAATTTATTTCGGAAAAAATAAAAAAATGTTTTTGGTTTTAAAAGTGAAATAAAATAATATTTAAAATTAAACCTACAATTTTAAAAAATTAGGTTTCAAGTAACCTAAATATCGTTTCAAAATAAATTTGCTAACTTACCTTTTAAACTTTATGTTATTTAATAAATTAAATATTTAATAAAATAGAAAATTATAAATATATACCCTTTTCTGATTTTATAATTTAATTTGAGTAAAAATAACAAAATTTAAAAGTTAACATAAATATCTTATTTCCCCTTTTAAAATACCATGATTATAGTAATCTTATTCTAAATAAGGTCAAATTACTTTAAAAGGAAATATTTTATATAAAAAAATTTTAATTTCTGACCTTAAATAAGATAAAATAATCAAATTTTAAAGAAAATAAGAAAAGAGGTAAGCAAAACTTGATTTTAACCTATTTTCAAATTCAAATTGCACTAATATCTAAAATTAATTTTGAAAAATCAAATTAATTTATTTCTGATAATTAGATTTGAAATATGAAAAATAAAATCAAAAATACAAAACTACACAAAAAATTGAAAGTTAATTTCATGAAATAGCATGAAAAATCGAAGAAAACGAAGAAAAATTGCACGCTGTACGGATGGTATGCATTGCATACCACCCGCACGCGCTTAGGAGGTGATCTGCCGAGTTTCCTCGGCGCTAAGAGGCTGCAAGCAGCCCTTCTGCGCGCGTGGAAAGGGTGATCACCACCCCGATTTTTCCCGATTTTCAAAAATTCATAACTAATTCAAATAAAATCGAAATCGAGTCCTGTTAAAAAGTAAATTGCTTAAAATTTTCCAAACTATCCAATAAAAATAATTTCAGAAACACAAATCAATTATTTTTCCCAGAATTTACAAACATCAATCAAACATCAATATGACACACCATGAAACCATCCAAATCACAAACAAATCGTTTTAAGTCCAAATTTCTTGCAAGCAAATCAATTACCATGGCTCTGGTGCCAGTTGTAGGAATTATTTTACCAGGATCTTAGATCTACTCACAAGTATGTTGATTTAACAACCTAAATATGAACTTCTAAAACGATAAAGAAAACACATAAAAAGTTAAGAAACCTTACAGTGATGGCAGCGGAATATTGTGTCTCCTTCCACTCAGATCTCTAACCCTTGATTCCTGTCTGTTGCAGAGTATAATCAAGATCTGAGCCCGAATGTCCTTCAGTTGGATGTGATCCTTCACAGTCTTCCAATCTATGATTGAGGTACTGTTTGTTGTGTGTGGGCACTTCTCTCACACAAAGGATTTCGAAATTCTCTCTCTTTTTCTCTCTTGATTTCGTGTATGAAGAAGTATGTTCAAAGAGAAGAGAGGGGCGACTATATATAGTGAAAGGGAGAGCTCAACTTTCCAAAATAAACAGTTTCCGCTTTTATTGAGTAATTGATTAACTGCCTTATTTGGTGTGATCCACAACTTTCCTATTATTGCTAGGTTTAGGTTAGCAATTGCTTAGCAAATAAAAAATGAAAATAATAATTGGGAAACACAAAGCATGTGGCCGGCCATGGTGTGAATGGGCCTCACATGGGTTTTGCAGTTTCCACAATTTTATTTCTATTTTCTCAAAAATGCCAATTTTCCAATTCTAACCATTTAAATGCCAAAACTAATTATTTAATAACTAAAATAGATTATTAAATTATATTGTCATTTAATATAATTATTAATTAGACTTACAAAGTCTCTTGATTAATAAATAAACTTAGAAACCCTCTTCTTTACAATTTCATCCTTACGTAGTGAGAATTCTCAAATTAGACATAGTCTAACTTTTAGAATTATAATTGATTAATCATAAATAGAGTCTTACAAACAGTATAGCCTCAACTAGAATGGGGACCATGGATCTATATTGCTGAGCTTCCAATAAGTTGAACCGAATTTACCAAGTAAATCCCTAACTTATTAATTCCTTGTTGAATCCACTCTTAGAACTTGGAATTGCACTCTCAGACTTATATAGAGCATACTATATGTTTCACGATATACATATGCTATCTCATTTAACCATTGTTATAATCTTAATGTGATTAAAGATCCTCTATATAGATGATTTACATCGAGATGGGATAAATTTACCGTTTTCACCCCTCAATGTATTTTGCCCCTTGAAACATTTAGTTACCTGTAAATGATGTTTTAGTGATCTAATATGTAGTCACTGAAATAAGAGCTCATCCATTTACTTCTATTTAACTAAGCTCGAAGGGAATCATCACTTGACTTCTATACACCAGTAGAAGCTATAGATTCCATATTTATGTTCAGCACTCCCACTCAGTTATGCTATCATGTTCCCAAAATATACGTATCACCCAGACCCAAAAGTAGGCTTCACTAATAAATCAAAGAACATGAATAGCACTCCTGAGATTGAGCCTAAGCATATTAGGATTTAGATTCTTTTAATCTAAGATCAACTTCTGATATTGACTTGGAAAGATACAACGGTAAGTTTATAATATCTTTGACCAAGTTCAATATCGGTCCAGTCCAATGTATACTCCATACATTCGAAACTAGTATACTTTACCAATGTCCTGGAAAGAACATAACACTTACTCCAAGTGTAAGTATACTTCATCGCTGATTATCACATCAGTGTAAATCCAAAACAGTGATGAACAGGGACTTAGTCTTTTGAATCATATAATCACAATCACATTCCACTGTATTGACAATACTGTAATTGTGAATGAATATATGTTCTGGACTTAACTGATTTTGTGCATATATTAAATATGTATATTAAACCATAAACATGAAAAATACATGTTAACATAAATCACTTCAAAATTCTAAATTGATAACTAATCAGAGTGTAATGGGTTTTATTTAGGGCACAAAACCCAACAATCAAGTGGTACCTCAATCATAGTGTGTAAGACTTTGGAAAATCAGCATCAAAGAAGGAGAGAAAGAGATCCAGATTCAGATCTTGATTATGCTCTGCTACAAAAGGAATCAAGGGCTAGAGATCTGAATGGAAGGAGTCATTATATTCCGCTGCACCCAATGTAAGGTTTTCTTAAACTCTTATGTGTTTATTTCATTGTTTTAGAATTCATATCAGGATGTTAATGAAACATACTTGGTAGTAAATCTAGATCATGGTGAAATATTTCCAACATAGGCCATTTTCCTAAACAAATAATACAAGACTAAGTCTACGTTATTATAGGGGACAGTAGGGCTCAGGGAGAACCATCTCCGAACAAGAACCAGAGAACTCGACCTGGTATGTTGACTCGGTAGGATGCCCCTCGACAATCCTTGTAGCAGAGACCTCATTCCTTGCAGCGGAGACCTCATTCCCTGCAGCACAGACCTCATTCCATGCAGCTGAGAACCTCATTCCCAGCCTCGGGAAATTTATCAGCATCAATGATAAGCTGGTCTGAGGATTTCCTCATGTAGGCATTTTTCTTGGTCCTTTTAGGTTCTTTAGTAGAATCCGCGACCTCATCAGCTTGGGTTACCTTCTTCCTGGATCTCTTGTCGGCTTGGGGAGGACCTATGAACATGCTCTCAAAATCTACGTCCATTCCTGCGGAGGCAAAGGTAAAAGGTCAATGAAGTAACAATGACGTTGAATAAAAACATTGGGTTCGCAAATGAAAAAAAAAATGGGTTCAGACCAGGCCACAATTTGCAAAGAATGATGCTTTCCTTCAGAAATCTCTTATAAGAATTACCTATAACAACTAACAGTTTCTTCTTGGCTTGACTTAATCGGATGATCTTAAATCCCGGAATCATTCACTTCCAACTTGGACTAAGGTTTGGAATTTTTGGGTGAGTATGATATGAACCTTAAATGTTGAACCAAATGAAGTAATGAAGCCTAAGGCAGATCATCACCTCAGTAAAATCAAAGAAAGAATGAGGTACTTACTGTGTAAAGTCGAGAGGTGGGCCTGAGCAAAGTCACAAGAAGAGTATCAAAGATGGAAATGGAGGAAACTAGGTTCTTACCATTTTATACTTTGAACCCAGTAACGGTAAGGTCACAAGATGGAAGATTTAACGGCTAGGAGTGAAGAAGAAGTGGAAAGGGTGGATTATTAATGCAAATAATGACCCTCGAAACCATAAAGCCGCCAAAATCAAGGACATGCGTGATTTTGAAAAAGGGTTGTGACAAAATACCCTTTATAATCATTTAAAAAGCACTTTTTTATTAAAAAGAACTTTTTAAGGGGCAATTGTTATATCCGAAATTCGGCTACCACTTCAGAGGAGGACATGTGTCAAACTAGGAAGAATACGAATCAACAAATGCAATGGTAATTATATTTGAAAATGGAATAACTCATTAATGCGAAAGTGACAAAGTATATTTAAAACTTGCTGACTATAAGGTCTTACGCGAGATAAAGATTGTTGGAATTATTTTACCAGGATCTTAGATCTACTCACAAGTATGTTGTTTAACATCCTAAATATGAACTTCTAAAACGATTATAAATAAACACATATAAAATATGAGAAACCTTACATTGGGTGCAGCGTAATAATATGTCTCCTTCCACTCAGATCTCTAACCCTTGTATCCTTTCTGTCGCAGAGTATCACCAAGATCTGAGTCTGAATGTCCTTCTGTTGAATCTGGATTCTTCACGATCTTCCACACTATGATTGAGGTACCACTTCTTGTGTATGGGCACTACTCTATCACTCAAGGGGTTCGAATCAATAATGAAGAAGAGGGAAAGAGAGGTGGTGGCTAGGTTAGGTAGAAGGCACTCAGGTTTTTCTCTGAAAGGAATAAGATGCATCATCTTTTTCTGAAGCCATCACTACCTATTTATAGTATGCCACCTAGGGTTAGGTTTGAATTATTTGGCATTAAAATAATGAAAATATTAAATGATAAATCCTACATAGGTGGCTGGCCAAGGCTACGGATATTGGGCCCCACTTTTGCAATTTGTTGTTTTATCATTTCTACATCTCATTTTCTCAAAAACGCCAATTTTCAAATTCAACCATTTAAATGCCAATTTCAACTATTTAATAACTAAAATTAATTATTAAATAATATTGTCATTTAATATACTTATTAATTAGACTAACCAAAGTCTCTTAATTAACAAATATACCCTAGAAACTCTTTCTTTACATTTTTGCCCTTGCTTAGTGAAAAATTCATAAACTAGACATAGTCTAATTTTAGAATTATAATTGATTAATCAAAATCAATTAAGTGAGTCTTACAAGTAGTATTGTCTCAATTAGTGTGGGGACCATGGGCCTATATATTTGAGCTTCCAATAAGCAGACCAAGAACTTACCAAGTAAAATCACTGACTTATTAATTATTTGTTGAATCCACGCATAGAACTTAGAATTGCACCCTCAGCTATATAGAACGCTCTATATGTTCCACCATATAGACACGCTATTAATTATCCATTGTTATAATCCTAATTTGATCAATGATCCTCTATACTGATGATCTACATTGTATAGGGATTAAATTACCGTAACACCCTACAATGTATTTTATCCTTAAAACACTTAGCTCCGTATAAGTGATATTTCAGCGAAGTGAAATGAGTACTCAACCATTTATCTCTGTTTAGCCAAGCTCGAAGGAAATCATCATTTACTTTCTATTCGCCAGATAGAAGCTATAGATTCCATATCTATGTTTAGCGCTCCCAGTCAATTGCACTACCGTGTTCCCAAAATGTACGTATCACCCTGACCCAAAAGTAGGCTTAACTAACAAATCAAAGAACACGAATAACACTCTTGAGATTGAACCTAATAATATCAGGATTAAGATCATTTGATCTAGGATCAACTAGGTGATATTAAATTGAATAGATATTACGGTAAGTTTAATATTTCTAAATCAAAGTTCAATATCGGTCCCTTCCGATGCATACTGCATGCATCCAACCCAAGCTTTACTTTAACCAATGCTCTGGAAAGAACATAGCATTTATCCAAGATGCAAGTAAACTATGTTGTAGATTGTCATATCAGTAAAACCGAGTGTTCTGATAAATCTAGGAATATCTTTAATTACATAGTCTTGATTACTTTCCACTGTGCTGACGACACAATAAATAAGAACATAAATGTGAAAAGGGTTTGGATGAATTTATAAATCAAATAGACAAGTAATTGACAATATGAACCAAAAAATACACAAATGAATGAAAAATACTTCTGTTTCTTTATTGATATTGAATAATAGAGATTACATTGAAATGGAGTTTTATTTAGGGCATAAATCCCAACAAACTCCCACTTGCACTAATATAAAACTAATCAGTACATCTCATTTAATCTTAAATTCTGACGGTGCTTTTCAAATGCAATTCCTGCCAAGGCTTTGGTGAATGGATCAGCTAAGTTGTCCTCTCTGTCCACTTTTTCCACCAGTACATCCCCTCTTGCCACATATTCTCTAATGATGTGATATTTCCTTTCTATATTCTTGCTTCTCTTGTGGATTCGAGGCTCCTTACTGTTGGCTATGGCTCCAGTGTTATCACAAAGCAAAACTAGAGGTTTTTCCATTCCAGGCACGACACCGAGACCTGTGAAGAACTTTCTCAACCAAACAAGTTCTTTGGCAGCCTCTGCAGCAGCTATGTATTCTGCCTCCATGGTAGAATCTGAAATCGCGGTTTGTTAGCACTTCTTCAAACCACTGCTCCACCCCCAAGAGTAAACACCATCCTAGATGTAGATTTCCTGTCATCAAGACATGCCTGGAAATCTGAGTCGGTATAGCCCATGGGATTTAAAGCACCACCCTTGTAGACTAACACATAATCTCTTGTACTCTTCAAGTATTAAAAAATATACTTAACAGCATTCCAATGTTCCTGACCTAGATTTGTCTGATACCTGCTCACGATTCCTACTGCATAACAGATGTCAGGTCTAATGCATAACATTGCATACATTAGACTTCCAACTGCAGAAGCATAAGGAATTTTTCCCATGTCCTCTATCTCTTGAGGATCAGTAGGACACTGTTCCTTAGATAGACGGATACCATATCTAGAGGGCATAGTCGGCCCTTTGGTGTTTGTCATGGAGAATCTCTCTAACACTTTATCAATGTAAGTTGTTTGAGAGAGAGCAAGGGATCTGTTCTTTCAGTTTCTAATAATTTGAATACCGAGAACATAGGCAGCCTCACCCAAATCTTTCATTTCGAATTGAGTGTCTAACCATTCCTTGATGTCAGTCATTTTCTTGACATTGTTGCCAATGATCAAAATGTCGTTAACATAAAGGACCAGGAATACTACTACTTGGTCTTCCTTGAGTTGGTAAACACAAGGTTCATCTTCATTCTGAAGAAAGCCGTAGGTCTTGATGATTTCATCAAACCTTTTGTTCCATGAGCGAGAAGCTTGCTTAAGTCCATAAATAGACCTATTTAACTTGCAAAGTTTCTTTTCTTGCCCTGGAAGAACATAGCCTTCTGGTTGCTCCATATAGATGGTTTCTTCAAGAACTCCATTAAGGAAGGCTGTCTTGACATCAATTTGCCAGATTTCATAGTCGAAAGCGGCTGTGATGGAGAGAAGAATTGAGATGGATTTGAGCATGGCGACTGGACTAAAAGTTTCCTCATAGTCCACACCTTCTCTTTGGGTATAACCCTTGGCGACCAGTCTAGCTTTAAAAGTTTTGACTTCGCCTCCAGCGCCTCTTTTCTTCTTGTAGACCCACTTACATCCGATTGGACGATAGTCATCGGGTGCGTCTACATATTCCCAGACTTTGTTCTTTTTCATGGAATCCATTTCTGAATCCATGCCGGCTGACCATCGTTTCCGTTCTGGACTTGCCATTGCCTGTTTATAGGTTAATGGGTCGTCTTCAATACCGTCACCAACGACCATATTGATTTCACCATCCAAGCCATAACGAGACGGTTTTGTAGAAACCCACCCACTACGACGAAGAGCGGAGATCTTCTAAATAGGAGCTTTAGTGGTAGTTCTCTCAGTTGTTCTGACTGAGGGAGTGGGATTATCCTCTTCTTGTGTGGAAGAGGACGGAACATTGGAAGGAGTTATATCTGAAAGCATTTCCTCTAATACAACTTTACTTTTCGGTTTGTTGTCTTTAATATAGTTTTCTTCAAGAAAAGTAGCATTTGTAGAAACAAACATTTTGTTATCCTTGTAACTATAAAATAGTCCATCCCTAGTCTCTTTAGAATTTCCGACAAACATGCAAACTTCAGTTCGCGATTCCAGTTTGCCTTCTTTCTTTCTCAAGACATGAACAGGGCACCCCCAAATTCTATAATGGCGTAAACTAGGTGTATGACCATTCTATAGTTCGACGGGTGTCTTAGGAACTGCTTTAGATGGAACAACATTTTGTTGGAAATATTTTACCAGGATCTAGATTTACTACCATGTATGTTTCATTAACATCCTAATATGAATTCTAAAATAATGAATAAACACATAAGAGTTTAAGAAAACCTTACATTGGGTGCAGCGGAATATAATGACTCCTTCCGTTCAGATCTCTAGCCCTTGATTCCTTTCTGTAGCAGAACATAATCAAGATCTGAACCTGGATCTCTTTCTCTCCTTCTTTGATGCTGATTCTCCTTCTTGATGGTTGGATTCTACACAGTCTTCCACACTATGATTGAGATACCACTTGATGTGTGTGGGCACTACTCTATCACTTAGGGAATTTCGAAATTTGAAGAGAAGAAAAGAGAGAGAGGCGACTATGGCTTTTCTTTGAAAGGAACAATATGCAAATCCTAGTTTCCTGAAGCCAACACTTTCTATTTATAGGATGCCATCTAGGTTTAGGTTAGAATTGTATGGCATTAAAATAATGAAAAAATAAATGGTAAAAAGCTTGCATAGTGGCCAGCGATATAAGGAAATTGGGCCTCACTTTGCAACTTTCCCATTTTGTTATTTTTTAATCCCATTTTCTCAAAAATGCCAATTTTCCAATTTAACCATTTAAATGCCAATTCTAATTATTTAATAACTAAAAATTAATTATTAAACAATATTGTCATTTAATATATTTATTAATTTAGACATATAAAGTCTCTTAATTAATAAATAAACCTAGAATCTCTTTTCTTTACAATTTCGCCCTTGCTTAGTGAAAATTCATAAACTAGACATAGTCTAACTTTAGAATTATAATTGATTAATCAAAATCAATTAACTGAGTCTTACAAGCAGTATGGTCTCAACTAGTATGGGGACCATGGGCCTATATTAACCGAGCTTCCAATAAGTCGAACCGAATTTACCAAGTAAATTCCCTAACTTATTAATTCCTTATTGAATCCACACTTAGAACTTGGAATTGCACTCTCAGTCATATAGAACTGTAAAGACCGCTTAGTTTAATTTGGAAATTAGCAGTTAATTATGTTTAATTATGGAAAATTATTTATAGATATTTAAATAATTATGGAAAATTATTTATAGATATTTAAATAATTATTCATGCTGTTATTATTGAATTCTGAAATGCATTTTATGTCATATAGTAAATTTTATAATTTTGCATTTCCGGTGCCGGTAACATGGAACTCGGTGTTTGGCTCAGTAAAATCACAACTTAGTATGTTAGTATTATGGGACGGTTATTTAGACATTGGGAATGTCGGGATCGGTCATGAATTTATAATTTGCCAAAAATACCCTTTAGTGTCCTTTATGTTATTTTAGTGTGGAGGGGCAAAATGGTCTTTTTGCCCCAATGTTATTTTGTCCTTTAGTGGACTTAGTGTTGTGAAAATAATTGATTTATTATTGTTATATTGGCTGAAATGAGTATTTGAAACTCTTTATTTTCATTTTACAAAATTGGAAAAGTTCGAAAATTTGGTGAAAAGCAAAACTCTCTCTCTCTATTCGGCCCCCCCTTTGAGCAGCAAGAATTTTGTTGAGTCTTTGATTTTTCAAGCTGATTTTGTGTGCAATTCAAGCTTTAGGTATTGTTCTTACTCTTTTTCCCTTTAGTTTCTTGAAAAATCAAGTAAGAATTGGTTGCAGGCTTAGTTTTGTTCTTGAACTTGCTGCTGTATGTTGTTGTTGATTTCTGATGTTAGAACATGATTTAAAATGTTGATTCAAGCATGATTGTGTTGGTGATTTGTTGGTTTTATCAATGTATAGAATTTTAACTCAAAACTGTGGTTTTTAAAGAAAATGATGAAATCTGTTGCTGCACTTGTTGTTGATGCTTGCTGTAGTTTTCAGAGGTTATAATATGCATGTTTAGGTAGATTTGAACTGATTTGGATGCATGTTAGTTAGATTTAACCAAGTTTGAGTTTTGAACTCAAAGCTTGGAGCTTTAATGGTGATTTTCGATTCTGTGTTTTCTGGGCTGTGTTGATGCTTTAGAAATGTTATTTGGGGTATATAGAACAGGTCTGGAAGGTTTTGTTTGAATTGGATTTGATTTGAGCAAGTTATGAATTTTTTAATGTATCCTGCGAGAAACTGGAATTCCGGTTGTGCAACCGGAATTCCGGATGAGGGTTCAAGAATTCCCAGAACTGGAATTTCGGTTGCTAAACCGGTCTACCGGTTGGGGGAATTTTTGGAACCCTAGTTTTTCTCGTTTTTATGTTATTTGGGGTATTGCCATGCTTTTTATCGATAGGGAAACTTTTAGTTTCTAGTTTAAGTCCTCGGGAAGTGATTTAGCGTATCACTTAATAGTGTTGTGATTGTTATGGTTTAGGAGCCTGTAAACCGCCGTGCAGTTCGTTCCACTCAGGTTGACCGGCACACCTCAATTCGGAATTGAGGTAAGATTAGTATAACAGTATGCATATATATTACAGGTTTAGCGTGCATGCTAGGAAGCCTGTTAGATTACATTAGATATGTATGTTGGCTTCGTACCATCCGACCATATCACATCGGTTACGCTAGAGTATGACTAGCAACTGGAGTATGACCAGTATACCGAGTATAGGCTGATTCTAGGACTGGTGGTACTGTGCTATTTGACCGTATCACATCGGTTAGGCTAGAGTATGACTAGCAGCTGGAGCACGACCAGTGAACCGAGTATAGGCTGATACTGTAACACATCGGTTAGGCTAGAGTATGACTAGCAGCTGGAGTATGACCAGTGAACCGAGTATAGGCTGTTACTTGTCAATAGTACCGTCTTATGAACATTCGGGACTCAGTATCGTGTGGGACACGGCAGTTAGGGTTATGGTCAGGGGTATGGGCGTCTGATCATAACCCGGGATTTATGTATGATTATGATTATGCTTTTCTTACTGAGTCTGTCGATTCACAGTGCTATGTTTATGTGTAGGTAAGGGCAAGGCCAAAGCTGAGGGACCGTGAGGACGAGGCGATGAAGATTGTATATGTCGGGGCGGTTAGGCCTGGAGCGTACGATCCTCGGGACAGCAGTGCTTTTTGTAATTAGTCGCTAGGCGACAAGTATTTTGTATTAGACAATAACTTTTGTAAAGCTTTTTGTAAATGGGATCCCACAGTATTTTGTATGAAATATTTTATAAGTTTAATTAAAAAGCAAAAATTTTAATTAATCACGATTTCCATAAACCTCGTTGATTAGCAACGAGCTGCACAGTACGTTTAAAAATCACGTAATACGCCTATGCTAGTTAGGGTGTTACAAGAACGCTCTATATGTTCCACGATATAGATACGCTATTAGTTATCCATTGTTATAATCCTAATGTGATCAATGACCCTGTAATAGATGATCTACATTGAATAGGAACTAAATTACCGTTACACCTTCAATGTATTTTATCCTTAAAACACTTAGCTCCGTATAAATGATATTTCAGCGAAGTGAAATGAGATCTCCACCATTGATCTCTATTTAGCCAAGCTCGAAGGATATCATCGTTTCACTTCTAAATTCCTATAGAAGTTATAGACTCCATATTTATGTTAGCGCTCCCACTCAATTATACTATCATGTTCCCAAAATGTACGTATCACACTGACCCAAAAGTAGGCTTAACTAACAAATCAAAGAACATGTATAATACTCTTGCGATCGAACCTAACCATATTAGGATTAAGATCATTTGATCTAGGATCAACGGGTGATATTGAATTGAATAGATATTACGGTAAATTTTAATAAATCTAATCAAAGTTAAATATCGGTCCCTTCCGATGTATACTCCATACATCCGATACTGGTAAGCTTTGCCAATGCCCTGGAAAGGACATAACACTTATCCAAGGTGTAAGAATACCTATCACTGATTATACCATGCCAGTCTAAATCCAGTGAACTGACAAATCAGGGAATAAACTTTCGAACATATAATTAAGATTATATTCCACTGTGCTGACAACACTATAATCATTAACAAATTCATATGTTCTGGACTTAAATAGAATTCATACATTATATATATAATCATGAAATAAATCATGTGAACCATGCAACATAAAATGTTATTTCTGATCTTTATTAATAAGTAAATCTGATTATATTGAAATGGGTTTTATTTAGGGCATAAAACCCAACACATTTAAAATGTCATTTGCCATCTGTATAGCATATCCCCAGAAGGACGTAGACAGAGTTGAATAACTCAGCATAGACCTAACCATTTCCAAAAGAGTGCGATTTCTTCTTTCTACTACTCTATTTTGCTGTGGAGTGCTTGGGGCAGTATATTGGGATTCAATTCCAAGTTTAATTATATGATCTTTGAACTGCATATCCATATATTCTCCACCCCTATCAGTTCGCAAGATCTTTAATGTTTTACCTAATTGGTTTTGAGCCAAAGCTTGAAATTCCTAAAACTTTTCAAACGTTTCAGATTTCTTTTGCATTAGGTAAAGAAAACTATATCTAGAGAAATCGTCAATGAAAGTGACAAAATACTCATAACCACCTCGGGCTTTTACATTCAGGGGTCCGCAAACATTTGAATGCACTAACCCCAGGGGTTGTTTGGCACGCTCTCCCTTTGCAGAGAAAGAACGTTTGATCATTTTTCCTTCTAGGCAAGACTCGCATACAGGTAATTCACCTAAGACAACATCTTTCAATGGACCGTCTTTGGTTAGCCTATTGAGTCTATCAAAGCCTATGTGACCTAAAACGTAAATGCCATATATAAGTTTGTTCATCATTATCAATCTCTTTTCTTTTAAGGCTTCTAGGTTTAGCTACATTGAAAAGTTCAGTATTTAGTGAGATTTGTATATTTGGTCTTAAAACATAAAGCCCTTGTTCCATGTGAGCAACACATATATGAAATCCATTACGAGAAATTGAACAATTAGAACTCAAAAAATTCAATATATAAAGTTGTGTTTGTAAACATGAAACACTAATCAAGTTTCTACTAAAGTTTAGAATAAATAAAACATTTTCTAAAAGTAAAAATCTCTTTTGAAACTTGATACGAGCTGTTCCTCTTGCTTTGACCGATACTAACTCGCCATTTCCAACTTTAAGCTTTAACTCTTCTGGGTGCAGATTTTCCCAAGTTTCAAGCAACTGCAATGAAGAACAAACATGGTTAGTAGACCCAGAATCAACAATCCTTGTGGATTTGTCATTCTCTCAAACACATGATTCAAAGACAAAAGCATTACCTTCGTTTGAATTGTTTAGAAGTCGGGGACATCGTTCTTCTTGATGTCCCTTTTCATTACAATTCGAACATAGAAGATTATGTCTAATAATTGTACTTGAAGCAGCTTTGTTAGAGCCTTCATGCTTAATCCTCATCCTCTGACTAAAGTTTGCAAAGCCAGGAGGTGGCATTGCAATCAAATTCCGTTCATGAGCTCGTAATTCAGCTTCGAGCTTATCTAAAATTGTTGATCATGTAAGATACAACAAATGCATTATACTTTGGAGGAAGACTATTAAGTATGAATTGTACCCATTGTTCTTTTGATAATTCAATTCCAAGTAGATTTGCCTTTTGGAACTTCAGATTCATCATCAATAGGTGCGAGTTTATGCAACTACCAGGATGCATTTTCACACTATAGAGTTCATTTGCTAAGACATTGACTAGGAGTGGATCGGGGTGAGGGTTATTCATATTGGCACTACAAAGATCAATAAAACAGAAGTAAGGTTTTGGTACACAAGTTCAGAAAATAACAAATAATCACATATGTTATAAAAATACAAAAAAACAAAATAAAATATTTTATTCTCCAAGGTTTCCAACAAACTGATACAGTGTCCCGTTTAGGCGAGAGTCATAAAACCCAACAAAGATATACAAACTGTTGCCTCGAACATTAACGAGAAACCACACGACTTCAGATGTGCAAGGCGAGGCATCAACCTTGTTACGCATGAAGAGACGTATGCGAGATATAATGACTGCTAAGACACTTAGCGTATAATACACAGTATACAAACTATGTATAATAGTCGAATAAACCCAAATAACTGACAGCGAGGCGTCCATCTCTGTAAAGACCGCTTAGTTTAATTTGGAAATTAGCAGTTAATCACGTTTAATTATGAAATTATTTATAGCTATTTAAATAATTATTTATACTGTTATTATTGAATTCAGAGATGCATTTTTATGTCATGTAGTAGTTTTCATAATTTTGCATTCCGGTGCCCGGTATTTTGGAACTCGGTGTTTGGCTCAGTAAAATCACAACTTAGTATGTTAGTAGTTTGGGACGGTTTATTAGACGTTGGGAATGTCGGGAATGGCCGGGAATTTAGAATTTCCCAAGAATACCCCTTTAGTGTTATTTATGTGATTTTAGTGTGGAGGGGCAAAATGGTCTTTTTGCCCCATTATTATTTTGTCTTCTAGTGATTTTAGTAGTTGTATTATGTGTTTATTTTATTAATTGTTGGCTGAATATATGGGGGGTAATGACTCTTATTCTCATTTTATTCAAAAAAATTCTAAGTTAGAAAAATAGAAAATTTTCAAAACTCTCTCTCTCTCTCTCTCTCTCTCTCTCTCTCTCTCTCTCTCTCTCTCTCTCTCTCTCTCTCTCTCTCTCTCTCTCTTTCTTTTCGGCCAAGGCTAGGAGCTGCTAGGGCTGGGTGTTCTTGCTTAATTCTTGTGATTTTCAGCAGCTCTTTGTGTAATCCAAGTCAAGGTTTGATCACTAGTAACTCCTCTTTGTGTTTTCTTGAGTTGTAAGAAAGTTTGGTGTAATGCATGCATGATTATTTGATATTGTTGCTGCTGTGAGTTTGTTGTTATTCTCTGGGATTTGAGCATGTTAAATTAAGGATATTTGAGTTGTTTTTGAAGCATGATTGTTAGGTTGAGTAAAGCTAAAGTTTTTCTATGCAAAAGCTTGGTTTTCAACATGAAATTGTGTGTTTTGTTGCTGTGTTTGTTGAGGTCGAATTCTTGTGTTTTCAGAAGCTTTTATATGCATGATTAAGTAGGTTTAATCTGATTTGGGTGCATGTTAGTTGATTTTAACCAAGTTTGAGTTTGGAACTCAAAGCTTGGGCTTTAATGGTGATTTTTGATTCTGTGAGTTCTGGGGGGTTTTGTTGCTTTGGAATTGTTCTATAGGTTGTTTAGAACAGGTCTGGAAGTTTTGGTGT
This sequence comes from Cannabis sativa, assembly GCF_029168945.1. Classification (NCBI taxonomy): domain Eukaryota; kingdom Viridiplantae; phylum Streptophyta; class Magnoliopsida; order Rosales; family Cannabaceae; genus Cannabis; species Cannabis sativa. The sequence goes on along the minus strand of NC_083604.1, from coordinate 27,427,605 downwards.
GGTTTGGGTTGGATTTGAGTAAGTTATGAAATTTTGAAATGCTGCGAGGAACCGATTCGGTTGTGCATCCGGAATTCGGATGGGGTTACGAAATTTCCCGAGCCGGAATTCGGTTGGGCAACCTATCTCTGGTTGGGGAAAATTCAGGAACCCTAGTTTTCCTCGATTTTATGTTTTTGGGGTATTGCCATGCTTTTTATCGATAGGGAAACTTTTAGTTCCTAGTTTAAGTCCCCGGGAAGTGATTTAGCGTATCACTTATAGTGTTGTGATTTTTATGGTTTAGGAGCACATGTCCGTCGGCGAGATAGTTCCGGTCGGAGTTGGCCACACCTGAATTCGGAATCCAGGTAAGATTAGTATAACAGTATGCATATGTAGATTACATGTTTAGCATGCATGTAGGAAGCCTGTTAGATTACATTAGTTATGTATGTTGGCTTCGAACCATTCAATTGTGTCACGTCGGTACAAGTTGGAGTATGACCAGCAGCCGCAGTATGACCGGTTCGACCGATTAGGCTGATACTTAGGTTGGTGGTTCCGTACTATTTGACGTATCACGTCGGTACAGGCTGGAGTATGACCAGTAGCCGGAGTATGACCGGTTCGGCCGATCAGTGATCGTAACACGTCGGTACAGGCTGGAGTATGACCAGCAGCCGGAGTATGACCGGTTCGACCGATTAGGCTGTTACTTGTCATTAGTACCGTCCCTATGAACGTTCAGAACTTAGTACCGTGTTGGACACGACAGTTAGGGGGACTCAGTATCGTGTTGGACACGACAGTTAGGGTTATGATCAGGGGTATGGGCGTCTGATCATGACCGGGATTTATGTATGAGTATTATTATGCTTTTCTTACTGAGTCTGTCGACTCACAGTGCTATGTTTATGTGTAGGTAAAGGCAAAGCTAGAGCTGATGGACCGTGAACGAGCCTATGAAGATTGTACATGTCGGGCCGGTTAGGCCTGGAGCGTACGATCCTCGGGACAGCAAGGCTATTTTTGTAACTAGTCGCTAGGCGACAATTATTTTGTATGAACAGTAAACTTTTGTAAATGATTTTGTAATCGGGATCCCGAGTCTTTTGTATAAATATTTTATAAGTTTAATTAAAAAGCAAAAATTTTAATTAATTACGTTTTCCATAAACCTCGTTGATTAGCAACGAGCTGCACAACATGTTTAAAAATCACGTAATACGCCTATGTTAGTTAGGGTGTTACAATCTCACTATAGGAAGGCACACTCGTGGTACCTTCACTTATCAGCTCCAGACATCTTTCAGTGAGATTCACAGCTCCGTCGAGTCAGTTCTCTCGGATAGAAGCTGACATTCAAATGATGTTGACTGTTGAAGTTCACCTTGTCGCCAAGAACTGCGGTTGTTAGATGGAGCATTATGTCTTCAAGCGCAGACGCGACAAGGCTTACATCAGCAACCTCAGAAAAACATGGGAAAAGCTCCAGCTCGCTACCAAGGTTATTGATGTTATGTTCCCATCGAGACATCCCAGAACGTTACGATTTCCAACGTATTTAATACACGTTTACTTTGACCCGGTAAAAGCGGACCTATCATAGCTGTGTGATTTCAAATATTAACCACATTTATTTTACGTGATCTGTAATCAAATCCCACGATTTCAGGGGATAGTTGTTGTAAAATATCAGCCAACTATGTAATTAACTGCCTTACTATGTAATTATAAATAGAGGCAAGTTACACTAAAAAAGGGACGAAAGATTCATAAGAGAAAAAACAACCTGAGAGTTGTATCAGAAATATAATAAGATTGACTCGTGGACTATGCAGAATTTTAACTGCAAAACCACGTAAAAACCCTTGTGTTCATATATTTCTTTTTTTGCTTTGTTTTCTGTGCAAGTTTATCACAATTTAAGCTCAAATATAGTTAACGAAAATCTGCGTTAACAACTCTCAACTTCCAAATGTGATTTTAAAGGGACTCAATTAGTTTCATATTGGAAGCTTCAATACTCTCAATCAATCCAATAGCGACCTTGTACCTACTTTTGACACTATATTCGCCATTATTCGAAAAGTGCTACATAATCTCATCTTGTAAATCAATACTAGAGTTGAAAATGGATAGAATCAACTTAGCATCATCGTCATTAAAAACATTTTAAATAAAATCAAAATTGAATTTAAATATACGAGATAAAATTGAATTTTAATGAGCTATTTCAAAAATGGAGTGGAGAGACTCCCTTGAGTGCTCTAAGAATTTTCATTAATTGGAGTTGAACACAGTCACTGGTTAAAGTAACACATTAATAAAGCATCATCTTATCCAGAAGAACCACATGTCTCTACCTCTGTCCCATCTCATCTCATTCCAACGCATTAACCAAAGAGACCGACTGTACACTAATTGTTTCGATTTCAACTAAAAACCAAAATGGTCAACAAGACACCATACATTGTTGTCTTTATTTATTATTACCATCATTTATGTTTTCTTTGACAAAAAGATTAAACTTGGACATTCCGTCACACACCATTTCTTTTAACCGTAAAAACAAATAATAATAATATTATAATTCGTTTTTGTACATTAGAATCAAGAGCTTCATCAGAAGCAACACTAGTTTCATTCGTGTACAAAATTTGAGAGAAAGAGAGAGATGGAGGGAGGTGTCAAAAGAGATCGATGGGGGTACGAAGTGAGGACCCCTTCAGATGCTTGCATCTCGGCCATCAACCATTACTACCATCAGGTTTATCCATTTCTTTTTTAGTGTCGTTTCGCTATTTCTAGCTTTCCCTTTCAATATCCATAAGTATGCTGAATGGTTCTTTTTTTTTTTGACCGGAAAAATCAAAGGTGTTAATTTATGGGAGAGAGAGGTCTGTGATTTTGAAAGCGACCTTACATGACCAAGACTGCGTTTTGGCCAACATTTTGGCTGCTCATTACCTTTCCTCCTCGGACCCTTCTCAAGCTCACTTCTATCTTCATGCGGCGGTATCTCGACTCGTACGTTCATTGTTTTTTATCTCTCTTTTTTTTTTCCCCTTTTTCTTTAGGGGGGGGGGGGGAAGTGGGGTTGTGGATTTTACTTCGTGGCGTTATTTGGGGCAGTGGGCTAATTTGTTTATGCATAGGAACTAGCTACATCCTACGAGAAAGCAGTTTTCGATGCTGTCCATAGTTTGATTTCTGATAACAGAGACGATGAGTTTGCTCTTGAGATGCATTTCAAGGTATGGAGGTTTAACTACTTTGTCTATCCAATGTGCCTATTCATCTGGCTTGTGTGTTTTACTTTTTCTTTTAATCTGTAAATCATACTGAAGCATCTGCAGTTGCAAATCATCTTTTAACTATGTAATCCAATCTTATATCTACTCTGATCGAAATTATATATAGATGAAGTGTAATACCGCTCAAGAAAGTGCTTTATAAATTTCATATTTTCAATAGTTTGAAGATTATGAAGTTGTTCATGTAATCTTCTCTACCTGTCTTTGTTCAATTCATAAAATGTGTTTGTATTGCAGCTCTTGAAAGATTTTCCAAAAGATTTGTCCTCTTTGAAAAGAGCCCAAGTGATCTGCTTCTACATGGGACGAGCCGATACGTCCTTAACTCTAGTTCAGCAGGTTCACTTTTCTTCTTTTTATCTTGGCTATACAAATATTAGCCTTTAAAAGAATTTAGTATGCTTGGATTTATTAATTACTGTTATTGCATTCTTGCGTGATTTTTATCTAGATGCAGTCATAGGCATAGGCTAATTATATTATACATCCCATGTTTGAATCCCTCTTCCTAGTGTCAAAGAAAAGTATGTGATTTTGTGAGGAAACAAGAAACCAGAGAAAGAAAAATGCAGAGCAAAAAACTCTGTTTTAGGAAATTGTATTGAATGAATTAAAGTTTGTTACAAGTGAGGCCTTATATAGGCAGTACAAAAGAGTAGTCTTAGCTCACAATTACAACCAATATAACTAATCTCTAACAGTATACCTAACAGAATAACAGACTAACCAAACTAACATTTTAAGTTGTCTAATAGATTTTGATTGGTCTATTTACAATTCTCACAAACAGGTGCTTCCTCATAATCAACTAGAAAATTACATATACGGTATGCTTGCTTTTCCTTTGTTGGAGCTAGGCCAAATGGAAGAGGCTGAAAAAGCTGCAAGAAAGGCATTAGAGATTAACAAGGATGATTGCTGGGCCCAACATAATGTGAGTTATAATAATTATTTTTGTTTTCCATTCGTTCCACCTAATTATTCTAAATCTTTAAATAATTATACTCAATGTAGTGTTTTACTATTCTGAAATTGTTACATCAAATGAGATAAATGCTAAAGAGGCTTATCACATCTTTTCATATAGCACTTGGTACCAATTTCAGGGCATGGACCTGATTAAAAATACATGTTTTAAGCCTTGGCTGGTTCTCTAATATTTCGATCTTTTGCAGTTCTGCCATGTTCTTCAGTATGAATGCCGTTTTAAAGAAGCTGTACAATTCATGGAAGATTGCTCATCTTCGTGGGGTTCTTTGTCATCATTTATGTATGTATACAAAATGAGGTTTTTTTTTTGGGGTGTATGTGTGTGTGTGAAATAAGTTTAGACTAATTTTACGATCTTAGGATCACACACAACTGGTGGCATGTTGCACTTTGTTACATGGAAGGTCATTCGCCTATCCAAAAAATTGTGAAGGTCTATGATCAACATATTTGGAAGGAGTTAGAAAGAGCTGATGCGTCACCTGTAGAGGTATGTTATTCTAATTCTCAAGTACCTTCGACATAACCAAGTTGCATTTCCATTTTATCAATACAATAGAAGAATACATATTCGTAAGATACAAAACTAAACTACTTGTTTTTATAGTTTTGTCTTTTTTTTTTTTTTTTTTTTTTTTTTTTATATATATCTTTTATGTTTTTTAATATATATTTTTATATATTATTTAGTTTATTAAATGATTTTTTATCCATACCAATAAGGTACCAAACATTGGTTAACATTTTTTTTTTGGGTCTTTTGTGTTTTTAATTTATTTTTGATGAATGATCTTTTATTATTTTTTTATTATTATTGCTATGTGACACCTTAAGATGCTCAATACTATATCGATGTAATACACCAATTAAGCAGTTTTCTATATCATTTATTATATTAAAATTTCTAGGAACTGATACTGAAATGCATTAATAACGTGGTATGCTACCTTTTGTGGTGCTTGATACCTTAATGTGCCTCTTAACATTTTCTGCTGTTAATATGTACATATCTTTATTAATCTCGATTATGTTTTTCTTATTGTTTTTTGTTTTTTATTTTTTATGAATGATATTTATATTGATGTGCTACTCAATAATTACTTAGCAATTTTCTAAATTTTTATTAAATTAAAATTTGTGGGAGTTGATATTGAAATGTACCAATAAAAGTGTGCTACTTTTTGTGGTGTTTGGAACCTTAATGTGTCTTTTAACATTTCATTATTAATATATATGTACATATTTTTATTAACTTTTAATAATTGTTTTTTTTATTATCTATAAGTTTGCAAGAACATCTTTAATGAGATATATAAAAATTGTACTATATTTTTTAAAAAAAGACTTTGTGATGTATGTGCATCAATTTTTAGAATTATGTTCTGATGCACAACTGCAAAACTTGGTGCAAATTTATTTATTTATTTATTATTATTTTTTTTGTTATGAATGATCTTTGTACTATTTTTTATTGTAAATGATTATTCGTACTATTATTGCTATGTGATACCTTAAGATGTTCAATACCGATGTGTACCCAATAATTAGTTAGCATTTTTTCAAATCATTTATTAAATTAAAATTTTTGTGAGATCTATTAAAAAAAAAATTGTGAGATGATATTAAATGCAGCAATAGCGGTATGATATTTTTTGTAGTGTTTGGCACATTAATGTGTGTTTTAACATTTTTGTTATTAATTTGTACATATCTATATTAGTTTTAGTTAGATTTTATTATTTTTTTAATTATACATCGAGAGATATAAAAAATTATACTATATTTGGCAAATTTCTCTTTTTTTTCAGAAAAAAAATCTCAATTATATCTTTATATATTAAAAGTGCCTATCTAACGGCAATTCTTGGTTTAACGATTCTTGGTTTATTTACCCTTACACGATTAACTTAACAGACTGTTAACGTTAAACGTTAACAAATAAATAAACCCAATAATTAAACCCAAAAAATTAAACAATCTTTTTTTAAATTAAAAAAAATATCTTACCCACATATCTCTCTAACAAATCCTACCATTTTTGAATTTTTTTTACACGGCTAAATTCAAATTTCAAAAAATAAACCCAATAATTAAACCCAAAAAATTAAATAATATTTACGATTAACTTACATATCTCTCTAACAAACTACAATATTTTGAAATTTTTTTACACTGCTTCATTCAAATTTCAAAAAATAAACTCAATAATTAAACCCAAAAAATTAAACAATCTTTACTATTAACCCATTCATCACCCATTCAGGCAAACACAACAAAAGCCTCTCTCTCTCAATTTCACCTACTGAAACATAATGCAATCATCAGTTGTTAATTCTCATTGCTTTTGGTAAAATTTACACCTTTAATACTTCTTTGTTACTTTTGTTGTGCTATTTTGAGTGAAGGTGGCTTTATAATGAGCAGATGAAATGTTAATACTTCTTTGTTACTTTATAATTGAGACTTTGAGAATTGAGGGTTCCTTCTTTGTCTAATTTACACACGCTTTGCTTATTCTTAATTTTGTAATATTTATTTTTCCAGGTCAAATATGTTCTTGCTGCTATTATTTTAAGAACTGGAACAAATGCAACATATATTATAACCTTATTATTATTGTTTCCAATATGTTTTTATTGGACATAAAAGTTTAATTTAAATTTATTATTCAAATTTCTCTAAATTAAATATTATTTATTTTTTATTCATTTATTTCCTTCCGAACTCATAATATAATACTTAATATAAAACACAGCATACGTGCATCGCACGTAACAATATACTAGTATATATATATATATAATAAATTTCACTCGATTTTACTCTCAATTTTTTTTTTTTTAAAAATATCAATCTTTCTTTTAATCGCAATTACATATACTTTTTTTTCTTTCTTTCTTTTTTTTTAATCGTTTATGCATTTTTTTACCTATTTTTTTTTGTCATGTATTTTTTTTTTCAACTTTGTTTGACCATTTTAGTTTTTTTTTTCTTTTTGCTTTGTTCTTATTATTTTTAAAAACATTCTCTCCTTTTATGTACACATTTTTGCTTATCTTTTTTCTCTTGTTTTTTGTTTTTCTTATTAATAAATAATAGTGTAGAAAATTATACCATTATTTAGTTTTGAGGAATACTAATAGTAATGTAATGGTAATGAAAATTGATTGCGATATTTATTTTCTATTGGAATAAAACTTGAATAAGTGATAAATTCACAAAATTATTCCTATGCTTTAATTTATATTTAAACTAACATGACAAATGATACACTTTATCTTCAAGAAGAACCTGTATCACACTGTCTTTTTTTAAACGTAATTGATGAAAATAAGATACGATTAACCTATATGTTTTGATGGGATTTTACGTGCCGGAGGCTTCACACTAGTATTTATATATGTGTATATATATATATATCTTTATCTTTATATATTAAAAGTGCCTATCTAACGGCATTTCTTGGTTTAACAGAATATACTTAAAAATAAAAGAATATTCTGTTAAATTTAACGATTAGCTTTTATCTCCCGTTAACAAATAAACCCAATAATTAAACCAAAAAATTAAACAATCTTTTAAATATTAATAATCTCTTTTTAAATTAAAAAAATCATCTTAGCCACATATCTCTCTAACTAACTTATCTTGGGAGAATATTAATAATTTTTTTTTTTTAAAAAAAAAAGAAAAATATAGATATTTACCTTATATGTTTGTGATTATTTTTAGTTTTATTTTTAATTTTACCACCAAAAGGAGAAGGTTGAAAAATATTAGAATATGAAAATATTATTGGTGCTTATTAGTAATTTGCAAAGAATGTGAAAGTCTATAAATATATAGTTGTGTAGCTATTATTAGATATGAAATGAGATAATAGAATTTTTTTCAATTAGAAAATTAATGTACATTTTACTATTAATAACATACATTATTATAACACAATTATGTTTTACTTACTAAATATACTGATACATATTTTATTTTTTTAAAACAAATCGTTCAAATAATTATACTATTTTAATTATTAATTAAAATAAAAAATTAAAATATTAAATAAAACTATAACAGTACGTGGCTTGGCACGTAACGATCACCTAGTATATATATATACTAGGTGATTGTTACGTGCCAAGCCACGTAGTGTTAGTTTTATTTAATATTTTAGTTTTTTATTTTATTTTAATTAATAATTAAAATAATATAATTATTTGAACGATTTCTTTTATAAAAAAAAAATGTGTCAGTATATTTAGTAAGTAAAACATAGTTGTGTTATAATAATATATGTTATTAATAGTAAAATGTACATTAATCTTCTAATTGAAAAAAGTTCTATTATTTAATTTCATATCTAATAATAGCTACATAACTATATATTTTCATATTCTAATATTTTTCAACCTTCTCCTCTTGGTGGTAAAATTAAAAATAAAACTAAAAATAAACGCAAACATATAAGGTAAATACTAATTACAGCCTATTTCATCTTTTTTTTTTATTTTTTTAAGCCCAAGCCCAAAAATCTCTAAGCCAACACAATCAATCTTCTTCTTTCCCGATAGCAATGAGTTGCCCAAAAAAATATGTGTCAGTATATTTAGTAAGTAAAACATAGTTGTGTTATAATAATGTATGTTATTAATAGTAAAATGTACATTAATCTTCTAATTGAAAAAAGTTCTATTATTTAATTTCATATCTAATAATAGCTACATAACTATATATTTATAGACTTTCACATTCTTTGCAAATTACTAATAAGCACTAATAATATTTTCATATTCTAATATTTTTCAACCTTCTCCTCTTGGTAGTAAAATTAAAAATAAAACTAAAAATAAACGCAAACATATAAGGTAAATACTAATTACAGCCAATTTCATCTTCTTTTTATTTTTTTAAGCCCAAGTCCAAAAATCTCTAAGCCAACACAATCAATCTTCTTCTTTCCCGATAGCAATGAGTTGCCCCTTCTGTAATTATTTATATTATTTTTTTTTTGAATTAAATTATCTTACATATACAGTCTCACATATATATATATATATTTATCTATACAGTCTCACATTTATATTATCTTTTCTAGACATTTTATCTATATTTTTCTTTTTTAAAAAATAAATAAAAAAATTATTAATATTTTCCCAAGATATATAGGTTTGTTAGAGAGAGATGTGGGTAAGATGATTTTTTTTAATTTAAAAAGAGATTATTAATATTTAAAAGATTGTTTAATTTAGGTTTGTTAGAGAGAGATGTGGGTAAGATGATTTATCTATACAGTCTCACATTTATATTATCTTTTCTAGACATTTTATCTATATTTTTCTTTTTTAAAAAATAAATAAAAAAATTATTAATATTTTCCCAAGATATATAGGTTTGTTAGAGAGATGTGAGTAAGATGATTTTTTTAATTTAAAAAGAGATTATTAATATTTAAAAGATTGTTTAATTTAGGTTTGTTAGAGAGAGATGTGGGTAAGATAATTTTTTTAATTTAAAAAAAGATTATTAATATTTAAAAGATTGTTTAATTTTTTAGGTTAATTATTGGGTTTATTTGTTAACGGGAGATCAAACGTAATCGTTAAATTTAACAGAATATTCCTTTATTAAGTATATTCTGTTAAACCAAGAAATACCGAGGCACTTTTAATATATAAAGATATGAAACAACAGGTAGTGTTTTTTAATCTCTTCTGTGGTAGGTTTACTTGAACGCAGTGGGTTTTTTATTGCGAGTGTATGTTCGTGGTGAAATTGATGGCTTTAAGGACCATTTAAAGATTTTAGCAAGTTGCCTTACAGATCAGGTGAGTTGCTGAATGTTTGTCCACATAGTTACTTTATTAATTAGTTTTTATTTTCTTAAGCTATTTGTATGTGTGGCTCAATGTTCAGCGAAACTGGTTTATGGAGTGGCACTTTGATGTGTTGATACTATGGGCACTGCCTTATTCTAACGAGCATTCTAAAGCTGAAGATTTACTCAAAGGCTTAAGATCCAGGTTGGAAGAATACTTTTATCTTCTTTTTACTCAACTGTGCATTTAGTAAGATTAAATTTTCTCTGGTGTAGATTTTTCAAGATGAATAGCAAGAAACAACAATTGATGCAGAGAGGAATGTCGGTTAGTATGATTAAAACGTTATTTGGTTATTGTATCTCTTCACAAGCTAGTAGCTTTCCTGATTGTGCTTTTATACACTAAATTTAGTGTTCCACCAACACCAAATATGATTTTGTAGTCTCCTTCATTCCAACCTATTAGAATTGATACACATTTCTAGAACTTTCTAAATTTTTCTAGCTATATAATTTACTTAAGAAAGTAGACTAGATAAATCTAGAAACATTTAAGAGCTTACTAACATTTCTAGAGATTTGTAAATAAGCTAGAACAATGTAGAGACAACTTATATATATGTCAAAGAGTTATAGTCGGTTATATTCCACCGGCCTTAACTCCTATATATACCAATTTGTAACCAAAAAACTAGCCAAAATAAATCAATAAAAAAGAAATTCTTATTATCTTCTACTCCTCTCTCGTATTATAACTTCAAATTAAACCTCTACTTTGTGTCCCATCAAACACACCCCTATATTATCTAACACATCAACATCATTTTATCTATAAATATATACACACACCACACCATACCTATTCTACTACCCATCATCTACTATACTATCAACTCATCATCCACATAACTACACTATAACAATTACACCCCATACACTATATACTAACTCACACCATAAACTAAATACAATTTATAACTATTTTACTCTATTCCAATTCATAAATCATTAGAGGTATCAGAACTCAATTCGATCATCATTGGACGTAATCTTTGCTATCAATCACCATAAGTTTCGAATCCAACCGCACTTCTTTACCTCTTCAAATTTTTCATGGAAAAATCTATAATTTTTGGTCCACTAAAATAAGAACCTATTTTAGATCACAAAATCTGTAGAATGGAAAATTGTTGAAGAGGGAGTCACTATTCTAGAAGACACTTTGTCTCTCTTAGAAAATCAAAAGAAGGCCTTAGAGGATAATCAACAAAAAAATTCTCGCGCATTGTATAACTTGCAGCAAGCTATGGTAGACAATTTTTTTTTTCACAAATTATGGGCACAATAATGGCAAAAGAAACATGGAAAATGCTGCAAGAGGAGTCCCAATGAATTCCTATCGAGTTTCATCGAGACAAATTATTTTCTTTTCGTTAATGAAAATCATAATTTTTAAGAATCAGTTGAGCTAAACATTGAATTCTATTGAATTTCAATGTTTTAGATTTTAAAAAACTGCAAAAAAACCCCAAAAACTTTGATAAGCCACCAAAAATTTATGTTTATGCTAGAAAAAGGTGTAGGAAACTTAAGGAAGGGGCTGCCACACAAAATTAGTTGGTTGTGTAAGTTTTTATGTGAGTTGTGTATGGGTGTGACTTAGCCTCACGGTATTACCCTAGGGGTAAGGAATATGAATACTGTGTGAAAGTGTTTGTGGGGGGTTTAGACAAGGTTTTGTTGAATTGTAAGGAGAGCCTAGGCTCTCAAATACTTGGGAAATTGTCTGATACTAGCATTTTTTTTCTTCATCTTCTTCTTTCTTCTTTTATTCTCTGTTACTGCTTGAATCGATAGGTTGAAACCAATCAATTGGTATCAGAGCATCGTCTCCATGGAACCAAAGAAAGATGCTATGGCTGAAATTATTAAAGAGAGGGTAGAAGCGGAAGTTTCAGAGTTTTGCCATGATGTCCAAAAAGTGAACCAGGGGTTGGAGAAGCTTCAAGGCGAGATTCAGAGCAACATTGAGCAAATTGTTGCCAAGCAGATGGAATCGGTGGTGAATCAGATCTCACAACTCATTCTACCACCGGGGAATCCCACACTTGATGCAACCGCGGCTAATGCAGATCAACAACGACATTCCGTCGAGGGAAGCGGGTCTTTGATTGGCGAACCCAGCGGCGTTGGAGCTCAGCAAACTCCCAAGTTCCCAACAAACATGGCGATACCGCCACTCCAGATTTTGACCGCGCCTCCGATTCAGCTCGACTCCTTTTAGAATGGCCACGACTTTCGGCCACCTCGAATGGAGATTCTGTTGTTCAATGGCGAAAGTCCAGACGAGTTGATTTATCGTGTCGAGTGGTATTTCCTTCTCTCGAAAATGACGAAATCAATGATGTTGGACACAACTATCATTGGACTTGACGGTGATGCCTTGTCGTGATTCCAGTGGGAGAATCAACGCCGTCCGATTCCTGGGCGATGCTTAGGCAAATGATCCTCCAATGTCGAGCACTGTCGGCAGGGTCTCTATAAGAAGAGATTTTGTCAGTGTTTCAAGCTGATTCAATTCGGGAGTATTAGGTTAATTGGGAAATGCTAGCATCGCGGGTACCTGATGTACCCAACCATATCCTTGAAGGGAACTTTGTTAAGGGGCTCCAGGATGACATTAAAATTGCCCTGCATATTCTTCAGCCTAAGGGTTTGGCCCAACTGATGGAAACGACCCAACGAGTGGAAGAGGGCCATCACATGACGCACACAGGCCCAATGGTGAAACAACACAACCCTAAACCCAATTTCGGTCCATTATCTCCAACCGAGTTCTACTCAAACTTCTTCATTTCGAGAAACACCCAAATAGGCCAACAACAACGATCCTTCACTTCTTCATCAGGATCCATGGTCTCTACAACTTCCAAGACTGGTAGTAGTTGTACGATGACAATGGCCCCTTACAAACGACTCTTAGAGGCTGAGTATCACGAAAAGAGGTCTCGAGGCCTTTGCTTCAAGTGTGACAAAAAGTTTCATCCAAGCAGGGAATGTAAGCAGAAATTACTCCAAAAAACTCACTACTGACGAAGAAGAGTCCAATTCACTAGAAGAAGACTCACTCACATCACCTGAGTCCTATGAAATAGTGGCCACGAAAGTGACGCTTGCTACGCTATCACTAAACTCTCTCATCAGAATCTCAACGACGAAAACGATGAAATTAGCAGGACATATTGAGAATCAACCAATAACGATGCTGATAGATAGTGGAGCCACCCATAACTTTGTTTCAATGGAGGTCATCACGACTGTGGGCATTCCGATACCGGCAACCACTTTCTATGGCATATTTCTCGGAACAGGTGGAGAGGTCCGAACGGAAGGAATTTGTGCTAACGTGGTGCTTGATTAGGTGCCATTCGGGTAATAACTGATTTCTTTCCACTTGAACTGGGCGGAGCAGATGTTATATTGGGTATTAAATGGCTTGAGATGTTGGGCAATATGCACGTCATTTGGAAAACGATGTTTATGGAATTTGAGGTGGCGGGTTTGTGGATAACTTTATAAGGAGACCCCAGCTTGTGTATGTCTCTGATATCCTTGAAGGCTATGATGCTAATGATGGAGAAGGGGGCTAAGGCTTATTGGGTTTAGTTTGGCTCGTTGACCTTCAAAGAGGGCTGTGAACAACCACCAATTCTCGCCCCTATCAATCAACTTTTAGACCGATACCAAGATGTGTTTGAGTTGCCGCTTTGACTTCCTCCGCAGCGGTCCCGTGGCCACACCATCTCATTGAAACCAAGTACCGAACCCATCTCAGTCCGCCCTTATTGATATGCTCAAATTTAGAAAGCTGAGATTGAAAAGATGGTCTGCGGAATGCTTCGAGTGGGGATAGCACAACTGAGTGCATGCTTTTTCCCCAACCCCATTTTATTGGTAAAAAATAAAAATGGAAGTTGGAGATTTTGTGTTGATTATCGGGCTCTCAATTGAGCCACTGTAGCCGATAAATTTCTCATTCTAGTCATTGATGAGTTGCTCAATGAGCTACATGGTGCCACTATTTTCTCAAAGCTAGATTTGAAGTCGAGTTATCACTAGATTTGAATGGCTCTAAATGATATCGAAAATATGATTTTCCAAACACATGGGCATTATGAATTTTTGATTATGCCGTTTGGCCTCAACGCCCCAACCACTTTCCTAGCTCTCATGAATGAGGTATTTCGTGATTTTCGTGGTTCTTGTGTATTAGCCTTTTTTGACGATATTCTTGTGTAGAGCCCGATCTTAACAACCCATATTACTCACCTCAGAATGGTACTCGAATGACTCCAACAACATCAATTGTATGCTAACCGGAAGAAGTGTATTTTCGCTCAGCCCCAAGTTGAATATTTGGGCCATGTGATCTCGACTAATGGGGTGCCAGTTGACCCACGTAAAATATAAGCAATGCTTCAGTGGCCAGTTCCATCCACCATCCAAGAATTGAGGGGATTTTTTGGGTCGACTACTATCGAAAGTTTTTTCAAGGGTATGGAAGCATAGCTTGTCCTCTGACTGACTAGCTCAAAAAAGATGCCTTCGTATGGTCCCTAGAAGCTCAAAGTGGCTTTGACTAGTTGAAGCAAGCAATGTGCACAGTTCCTGTCTTAGCCTTGCCAGACTTCTTAGCTCTCTTTGTCCTAGAAGCGGATGCTTTTGGCATGGGATTGGGTGCGGTTCTTATGCGACATGAAAGACCCCTTGCCTATTTTAGCCGCACCTTGTCTCCTCGGGCTCGATCGAAATCAGTGTATGAGAGGGAGTTGATGGCCATTGTCCTTGCAATCGAAAAATGGCGCCCATATCTACTTGGCAGAAAGTTTTTAGTTCGAACCGATCAACGTAGTTGGAAGTATTTGGTGGAGCAAATAGATGGTCTCTATGGAACACCCGGAGTGGCTCACTAAGCTTTTGGGTTATGATTTCGATATTTAGTACAAACCAGGGTCCGAAAATAGATTTGCCGACGCTCTCTCGTAGGTTTCAGCTTAAGTCTCCATGGTTGCTATTTCTGTTCCTAATGTGCTGTCCCTTCCCGATTTACAAGCTCAAGTTGCCGCTGACCCTGCCTTGGCTAAGATTATCACGGAGCCCTCTAGAGGTCAAGATGGTGGAGATTTCTCTCTGACTCATGGCTGCCTCAGATTCTGAGGTTGTTTGGTGCTACCAGCCTGTTTACCCTCCATTTCCATGTTATTAAATGAATATCACAGCAGCAAAGTGGGGGGCCATTCAAATGTCTTTAAAACTTTCCAAAGGTTAGCAACTGAGTTTTGTTGGCTCGGAATGCACAAGAATGTCCAGAAATTTGTTGCCGAAGGTTCAGTCTCTCAGCAAACCAAATACTTGGCTCAATTTCTGGCAGGGCTGCTACAACCTCTCCCCATTTTGGAGCAAGTATGGGAATGACATTTCTATGGATTTCATAGAATGCTTGCCTCTCTTCAATGGGTTTGATTCAATTTTTGTGGTTGTGGACTGTCTCACCTAATATGGTCACTTTATTCCTCTCTGCCATCCTTTCTTGGCTATTACTGTGGCAGTAGCATTTGTGAAAGAAGTGGTGAAGCTTCACGGGTTCCCTTGCTCCATTGTGTCGGACCGGGACAAGATTTTTTTGAGTTTGTTTTGGAAGGAATTTTTCCGTTTGCAAGGTACTACCTTGAAGCATAGCACAACTTATCACCCTCAAACCGATGGGCAAATGGAGGTGGTCGATCGGTGCTTGGAAACCTATCTTCGGTGCTTTGTTAGCTTCAAACCCAACTAGTGGGTCAAATGGTTTTCATGAGCTGAGTGTTGGTATAACATGTCTTACCACACCACCATTGGTATGACTCCCTTTTGGGCTTTATACCACGGTGATCCTCCACCATTACTTCACTTCGAGGCTTTTCGTACCCGAGTTTCTACTGTGGAACAAGTCCTCTTAGACCGAGAAGACATATTGGCCTTGCTAAAATGAAATCTTCTTTGCGCACAGAAGAGAATGAAGACTCGAGCTCACTGTAAACATCGCGATGTCAGTTTTGAGATTGGTGACCAAGTTTGTGTAAAGCTCCGTCCTTACCACCAACGAACCGTGGCCAAACGGCCTAACGAGAAGCTGTCCCCCTATTTCTTTGGCCCATTTCCAGTTTTAGCTTGCATCGGTCTAGCAGCCTATCGGCTTCAGTTACCCCAGATTCCATGGTTCATTCGGTGTTCCGTGTGTCATTACTTTGAGCTGCTTTGGGTCCTCAGCAACGAGCCTCTCCTCTTCCCTGGGGTTTCACTTTTGATCTTGAATGGCTGCTCGAGCCAGAAACCTTGCTTGCCATTCGCCCTGGCACTCACAAGCCAAGTCCTCAAGCTTTGATTAGATGGAAGAACCTCCCAGACTTTGAAGCTACTTGGGAAGATTTTTCAGTCATTCTAGCTCAATTTCCTCATTTCCACCTTGAGGAGATGAAACTTCAAGTGGGCGGTAATGATAAAGTCACTTGTCACTTATGTTTATGCTAGAAAAAGGGGTAGGAAACTTAAGGAAGGGGCTGCCACAGGGAATTAATTAATTGGCTGTGTAAGTTTGGTATGTGAGTTGTGTTTGGGTGTGACTTAGCAGTATCTTTTTTTCTTCATCTTCTTCTTTTATTTGCTTGAATCGATAGGTTGAAACCTAACAAAATCATGTACAAATCAGTTCGAAATGCATATTTAACATGTGTTTGTGGTTTAATTAATATTTAACACCAGTTTAAGTTTTAAATTATCAAAATCTTTTTATGGTCATTTTTGTATAACACACATGAACATGTAAAGAAAGAGAAGAAAAATGGAGGGAGAGAAAGAAAGATGAAATAGTGTTACATGAAAGTTGTATAGTGGCTTATTAAGTAAACTGTTAGTATTGTCTAGCTTAGTAAACATGAAATATCATTGGCTAAAAGATTATCAATGAAATGAATCAGAATTAGGAGTCACTACATAAAATATATATATATTTATATATAATAAATATATGTAAATGAGAATGGTATATCTTTTGATGTATTTTGTGGTGTTCATTTATGTGGGATGGAGAAGAGGAAAGATAAAAGGGTGAGTTGTGAGAGGAGTAATTTTGAAAAAGAAAGAATAACATATTTTAAAGATAATACATAATGTGGAATGTTTTCACCTTTAAGTATAGAAACTCAAATTTCTTACTTTTGATGTTACCTGAACACTTAGTTGTTTGTGTAGCGTTTCGTTGCTTCTAAGGCCTTCTTTATGCAAGGGTTACTACATTAAAATCTTCATGGAGGCGAAATTAAAAACCATTTTTGTTGATACTTTATCAATAGACTTACGTTCTAGAGGACATCAAAAATCAGTATTAGTTTGGGTAAAAGTTGACACAGAAAAAGGTCTAACAGGCCTTTGGTCATACTTTACAATCTTTTGCATTTATGAACTATATCACTTAAGCCAGAATTACTCTCTTAACTGTGGGTTTATGTTTATGTATCAGTTAGCAGAGGCCATGTATGAGTACGGTAGAGGCAATTACAAGCAAGCACTGGAATTTCTAGAGCCTGATTTCGACGCTGTTGACTATAAGGTATGCGTTATGTTATGTACCAAATCCTAGCAGCGTTTTCCCGTTGTAGTACTAGCCATCAAAAACTTAAACTTGGAACAAATTTTGTGCAAGATTATTGGGGCATCTGATGAGCAAGTTGATGTGTTCAATGAAGTCTGGTACTCCATGTTGCTGAATACTGGACAAGCTTTGAAAGGTAGGCTGTTCACTTTCTATCTCCTTCAAAGATATCTCGAGATTTTTTATTCCTTCTTCTAATAACCCTTGGAAATGTAGTGATTGAAGTACTTGGAGAAAGAATTAAAAAGAGAGAAGGAGTCCCTTTCTTGTGGAGGCTTCTGGTAAAATGTCTTACTGTATAAGAAGTGTTTAGTTTTCAGCTTATGCAGAAACCATAGTCCCTTATTTATTTACCTATGTATTACTACTACCATTATTATTATTTCAGGAAAGAGCTTACACCATAGTTGGTAGCAAAGAAGCCCCAATTGTAGGTGAGAAGGCCAAAGTTTTGGAGACTGCATATTTCAAATAGTTGTGATTGTGAAATCTCTCGTTCGCTTTCCTTTCTCGGGATAATCATTGAATAATCAGTGTGTACATATAACAAATGAATGGACATTAATTTCATTTTTCACTTGTTCAAACTTAAGGATAATTCCCATTTGATACAAACATGCACATCATAATCATTACTATTTTATTGTCAGTGTAAAAACCAAAAAGTGAAACCCATTATTCATTTGGGTTGACTAATGCTAAAGTAAAATGATTAGAGCAAAGCAGAGAATCAAAGAACTAAAGATTAAAGCTTTTGTTTTTGGACAGCAAATTCAAACAAAAATTGAGCAACTAAGTCAAATGGTGTGAAAAATAGTCTTAGTTGGTTCAACAACCAAATATCAGTAACAGGGAAAAGGTACATATACCTAATACCTAAACGTGAGGGCTTAAATATATTTTATTTATTCTGGAGGGACTAATTTACATATTATTCCCACCAAAAAATTTTTACTTGAATTTTGAAAGATGTAATAAAAAGTAAATGCAAAATCGACAGAAAAATGAATGAATTCACAACTATTGGAAACTTTCTATATATATTGTATGGAGTTCAAAAACACTTTACTGGCACAAATATCCAGTCATCAGTCAATGCTTACACACGTGCATTTGACCTCTCACCCACCTCACCAATCAAAATCAAATCAACCCTTTGCCACGTCACCATCACCAGCATCATTCGAGTTCGTCCCTCGTTGGATCCCACGTGCGCGGCTCCTAATCTGCCTAAGTTCCTCTACCACCTCCTTCGAATCGGGACGGTCGTCTTTGTCGGCCGCCACGCACCGGAACGCCAGCTCAGCTACAGCCTCGACACCGTTAACGGCGTCGCCCTCCATTGCTAAAACCGGATCAACCACCTGGTGAAGCTGACCCGTATGGATCTTGGATACCACCAAATCCGCCAAGGCCATTTCCCGCTTATCCCTTCGCTGATCGACCGCTCTCATACCCGTTATCAGCTCCAACAAGATGACGCCGAAGCTGTACACGTCACTCTTCTCTGTCAATCGGAAAGACCGGTGATAATCCGGGTCCAAGTAACCGGGAGTCCCCTGGGGGCCAGTCCAGACAAACCCAGCTGACGAGGAAGAGTTTTCTGGAAGTACCAGAAGCCTTGACAGCCCAAAATCACCAACCTTGATCCTCATATCTTTCTCTACAAATATATTTGTTGACGTAATGTCTCTGTGAACAACTGGCGGTACAACTGAGAAGTGCAGATACTCCATAGCCAAAGCAGTTTGCAGAGCTATGTCGATCCTTACCTGCCATGTCAAAGATCCTTTCTGGTACAAGCTTTTCGGACCATGGAGGTGGTCAGAAAGAGTTCCGTTTGGGACATAATCATAAACCAGAAGAAGTCCTCTTGGGTCGCTGCAGTAGCCATGGAGCTTTACCAGATTCGGGTGATCAATGGAAGAAGGGATCAGTATTTCGTTACAGAAGGACTTGTTGGAGAAGGCTCTGCCTGCAGAAGCGATTTGGTTGTGAAGGTATTTGACAGCCACGATGCGAGAGTCGCAGAGCTGACCGAGATAGACGGAACCGAACCCGCCATCGCCGATTTTCCGTTTTTGGTCGAACCGGTTGGTCGAGGCTTCGAGTTCTTCGAAGGTGAAAACCAGCGGAAGAAGACTAGCTGAGCGATGGCGATGAAGGAAGTGGGTCGTCGGGTCTTCCCAAGTTTCCGAGGACTTGAGCCGTTTGGACCGGAAAATCGCTAAAACAATCAGAGTTAAAAGAACAGCACAAGACAAAACGAAAACTGAGCTCAAAATAGCTATTCGATTCGGGTTGTCTTCGCTAATCCATGGCGGCGAAAACCGACCTCGAGATCGAAAACAGACAAACTGTTTATTTGGGTCCGAAGAATTGAATCCGCACACTCCATTTTGGGCACGACAATCTCTGCAATGTGAGAAGTAAGCATCTTGAACTTCGTCCCACTCGAGCTCGATCCCCAATTTCAAAATATTGTCAAGATACCCTAAAACATCACTGTGGCAACCTTGTTGAGAAACTCGATGGTGAACCGATCCACAGTCGTGCAGAAGCCGTGCTGGGTTTTTAATGAGCTTGCATTCCCAAGGACAATGGCTGCAGTTTGGGAGAACAGGACCGGCGCAAGGCCTAAGGAAGGAAAGCCTAGAACAAGAAACGTCAGAAACCCGAAACGGCGACCCGGAAAGATTAATGGATCGGTTCGGGATCGAGAGAAATTGAAGAAAAGATGAGCAATTATTTGCAGAAGATTCAGAAGATCGCCCAGTTGAGTTAATGAGGGGAAGAGGGGAGAGAAGAAGAGAAGAGGAATTGGGTTCGTAGCGGAGGACTGAAAATGAAAGGTGATTGATTGATATGAGAGAGTGAGGAGTTGAACATTTGACTTGGAAAAAAGGGTGGCCACAACCAGGTGAGGAAGAGAACGGGAACGTAGGAGTTGAAGTGAACGGAGGGCACAGAGATGGAGATCTAAAGGGCTCAGATTTCGAAGAACAAGCCTCTATAGAAGAATAAACAAGAGGTAGAGAAAAGCAAAGTAGGAGGGCAACAATGGGGGCAACGGCGAGAGGCATATGTGTGAAACGACAATGCGTCTTCGTTATTGTCATCTCATAACTCAAAGTGAAATAGTAGAAGACAGTAGAGAACCCATGGACTAAATCTGAAAAATGGAGGCTCCAAACTGAGATTACGTGCCTTTAGCTTCCTGGAGTTGCGCATCGAAGAGCGAGCGAACGAGACATAAAGGAAAGAGCAGTGCTCTGTATCATGACAAATTATCACGAATTTGTCTCTAGAATGACGTGACAAAAATTTACATCTAAAAAATTTCAATAATAATGAAGGCTTTTTATGTAAAACCTGTTTGAGGTTTTCAAAACCTCTAAAGAATATTGACCCTTCGATGTTATAAAATGAGCAATTTTTAGAATTCAATGGCTTAGATTCGACACAGTACATAAAGGGTAAGAAAATAGTTAAAATTGGCCACCAGCTGTGGCAGTTGTGCCATCCTTATTTTTTTTTTAATATTTTTGTTTTTTAATTTTGGCTTATAAATTACTCTTGCAGCAACAAAAGAGCCCGACCATTCCGTTTCTAAGAAAAAAGGGCGCCGACCATGATCAAACCCTACAAATCTTCGGTATGGTGTCTGTAATCCGTTAACGATACTTGGTTGCTTGATGCGTTCGGAGCATGCTGCGGTATTCTTCAGATCAAGATTAGTTGCAGTTTTTCTTGTATTCTCTGCTCTTGGAATTTTGAGCTTTCGATTGATTATTTAATTTTGTTTTATAGTTGATCAAAGACCCATAAAAACCCAATAATGAATAGTGACGATTTTTAACTCTATCTATTATTTATTTTTTATTTTTTTTTTAAATTTAAGGTTTAAGTTTCTCAATAGTTTCTCCAATAATTTTTATATGAATTTTTATGTGAGTTGTCATACGGATTTTGGTTTCGATTTAGATTGCTGCAATAAAAATTTTTCTGTGGAATTCTATAAAAAAGCCAAAAAAAAAAAAAGTGTTCTAAAATATAAAAATAATAATAATAAAAAAAATGAATGAACTTAAAAAATGCGGTCAAATAAGTTTGTTTTCAACTTTGCTATTAATTATTATTAGTGTCTAACATTTTCTATTGTTAGTGACTCAAGATTAGTTATCGATGACCCGATACTTAATTACACCAATAATCATATGACACCAAAAAAAATACTAAACATACTTTTTAACAATTCTCTTTTATTTTTTCTAATAAAATGCAGTCAAACTTTATATAATAATAAAAATAGAATATATAATAAATAAAAAAATATTACATAATTTATTAGAACTTAGCATATGCTAATTTATTGTCAAAATTTATCTTATTATTATTATATTATTTTACTTTTTATATCACAGTAATTTCTCTTTTGCTTTATAATTTTTTAGAGTTTTATGTTATTATTATTATTTTTTTCTTGATGTATTACAATATTTCTCTTGTAATTTTCTTTAAGAAATTTGAATAATTACATGTTGATGTTGATGAAAATTTATATTATGAAATCTTTTCGAGATACAAAGTATGTGTATACAAAGCCCTCTCAATTTCTACTAAAATTCGTCCATCTTTTTGAATTTTGTGTTGACTTCAAAAAGTGATTAACTGACATCAAGGTCGTATAAATTTGATGTTTGCCATGTGTTACACAATTAGAATAGAAAGCAAAGAACACACAGAATTTTATAAAGGTTCGACCCCCTTCGTTAGCGGGTAATGACCTACTCCCCTTTTAATTGTATTGATACTGAGGAAAAATACTATTCAGATCACTATAGGTGGGATCCGATATAGCTTCCTTAAGGATACAAAATAGGAATCAAGATGGTAAATTTCAAGTGTTGAGAATGCTTGTATGGGCGTGTGAGAGGGAGTGAGGAAGAGAGTGTTGGGTTTTGTGCCCTAAATAAAACCCATTTCAATATAATCAGATTTACTAATTAGTAAAGATCAGAAATCATTTTATGTTGCATATTTCACATGATTTATTCATGATTATAAATTCTGTTAAGTCCAGAATATATGTATTTGTTAATGATTATAGTGTTGTCAGCACAGTGGAATATAATCTTGATTATATGTTCGAAAGTTTCATTCCCTGATTTGTCAGTTCACTGGATTTAGACTGGCATGATAATCAGCGATAGGTATACTTACACCTTGGATAAGTGTTATATCCTTTCCAGGGCATTGGCAAAGTTTACCAGTATCGGATGTATTGAGTATACATTGGAAGAGATCGATATTGAACAATGATTAGATATGATAAATTTACGGTAATATCTATTCAATTCAATATCACCTAGTTGATCCTAGATCAAATGATCTTAATCCTGACATGATTAGGTTCGATCTCAAGAGTGTTATTCGTGTTCTTTGATTTGTTAGTTCAGCCTACTTTTTGGTCAGGGTGATACGTACATTTTGGGAATGTTTGTTTATATCTTATTTCACAATCTGTTACATGGACAATGTCTGTTTATTTATATTGTTTATTCAAAAATTTTTTTAACAAACCTATTATTTATTTGATCTAAATTGCTATGATTAACTTGTTGACGGATCCAATGATCTGATTTTAATCATAGTCCAATTGTCAATAGATCCTATAAATAATTTGTAACAGGTAAATTTTGTACTTCTTTCATTTGTGTAAACCTAGTAACATGATAGGGCCCATCCAAATCATTTGACCTGTGTGAGCCTATATGTTTGCTATTGGGCTTAGATGCATATAGGAAGCCCATTTAAGTTTTTACTAAGTAAATGGACTACAATGCTAAAATAAATTTTGACATAAGTAAATTTATTTAGGCCCAATTAGAATTGGGCTTATTCAATTGATAACAATTGTTTATTTAAAGGTTAAATTCCTCTCTTTTGGGCCTTGTGTGAGAGTTAGGGGGCCAATAGCAGTGGGTACAACATACTGAACCCAACCCTCCCTCACATGAACCACCCCAATTGTGAAGACCCATTTGCCTTATTTAAATAATTGTATTAGGTTAATTATATTAGTCTAACCTAATTAAAATTGAATTATCAACATAATTAACTTTTAAAATATATGAAATTTATTTTTCATTGAATATTTTAAAGTTAATTTTAGAAAAACACTTAGTTAATTGAAATATATTCTAGATAGTTAATTCTAGTGACTAGTTATTTTTTCTAATATTGAAATACGAAAAATATTTTAAGTTGAAAATTAATTATTTATTTTAATTAATTTTGGACCAACTTAATTATAGAATATTTTTCCTAGTATTAAATTAGAATTAATAATTAAGTTTCTTTTATACTTGATTATTTAATTCTTGTATTTAATACATTTAATTAAATTGAAAATTAAATATTTAAGTTGATTTCATTCTTGATACTTAAATATTATTATTTTTCAGGATATTTAATCAAATTGAAAATTATTTTAAGTTGGAAGTTTTATTTTTCAGAATAGCTTAAATTTGAATAATTTTCACAATATATTTTATTTTATTTTATTAATCTTTTTCCCACAATTTCGAAATTGCATTAATTTAATGCAAGAAATTTCAAATTTTTCTTGAAAAATAGATTAAAGTTGAAAATTATTTATTTTAATTTTGGACCAACTTAAATCAATGATTTTTTTTTTTCATTTAATGATTAATTAAAATAAATGAACTAAAATATATTATAATTAGAAACTAAATTAATTAGTCAATGAAAGTCTAGATAGATATTATCTGTTTTGCTTGAAGTATTTTTCTAGTGTATTTAATTAAATAGAAAATTAATATTTAAGTTGATTTTCATCATGATACTTAAATATTTGAAATTTTTCTTAATATTTAATTAAATAGGAAAATTATATTTTTGTTGAAAATTAATTTTTATTAATTAATTTTGGACCAACATAAATTAGAATAATTTTTTAGGATAAATTTTATTTTATTTTATAGTATTTTCAAAAATTGTATTCTTATATACTTTTTTTTTTTTTTTAAATGCATTATATATTTATAGAAAATTATATTTGAGTTGAAAATTTTTAATTAATTTTGGATCAACTCAAATTGAATAATGTTCTTAATATTTATTGGAAAATTAATACTAAGGATGGAAAATAATTTATTTTTTATTTTTTCCAATATTCCATCTAAGTATAATTTTATAAATATTATATTAAAATTTATATTTTGAATTTTATTCTAAATTGAAAATTTTAAATTAAATAAATATATATTAAAATAAATAGATTAAAATAAATATCAAAGAAAATACAACTCTTTAAAATAATGAGCTTTTAGTTATAAGGATATTCGATCTCCATTGTTGGTCTTACAATAGTTAAATGTTTTCAATATAACCTCGAGACGCTAGACTTCGTCCCCCTTATGGATGATCATTCGTTGAAAGCATTAAACACTATAAGATCTTTTATGATAATTATTATGTAAGTTTTCGTCTCTATTAGACTCTCCCCTACGGTGACTACTTAGAGATAAATTTACGAAATATGAAACAATGGTGGAAGCTCATAAAATAAGATAACCTTGACTCTCACCTACCGGGACAATGTTGGATTCTTATTTTGATTGAATAAAAGGTTGCTAGAATGGTTTCCATTTTAGATGAGCTGACAACTCTATTCAATAAATGGTACTTTGACTCTCGCCTACCGGGACACTGTATCAGTTTGTTGGAAACCTTAGAAATTATTTAAGATGTGCCTGTTTTGTATTTTCACATGTCTTTGTTATTTGCTAAATGCTTGATAATTTCTGAATTGTGTGTGAATTTATATTGAACCATGTTGTTTTCTATTATTAGTTGTAGTTTAATTTTGAATCTTCATTGTTGGTCTAACTTAGCTTGTTGTTTTTAATGGGACAAATCCTAATGGATTGTCATCCATTAGACAAACATAACAGTGTTAGATCTCGATAGATAAATATTGTAAATGAAACATCTAGCTGTTCATGAATTGATTACACCTTAGACAAGTATTTACAATATGAAACAAGAAGATTATACAAATAAGAATAACTTTGACTCTCGCCTACCGGGACATCGTTGGATTGTTATTTTAAATCGAAATTATCCTTTACTTATTCCTCTTAGCTTATTCATTTCGAATTTGCTTACATAGTATATCATTGGATGAATGGTTTATAAATCATCTGCTTATAATGTCATTCTTTTTTCTCTTAAGAAATTGAATGGCACATTTGATTATATTCCCGACATTCTATCCCGAAATGATATAAATCCTCAATCTTAGAATCTCCTACTTATATATGCTTACTTTTGGCAAATCAGACTTAGAGTTAGATTAGTAGTGGTAGTCCAAGAAAGAAGAATTACTCATGTATATTTGGTATGAATTTAAGTCTTTGACTTTAAATTTTAGATTCCAAACAGAAATTATTTATTTCTACTTCCAGAATACAATACAGTTACACTTTCACAAGTGTTTAATATCCATTTTTCTATTAATGGATTCAAACTGTATGTTAAAGTATGGAATATGAGTTTAGTATTCTGTGACCAAGATCCACTTGGACTATTCTAAGAACTTTTTATTGTAACTAAACCTAAGTCATCAAAAGACACAACCACATTTTAGTATCTATGGCATTTGAATCTTGTTCATAGTGGTTTTGACAAGATCATTCTCTGCAAAGAGTCAATATGCCTATATCCACTGAAAGTAAGTTCATCTCATTTGCAGATGGATGTACATTCAGGGGTGGATATGAGTTTTTGTTGTATTCTTAAAACGATCACTCTAGATTTTACCTTATGCAAAAGAAATTTGAAATGTTTGAAAAATTTCATGAATTTCTAGCAATGGTGAAAAACTATCAAGGTAAGTGGTTAAAGATCTTACGAACTGATAGGGGTGGAGAAATAGTTAGTTGATATGCAGTTCAAAGATCATTAATTTGATATTTGAATTATATCCAAACTTACCTCCCCAGAAATTCGATTTGCATATTGATAATTAGTTACTAGTCGTTGCCTAAATCCTTCTATGGTAATATAATTTCAGAATGATGCAATGGTTGTATACTTAATGTAAACCATTACTAGATTCATGGATGACCTAATCGAAATCTTAAGAAATGCTAGAATTGTTAACCATGGTTTGCATGTTTGTTAGCTATTCTAAGTGATTAGGGGTGGACCATCCCATAGTCATTAGATAAGAAAGTGTTTGTTTAAACAAATACTACTTTTCTAAGAAAATGACTAAGTCTGAAAATAAAGTAGCAAATAAAGGAGATAATTTTTTTTCTTGATTCCAAAAGTGTTCTATCATCTTATTTGACATATGATGATCCCACTGCCTCTGTTGTCTTGACACAACCGAAGAGGTCAATACCATTTAGTTTTCTTAGACATAATTCACGGTACCTTGTCGTAGTGGGAGAGTTTCTAGGAACTCACCTTCTTATGACTTGGAAGACACTAGTGATTAAAATCCATTGTGAGTTTAAATAATGTACATTCAGGGGTGGATATGAGTTTTCGTTATATTCTTAAGACAGTCACTCTAGATTTTACCTTAAGCACAGAAATATGAAATGTTTGAAAAATTTCATGAATTTCTAAGCAATGGTGAAAAACCATTAAGGTAAGTGGTTAAAGATCTTGCGAACTGATAGGGGTGGAGAAATATTTAATACATATGCAGTTCAAAGATCATTATATTAATTTTTGAATTATATCCAAACTTACCTTCCCAGCAATTCGATTTGCATATTGATGATTAGTTACTAATCGTTCCCTAAGTCCTTCTAGGGATATACCCTAGTGAAAGGAAAATTTTAGAATGATGGAATAATTGTGTACTTAGTATAAACCATTACTAGATTCATGGATGACCTAATCGAAATCTTAAGAAAAGCTAGAACTGTTAACTAAGGTTTGCATGTTTGTTAGCTATTCTAAGTGATTAGGGGTGGACCATCCCATAGTCATTAGATAAGAAAGTGTTTATTTCAACAAATACTACTTTTCTAAGAAAATGACTAAGGGTGCGTTTGAGATAGCTTTTAAGAAAGCTAGAAGCACTTTTTTAAAAAGCTATCATTCAAAATGTGTTTGGTAAAGTTAGAAAACTAGCTTTTTTAAGAATTTAAGAAAAAATTTCAGCTTTTTGCAAAAATTAGCTAACACCAACTTTGGGAAATTAGCTTGTACGGAAAACTATTTTGTTGGTTTAATGAATATTTTACTTGACAAAATTACCCTCATTTTAATTATAAAATTCCCTTTTTATCATTTTATTTTAAGATTTTTTTTCTCCCCAATTAATATATCTTTCTTTATCATCTTTATGTAATAGATAATATTTATTAATTCTTTTTACTATTATTATTAGTAAAAACCTAACTAATTATTTTATTATATATAAGAAAAAACATTATTGTAATTTGTAATAAAATAAAAAATAATTATAAATATATTAATATGTATGAATTTAATTATTTAAATAAATTAGATAACAAATATTACTTATTTTGATAATTGTATATTTAACAACTATTCAATCATCTAGCTTACCAAATACTTACATACAACTTTTCCAACTCATAGCTATTTTAAAATTATATGTACCAAACACTCAACAACTTTTTCTCACAGCACAACTACAGCTATTTTTTTCTCACAGCACAGCTACAGCTGCTTTTTCTCACAGCACAGCTGTGCCAAACTGGCCCTAAGTCTGAAAATAAAGTAACTTGCTTAATTTTTTCCATACTATCCAATAAAAATAATTCTAGAAACAGATATTCAATTATTTTTCACGAAAATTCACAAACATCAATCAATCATCATATAACACTCAATACAACATGATACCATCCAAAACATCAAAAAATCGTTTTAAAGTCCAAATTTATTGCAAGCGAATCAATTACCATGGCCCTGAGGCCAGTTGGTAGGAAATTGTTTTACCAGGATCTTAGATCTACTCACAAGTATGTCGATTAACACCCTAAATATGAACTTTCTAAAACGATGAAATAAACACATATAAAGTTTAGGAAACCTTACATTGGGTGCAGCGGAATAATATGACTCCTTCCGTTCAGATATCTAGCCCTTGATTCCTTTATGTAGCAGAGCATTATCAATATCTGAACCTTGATCTCTTTCTCTAATTCTTTGGTGCTGAAACTCCTTCTTGCTGAAAGTCTTTCTTCACGATCTTCCTCACTTGGTAAATTCTGGGTCTACTTATTGGAAGCTTGGTTATATAGGCCTATGGTCCCCATACTAGTTGAGACCATACTGCTTGTAAGAGTCAGTTAATTGATTTTAATTTAATCAATTATAATTATAAAATTAGACTATGTCTAGTTTATGAATTTTCACTAAGCAAGGGCAAAATTTTGAAGAAAAGATTTTCTAGGTTTTATTTATTAATTAAGAGACTTTATATGTCTAATTAATAAATATATTAAATAAAGATATTATTTAATAATTAATTTTTAGTTATTAAATAATTGGAATTGGCATTTAAATGGTTGAATTTGAAAAATTGGCGTTTTTGAGAAAATGAGATGTAGAAATGATAAAACAGCAAAATTGCAAAAGTGGGGCCCAATATCCAAATCCTAGGCCGGCAACTTATGTAGGCTTTTATCATTTATTTATTTTTTCATTATTTTAATGCCAAATAATTTTAACCTAAACCTAGGTGGTTACCTATAAATAGATAGTGATGGCTCACACTTAAAGATTGATGAAATTTCTTGCCTTCAGGAAAAAGTTGAGCCTCCTATTCTATACCATTGCCGAACCACCATCCCTTCTCTTTTCTTCTTAAAATTTTCATACCTTGAGTGATAGAGTGAGTGCCCACACACATCAAGTGGTATCTCAATCATAGTGTGGAAGACTGTGAAGAATCCAAGCAACAAGAAGGATAATCAGGCTCAAGGAAGGAGATAAATAGATCCAGGTTCAGATCTTGATAATGCTCTTCTACAGAAAGAAATCAAGGGCTAGAGATCTGAACGGAAGGAGTCATGATATTCCGCTGCACCCAATGTAAGGTTTTCTTAAACCCTTATGTGTTTATTTCATTGTTTTAGAATTCATATTAGGATGTTAATGAAACATACTTGTTAGTAAATCTAGATCCTGGTAAAATATTTCCAACAGAGAGACTTATCAGACTTCCACACTTAAGTTTAGAACTTTATCACTTGGAGGCTAGAATGGGACTTAGAGATTTCTAGGTTAGAGTTAAGGCCCTTTATATAGTAAAGCTTAACCCTAATTTATAATGGAAACCTTTAGATATTTGTATGTTAAATTAGTTAATTACAAAAGGCTAAAATACCCTTGAACATGGATATTTTCTAGCTGTTTTATTAGGTTGTTAGGGCCCAATTGACAGCCCAACTCGCAGTCCACGTGTGAAAGTGTATAGAAAATCCTTCCAGGCCCTTCCCTGGCCGGCCAAACACCTGCAGGAAGTAGGCTAGCCGGCCATGGGATGTCCAGAGGTTAGCTATCCAGGGGTGGCCGTCCAGCTCCTGCGAGAAAGCTGGTATGTCATTTGATGTCCTGTTTGAGTATCAAGATCTGTTGGAATTTATTTTACCAGGATCTTAGATCTACTCACAAGTATGTTGTTTAAACACCCTAAATATGAACTTTCTAAAGCGATAAATTAAATACATATAAAGTTAAGAAAACCTTACAATGATGCAGCGGAATTAATGTCTCCTTCTGCTCAGATCTCTAACCCTTGTATCCTTTCTGTAGCAGAGTATAATCAAGATCTGAGCCCGAATGTCCTTCTTCTTCAAGTTTGATCCTTCACAGTCTTTCAATCTATGATTGAGTTACTGCTTGCTGTGTGTGGGCACTTACTCTTTCACTAGGGTCGAAATTGATGAAGGGAAAAGAGAAGAGATGGTTTCGGCCAGGTATAGAAAGTGGGGAAGGCTCAGTTTTTCTGAAGAGAGAAATTTCTGTCAGAAAACTAATGAAAGCATGTTATTTGACTGAGCCATCACTTTCTATTTATAGGCAACTACTAGGTTTAGGTTAGGAATTATTTGGCATTAAAATAATGAAAAAATCAATTTGAAACTCCGCAATAAGTGGCTGGCCAAGGTGTAGTAGTGGGCCCCACTTGATTTTGCAGTTTTATCAAATTTTATTTCTATTTTCTCAAAAACGTCAATTTTCTAATTCTAACCTTTTAAATGCCAAAACTAATTATTTAATAACTAAAATAGATTATTAAATAATATTGTCATTTAATTTAATTATTAATTAGACATATAAAGTCCATTAATAAATAAATAAACCTAGAAACTCTTTTCTTTACAATTTCACCCCTGCTTAGTGAAAATTCATAAAATTAGACATAGTCTAACTTTAGAATTATAATTGATTAATCACGAATCAATTAATGAGTCTTACAAGCAGAATGTTCTCAACTAGAATGGGGACCATGGATCTATATGCTGAGCTTCCAATAAGTGAACCAAATTTACCAAGTAAATTCCTACTTATTAATTCTTCGTTGAATCCACTCTTAGAACTTAGAATTGCACTCTCAGACTTATATAGAGCATATTGTATGTTCCACGATATCAATATGCTATCTCATTTAACTATTGTTATAATCTTATTGTGATTTAAAGATCCTCTATATAGATGATCTACATCGAGATGGGATTTCTTTACCGTTCTCACCCCTCAATGTATTTTGCCCCTTAAAACACTTAGCTACCTGTAAATGGTGTTTAGTGATCTAATGATTAGTCAGTTAAACAAGAGCTCATCCATTTACTTCTATTTGCTAAGCTCGAAGGGAATCATCACTTTACTTCTATAGACCAGTAGAAGCTATAGATTCCATATTTATGTTCAGCACTCCCACTCAATCATACTATCATGTTCCCAAAATATACGTATCACCCTGACCTAAAAGTAGGCTTAACTAATAAATCAAAGAACATGAATAGTACTCCTGAGTTGAGCCTAAGCATATCAGGATTTAGATTCTTTTAATCTTAAGATCAACTACTGATATTGACTTGGAAAGATATATATAACGGTAAGTTTGTAATATCTTAACTTAGTTGCAATATCGGTCCAGTCCAATGTATACTCCATACATTCGAAACTAGTATACTTTACTAATGTCCTGGAAAGAACATAACACTTACTCCAAGTGTAAGTACACATCATCGCTGATTATCACATTAGTGTAAATCCAATAACACTGATGAAACAGGGACCAAGTCTTTTGATTCATATGATCACAATCACATTCCACTGTGTTGACGATATTGTAATTGTGAATAAACATATGATCTGGATTTAACTGATTCTGTGTGTAATAGTAATAAACATATTTAAACCATTAGCATGTAAAATACATGCAAACATCAATCACTTCAAATTTCTTATATTGATAACTAATCAGATTGTAAAGAGTTTTATTTAGGGTATAAAACCCAACATGATCCCTATTGGCCGAGGCACTGACTTGGCCTTGTTGTCCGTGAGCTGTATTGCCACATGGTGCTAATTTTGTCAATGTAAGCAATGCCACGTCAGGTGGGCAAAAATCTGGATAACATTTGCCCCAATTCCCTATGCAGACAATTGTACAAATAGGGACGTACCAGTTAGATTGGTGCGGTTGGAACTGATGTAGCCTTTGCTAAATAAAAGTTGCTGCATTTTTAGCCTTTTGAAATACTTTGCCTTAACTGTCTGATCTCATTTGCTGTAGCAAACTTGCTACTTTATTTGTCTCTTTGTTGTGTATGTAAAGTAAGTGAAGAAGGGGTCCCATATGTACTATATAAGTTCTTTTGGGGGCAAACCCTTTTCACTTTTTACTTTCACTTCTCTCACTTAATATTTGAAGAAGCTCCTCATTCACTTTAGAGGGCTAGACCCACAAAGCATCAATCTCTCGGGATTTTCGTGTTGTTTCGATGATCCAAGCTTTCCACCTTCTTCCTCAACAATTTCTCGAAGTGGGTAAGCTTTCCATTCCTGCTATTTCACTTGATTTGGTTAATTTTGCCATGAATGCATGAACATCGTTCTTCCCTTTGAATATCTTTTGATTCCTACATTAGATTGTTGTCCTTTTGATATTTTGATCCGCATGATAGCCTTAGGATACGTAATTTATGATTTCTAGATGAAAAAGATCTGAATCTGACCTTCATTGTGATTCTTGGCTCTTTGGGTCACAAACAACATGTTTGAGTTCTTGAAAAACACATGTTCAGATCCGTACAATCCCTGGCTGGCAAAGGAGGTCTTGTTCCAAACCTGGCCAGCCAAGGATAACTATTAGGGGGCCTGGCTGGCCAAGGGGGTATACCCCATAGGTTGGTTGGCCTATGCTTTGAAATTGGAATCCTGGCCGGCCAAGGCCAAGGCTCTAAGCGGGCAGCCAAATTTTTACCCTTTGTTGACCTCAGCTAGGGTCTCGTGACGACCTTAGAGGCATATACAACTGTAGTCTTATACGTGGTTGCCCTTGGGAACTCTATATAAGACTCCGTAATGAGTCCATTATAGTCAATTGTATAACTTAAGATTTACCATATGTCTAAGTAAGTGTACTTAAGACGGTACTTGGTCGATAATTGACCTTGTACTTTGTGATTTACCTAGAAGGTACCCTTGGGTACCGTTGACTAAAATGTGTTGGTAGCTTTGTTAGGTTGCTCACCTCCCCTTATCTTTTCTATGCACGTGGTTCTGAGTGTCGGATAGGGGAGGTGACAGCTGTGTAGGTCCCTTGGTTATCTTGTGATCATAGAAAAAACAAAACAGACTTGTCGTAGAGTGCCTCAATGTGACCCCCATGTAGCTAGGGTGGCTACAAGGGGTCAAGTCAGGATTGTAGAGGAAGCTACTCAACCTCATGTTAATGCTAATCCAAAGGTTGACTAGGTAGAGGTGCCTGACGTCAACCAAGGGGCTTAGAGCCCTGATACTGAGTCTGATCTTGAGAAGGCCGCACTAGTCAGGAGAAAGAGATACAAGACTTGTATTGTCCTCTCCAACTGCCCTTTGAGTCATTACGATGCCAATGGTAATCTATTGAACAAGCTTGGTGAGCCTTCAGTGTTAGGCCTTGATCATGTCTTAAATCAATCTTTTGAGCCTGAGATTCTGAATGCGAGATCACAGGGAGCCAACTGGGTCTCTCCCACTTCTACCCTCTCTGTTGATGCCTTTAGCAAGATACTTGCTAGTGGTTTAGTGAGGGGTGTCCATTGCAAGATACCTCTTAGAGATCAAAGGGCGCACTAGCTTCCCCTAGGTTGGTTAGCTAAGTCAGAGCGTCTTGTTGAATAGGGGTAGTATTGTCGCTCCATCCTTATTTTAGAGACATTGCTGCCTACTTTGGAATGTGCCCAACTCAGATCAGCTCGAAAAGTATCAAGTACCTTTCGGCGATGTTTGTCTTGTATACGGAGCTAGGCTGGCCTCAGCGCAATCCTTATGAGATTGGGTACTATTTTGATCTAAAGTCTACTCCGAAGCAGAATAGGACTGGGTACTTCTTCTTCAGCCAGGTTGGCCACCAGTGGTTGGGTGACATCAACAACACAACCATGTCAAAAGTTGGTGGGTACGCCAAGAAGTACTTTATGTTGGGAATATTTTACCAGGATCTAGATTTACTAACAAGTATGTTTTATTAACATCCTAAATATGAATATCTCTAAAACAATGAAATTAAACACATAAGAGTTTATAAAACCTTACATTGGTTGCAGCGGAATATAATGACTCCTTCTGCTCAGATATCTAACCCTTGTTCCTTTCTGTCGCAGAGTATTATCAAGATCTGAGCCTAGATCTCTTTCTCTCCTTCGGGTTTGGTTACCAGCGTCTTACTCACTATGATTGAGTACTTGACTTGCTAAGTGTGGGCATGACACTCCATCACTATGGGCCAAAATAGGAAGAACAATGAAGGAGGTGAAATCACTATAAAAGGAACTCTCTCATCTACTAGTTGTCTGACATAGAAAACTAAGTTTGATTTGGTTGAAGGCATGAAGTGGATGAGTGAGAGCATCATGTTCCTTTTATAGTGTTTCAACTAGGGCTTAGGGCTAAATTATATGGATTAAAAATGAATAAAATATTAGGCAAAAATTCACTCTAAGGGCCAGCCATAAAGGACCAATCTCGAGTTACAATTTTGCCACTTTTTTCAACCATTTATTCTTCTTTCAATAATACCATATTTTCCAATTCAATCCTATAAATGTTAAACTATTTATTTAAAAATTATAATTGATTATCAAATAAAATTGTCATTTATACAAGGCTAATTTGTAATTTTCCCCCCGAACTATGACACTTGCTAAATCGTGCCCCCTGAACTATTTTTGACGTTAAAAATTCCCCTCGAACTATTGACAATGCTTAATTTAAGGTATTCTGTCTTGTTCCGTTCATTTTAGTAACGAAGTGATAACGTGGCTGCCATTAGGCACTTCACGTCATTTTACACATGTTTATTTTATTTTATTTTTTTGTTCAGATTTCTTTTAGGGTTGTGAAACCCAATTCCTCCACCAACCCACACCAACCCAGCCACACGATCCCCACCCACCAACCACACCACACCATACGAACCCAGCCACCCGAACCCAGCCACACGAACCCAGCCAACCCCACCCACCACCGATTTTGGATCCGACGAGACGCACCACCCGGTCACCCACTCCGACGAGACGCACCAGCCCCAACACCCATAACTTGATTAATTTTAAAATTTATTTACACTATTAATATTTGTGATGCTAATCTAAATCTCTAGTCTAGTGGACAAATAAAAAACCCAATATCCATTGTCTAAATTCTAATGGTTTTCCACATTTAATAATCAGCTAGAGTATGCTAAGTTTTGAATTTAAGAAAATGACCAAACTAGCTATGTTTCAGTTAACAAGTTTCAAAGAGGAGAAAAGTACCAAAGAAAACTCCCAATAAGTAAACATCTTTGAGTTTGAACTCTTACTTGATTTAATTCCTTTCTTATCATTAGCTGAGTCAAAATCAAAATATCATTTTCGGGTTTGCTCCTTGCTGAACCCTACAATCTCTACAGAGAACTGTTATACATATATGTATGTATTTTTCTGAAAACTAGCATCCTTACCTAACCTTCCAATTGCTACGTAGGTACCCAATGAGCTCCCCCTCATGGGTCAGAGAACTCTATTATTATATTACTAATTAGGATCCCTTAAGAACCTAAAACAAGAACTTGAGCAAGATAATGAGGGAGAAGGAGGGGCTGTTCTTCCCGTGGCTGGTGCGTCTCATCAGAGTGGGTGACCGGGTGGTGCGTCTCGTCGAATCCAGAACCGGTGGTGGGTGGGGGTGGCTGGGTTCGTGTGGTGTGGTGTGGCTGGTGGGTGGGGGTCGTGTGGCTGGGTTGGTGTGGGTTGGTGGAGGAATTGGGTTTCACAACCCTAAAAGAAATCTGAACAAAAAAAAAAAACATGTGTATAATGACGTGGAGTGCCTAATGGCAGCCACGTCATCACTCCGTTACTAAAATGAATGGAACAAGACAGAATACCTTAAATTAAGCATTGCCAATAGTTCGAGGGGAATTTCTAACGTCAAAAATAGTTTAGGGGGCACGATTTAACAAGTGTCATAGTTCGGGGGAAAAAAAATTACAAATTAGCCTTTATATAATTTATCAATTAGACCATACAAAGTCTGTTAATTAATAAATTGACCCCAAAACCTCTTTTCTTCATAATTAAGCTCTTGCTTAGTGAAAATTCATAAATAAGACATAGTCTAATTTTAGAATTATAATTGATTAATTAAAATCAATTAACTGAGTCAGCAAGCAGTATCATCTCAACTAGTGAGGGGACCATGGGCCTATATAACCGAGCTTTCAATAAGTAGATCTAGAATTCACCAAATAAATTCCCTAACTTATTAATTCTGCCTTGTGCCACTATAGATTGGGAATTGAATAGCACCTTTAATTATATAGAACACTCTATATGTACCACGATATAGATTATCCATTACGTTATGATTATCCATTGTTACAATCTTAATAGTCAAAGATCCTCTATAGATGATCTACACTGAATAGGGACAAATTTACCGTTCTACCCTTCAATGTATTTTATCCTTAAAATACTTAGGTACCTATAAATGATATTTCAGTAAACTAATATGATTACTGAAATGAGAGCTCAATCATTTATCTCAAGCAAAGCTCAAAGGAAATCATTGTTTCACTTCTAAATACTTATAGAAGCTATAGATTCCATATATATGATCAGTGCTCTCATTCAATTGAACTACCATGTTCCCAAGATGTAAATATCCGCCAGAACCATTAGTTAGCTTCCACGAACACCTCTAAGAACATAAATAATACAACTAAGCTGAACCTAACCATATTAGGATTAAGATCCATAGACCGAAGATCAACCATTGATATTGACTTAGAAAGATATAACGGTAAGTTTATGATATCTTATCAAAGATCAATATCGGTCCCTTCCAATGTATACTCCGTACATCTGATACTGGTAAACTTTGCCAATGTCCTGGAAATGACATAACACTTATCCAAGGTGTAAGTATACCTTATCGCCGATTATCATATCAGTCTAAATCTAGTGAACTGACAAATCATGAGAATTAAACTTTTGAATATATAATCATGATTATATTCCGCTGTGCTGAAGACACTATAATCATGAACAAATCTTTATATATATATGTTTTGGACTTAATAAAATTTATACATTAAACATAATCATGAAATAAATCATGTGAACCATGCAACATAAAAGCTATTTCTGATCTTATATTAATTAGTAAATCCGATTATATTGAAATGAGTTTTATTTAGGGCACAAAATCAAACAAATCCCACTTGCACTAATATAAAACAAAAAGTACATTTCAAATAATCTCAATACCTTAATATCCAGATCAAGTGTAGTATGTAGTATTCTCTCTGTAATTGGATCTGACAGGTTGTATTCCATACAAACTTCTCCACCATTACATATCCTTAATCACAAAATCTTTGATATTGTGAAATTCCTCTCTATATGTCTACTCCTCTAGGGATACTGGATTCTTTACTTTTTGGCAACTACTTCTGTGTTAGTCAGGAAGTAATACTAGCAAATAATAAATTATTGGTACAATGCCAAAAACTATAGAGAACTTTTCGTAGGCTGAGTAAGTATCTTTCCTGCAACTTTAGCATTTGGACTCACTGGTAGAGTTAGAGACTCTGGATTGGTTTTTCAACTTTCTCTAAAATCACTACTCCACCCCAAAGTAATCACCATCTCATCAGTAGACTTTCTAGCAACAAGGCAAGTCTAGAAACCTGATTTGGTGTAGTCTAAGAGTATTACATAACCACCCTTATCGACTAACATATAGTTCCTCTTATTGATCTTAAGTTTTACTTGATTTTCTTCCAATGTTCATTTCCTGGATTAATCTGATACCTACTCATTACTCCCACTCAACAGCAAATGTCTGGTCTAATGCATTGCAAAGCATACTTAAGACCTCTCACTGTTGATCCTATGGAATTCTTTCTTTGGTCGTTATCTTTTCTCGAGTAGTTAACACTTTTCCTTAGATAAATAAAATCTATGTCTAGAAGTCGAAAGGCTTCTATAGATGTAGCCATTAGACAAATGCTCCAGCAACTTACTAAAGTAAGTTGTTTGCACTAGAGTAAGTAAATTACCAGGCATACCACAAGCCATAGGTTTTGATAAACTCAAACCTACTATAAAACTAGGATCAAGAAGTTTTGCTAAGTCCATTGAATAGACTTATTTTCAAAATTTCCTTTCTAGTCCTTGTAATAGAAAACTTTTTGTTATTCCATATGAATGGTTTTAACCATAGTTGTAACGTCCTCGCTTCAAGCCTCCATTAGGCCCTTACACCCACAGAATAATGGCTCTCATACATGAGTACGTCACTCTGGCTGCTTCATGGACTGATGACTGACCCTATAAACCAACACAAGTGTTTCCAGCGTGCTTTGTCGTCACTCGCATGCTTTTTGGGAAAACTTCCCAAGAGGTCACCCATCCTAAAATCGCTCCAGGTCAAGCACGCTTAACTATGGAGTTCTTTCGTGATGGGCTACCGAAAAACAAGATGCACCTTGTTGATATAGGTAGTACCAATCAATCTATTTAAGCCCTCTTCAACTGTGTAGTCCCATACCTACATAGCCTCAGAATCATCCCA
Source organism: Cannabis sativa (assembly GCF_029168945.1). Lineage (NCBI taxonomy): Eukaryota > Viridiplantae > Streptophyta > Magnoliopsida > Rosales > Cannabaceae > Cannabis > Cannabis sativa. Next base: position 27,388,457 of record NC_083604.1, on the reverse strand, counting down.
CTTGACCTTCCCCAAGCGATGTGGGATTGTACAGCTTACCCGGTATTTCCCCTTACGGATCACGGGACTACTGACTGTCACAATCACCCCCCTTACGGGGTCCGACGTCCTTGTCGACCACACTTCTGACTGGGTCAAGGCTTTGATACCATTTGTAACGTCCCTGCTTCAAGCCTCCATTGGGCCCTTACACCCACAGAATAATGGCTCTTATACACGAGTACGTCACTCTGGCTGCTTCATAGACTGATGACTAGCCCTTCAAACCAACACAAGTGTTTCCAGCATGCTTTGTCCTCACTCGCACGCTTCCTGGGAAAACTTCCCAATAGGTCACCCATCCTGAAATTTCTCCAGGTCAAGCATGCTTAACTGTGGAGTTCTTTCGTGATGGGCTACCGAAAAACAAGATACACCTTATTGATATAGGAAGTACCAATCAATCCATTTAAGCCCGCTTCAACTGTGTAGTCCCATACCTACACAGCCTTAGAATCATCCCACTTGACCTTCCCCAAGTGATGTGGGATTGTACAACTTACCCGGTTTCCCCTTACGGATCACGGGACTACTGACTGTCACAGTAGTTCTCTTGGCTTTGCTTCTTAGTTCCATATTCTGACTATCCATTACGTATTTAAACTAATAATGGATTTTTATCACCCGTGTCTTCCAAGTCATAATAGGGTGAGTTTCTTGAAACCCTCCCACTACGATGAGGTATTGTGACTTTCTGTCTAAGAACACTAAATGGTATTGTCCTCATCGGTTGTGTCAATACAACAGAGGCAGTGGGATCATCTTATTTAGAATAAGATGATAGAATACTTTGGAATCAAAAAAAATATCTACTCTACTTTGCTACTTTCTTTATAGATGTAGTCATATTCTTAGAAAAGTAGTATTTGTAGAAGCAAACACTTTCTTATCTTAATGACCATGGGATGGTCCACCCCTAATCACTTAGAATAGCTACCAAACATGCAAACCTTAGGTAACAGTTCTAGCTTTTTTGAAGTTCACGATCAAGACATCCTTGAATCTAGTAATGGTTTACACTAAGTACACAACCATTCCCTCATTCTGAAATTATCTTATCACTAGGGAATATCCCTAGAAGGACTCAGGCAAATGCTAGTAACTAATCCTAGACCTTATACTATCATCAATATGCAATCTGAATTTCTGGGAAGGTATGTTTGGATACAATTGAAAATTCAACTTAATGATCTTTGAACTACATATCCACCAAATATTTCTTCCACCCCTATTAGTTTGCAAGATCGTTAACCACTTACCTTAATGGTTTTTCACCATTGCTAGAAATTCATGAAATTTTTCATACATATAAAATTTCTTTGCATAAGATAAAATCTAGAGTTATCATCTTTAGAATATAACGACAACTCATATCTACCCCTGAATGTACATCTATATATGCGAATATAGATGATCCTACTTTCAAGCGAATACTGGCATATGGACACTTTACAGAGAATGAATCTTGCCAAAACCACTATGAGTAAGATACAAATGTCATAGATATACATTATGGGGTTGTGTCCTTTGATGACTTAGGTTTAGTTACAACAAAGAGTTCTTAAAATAGTCCAAGTGGATCTTGGTCACAGAATACAAAACTCATAATCCATACATTAACATATAGTTTGGATCCATTGACAGAAAATGGATATTCACAACTTGTGAAAGTTATACTGCATTTTCCAATGTATTCTGGAAACTAAAATTTAAAATTTCAATTTGGAATCTAAAATTTAAAGTCAAAGACTTAAATTTATACCAAATATTTCTTGAGTAGTTATTCTTTCTTGGACCACCACTACTAATCTAACTCTAAGTTTAAGTTGCCTCAAGTAAGCATATACAAGTAGGAGATTTCTAAGATCGATAATTTTTATCATTTCGAGATAGAATTTCTGGAATATAGTCATATGCGCCATTCAATTCATAAGAGAAATTAGAGTGACATCATAAGTAGATGATTTATTAACCATTCATCCAAGGATATACTATCTAAGCTATTGTTAAATGAAAAAGCTAGGAGGAAACTAATAAAGGATAATTTTGAATAAAATAAGAATCCAACGATGTCCCGGTAGGCGAGAGTTAAAGTTATTCTTATTTGATAAAATTCTTCATTGTTTCATATTGTAAACACTAGTCTAAGTTGTCATATTTGGATGTACAACTAGATGTTGCATTCACAAATATTTATCTATGAAGATCTAACACTATTTTGTTTGTCTAACGGATGACAATCCTTTGGGATTTGCCCCATTAAAATAACAAACTAAGTTAGACCAACAATGAAGATTCGAAGTTTATACTACAACAATTAATAACAGAAAACAACATAGGTTTAATATAAATTCATACACAATTCAAAAATTATCATACATTTAACAAGTAAGAAAGACATGTGAAAATACAAAACAAGCACATCTTAAATAATTTCCAAGGTTTCCAACAAACTGATACACTGTCCCGGTAGGCGAGAGTCAAATATATCATTCATTGAGTAGAGTCGTCAGCTCATTTAAAATGGACACTGTTATCTCAAATTTGGCACTCTGACGTGGCATCACAAGAATGGTGACATGTGGATTCCACTTAGAGCATCTGCACGAAACAATATGCCGATCAGGATGCCTCGCTGGCACATCCAGAATGAAACATTCAACGAGCCGTGCAGAATGATCAACACTTAACCGAATTCAGCTTGATGCATCATGAGTCACCAGCTCAATCCCTACAACTCAGGGATCAACTTACGTGGATATGGCATATACACGATCCCACTATCAGTGTATTCAGCCTCAATCCCACGATCCTTGCATTCAGCATTGATCACACGATCTTTCTGTTTATGCGCATTGTAACGAGAGAGGAAACTCTTCCTCCTCAAGTTTCCAGCCCTATATATAGTGAGGAATGTTCACTGGGCAAAGGACCGAGAAATTATAAGCCGATACGCAGTTAAGCTAAGGCAATATTATTATCTAAGAATTATATATTCAGAGATACTATTGTAAGAGCTATAAGAAAAGGAAACTTCTTCCTTGTTCTTAAGTTAATACAAATGACGAGGATTAGGCTATTACCGAACTGCTCGGGGCTAAACCTCTATAAAATTCATGTGTCTTATTATTGCTTTCTTATACATACTCTCATTACGACATATCGTTTATCGCTTATCAAAAAGACTCATTGTTGTTGGCTAAAAGCGAAGTCAACATTTTGGTGCTTTCATTGAGAGCAGAATCGTAGATCGCTCTTTTCGACATTCAACACTATGGTGCAAACTCGTAGAGGCCCGTCTGACCCAGCAAATTCACAGACGCTGGATCCGACATTGCAGGACCTAGGAAGATCAGGGGTTCCACCCGCTGTCAACCCTGGACAGACGGGAAGCGTGGTGAATGGTGGGACAACTCCTGTGACTGAAACTGCGCCTGATGTGCAAGAGACTGGGAATAACAATTCCGCACACAGCCAGGGCGTTCATAACACGACTATTCCACCAGGCATCAACGCCCAAACAACCATTGGAGACGCAACCGAATTGCAAAATCTCCGTGCTGCGCTTGGACTCATGTAGGGTCATAACAATACCCTGCATCATGATCAGGAGGAACTGCGTGCCATAGTATACCTCGCATTTGACGAACAGAGGCGTATGTTCGCCGAATGGAGGGACAAAGAGATGGAGGCATTAAGGGCTCACCATGCAGAGATCGAAGATCGTAGTCGGCAAGCTACTGTGCTGATACGAAGAGCCTACCAGACTGTAGGCCAACAAGCACCGAGTGTCATTCCCCTGGGAGAAACAGAGGATGACCCGACGATGAATGCCTCCCAGACAACCAATGGTCAGCCGTCCAATCCACAGTCACGAGTTCCACTCGTGGGCCAAGAGGTAGGCGGGCAGACCTTGTCTGGGAATTCATCAGGAGGAGCCATACCCGACAGTTGATTAACACCCTAAGTATGTTGGAAATTATTTTACCAGGATCTTAGATCTACTCACAAGTATGTTGATTAACACCCTAAATATGAACTTTCTAAAACGATGAAATAAACACATATAAAATTTAGGAAACCTTACATTGGGTGCAGCGGAATATAATGACTCCTTCCGTTCAGATATCTAGCCCTTGATTCTTTTCTGTAGCAGAGCATTATCAATATCTGAACCTGGATCTCTTTCTCTGAATCTTTGATGCTGAAACTCCTTTTGCTGAAAGTCTTTCTTCACGATCTTCCTCACTATGGTTGAGGTATCACTTGCTGTGTGTGGGAACTACTCATACACTAAGGATTTCGAAATTCAAGAGGGAAGAAAGAGAGAGGGAGTGGTCGGCCAGATAGGGAGAGAGAAGGCTCAGGTTTTTCTGAATCAGAAGTGTAATTTTCCTAAAGCCTTCACTATCTATTTATAGCATTCCACTAGGGTTAGGTTTGAATTATTTGGCATTAAAATAATGAAAATATCAGTTTAAATTGCCTAAAAAAGTGGCCGGCCATGCTTAGTGGATTTGGGCCTCACTTTTTGCAATTTTGCAGTTTTATCTTTTCTGCATCTGATTTTCTCAAAAACGCCAATTTTCTAATTCAGCCATTTAAATGCCAATTCTAACTATTTAATAACTATAAATAATTTTTAAATAATATTGTCATTTATCATATTTATTAATTGAACCATACAAAATATTATAATTAACAAATATGCCCCTAAAACTCTTTCTTTACAATTTCGCCCTTACTTAGTGAAAATTTCACAAATAGACATAGTCTAATTTGAGAATTATAATTGATTAATCAAAACCAATTATATGAGTCTTACAAGCAATATTATCTCAACTAGTGTGAGGACCATGGGTGTATATAACCGAGCTTCCAATAAGTAGATCAAGAATTTATTACTAAAATTCACTAACTTATTAATTCTTCGTTGAATCCACGCATAGAACTTAGAATTGCACTCTCAGTATATAGAATGCTCTATATGTTCCACCATATAGACACATCATTAGTTATCCATTGTTATAATCCTAATTTGATCAATGATCCTCTATATGAATGATCTACACTGTAAAGGGATTAGATTACCGTAACACCCTACTATGTATTTTATCCTTAAAACACTTGACCCCGTATAAATGATATTTCAGCTTATGTGAAATGAGTATTCCACCATTTATGTTCGTTTGGTCAAGCTCGAAGGAGATCATCCTTTGCTTACTATTCGCCAGATAGAAGCTATAGATTCCATGTTTATGTTAGCGCTCCCACTCAATTGCACTACCGTGTTCCCAAAATGTACGTATCACCCTGACCTAAAAGTAGGCTTAACTAACAAATCAAAGAACACGAATAGCCTTTCAAGATTGAGCCTAATCATAACAGCATTAAGAACATTTGATCTAGGATCAACTAGGCGATATTGACTTGAATAGATATTACGGTAAGTTTAATAAATCTAAGTCAAAGTTCAATATCGGTCCCTTCCGATGCATACTCCATGCCTCCAACCTGAGCTTTACTTTAACCAATGCTCTGGAAAGAACATAGCACTTCTCCAAATGCAAGTAAACTCTGTTGTAGATTATCATATCAGTAAAACCCTATGTCTGATAAATCTAGGAAACTTTATTCACATAGTCATGTTTACTTTCCAATGTGTTGACGACACAATAAAAAGGATCAAGTATGTGAAAAGGGTTTCAGATGAATTTATACATTATATACATATAATCATGAAATAAATCATGTGAACGATGCAACATTAAATGTTATTTCTGATCTATATTAATAAGTAAATCTGATTATATTGAAATGAGTTTTATTTAGGGCATAAAACCCAACAGGAACGACCCATGACCTAAGGAACGATCTAAACAGAAGAAGGGGAATAGACGAGCAGAATACTACAACGATCGTGCAGCCCAGAGCCCATACTCAAACCCCCGCTCAGAAAGACGCTGACGCAATCCAACCCAAACAAAACGCCAATCAAGTCAGCCCAGCCGTACAGGCGCAGCTCGACGAATTGAAGAATATATTTCATGGCATGGCCAAACAGCGTAACAATGATCTTGAGTTAGACCGTGCACGCGGAACTCGCTTCTCACTAGAGATCAATCTCTTGCCACTGCCCCACAAGTTCAAAATGCCAACGTGGAAGATGTATATTGGGAGAGAAGATCCTCTCTCCCATCTCAAGTATTTTGAGATGCAAGTGGATTTACAAGGAGTGCGAGGGGATGTATGTTCCGAAATCTTCCCCGCCACTCTGTCGGAAGCCGCACAGCAATGGTATTTCAAGTTGGATCTTGGAAAGTTTAGTTCATGGAAAACCTTCTCTTCGAAATTCCATACACAATTCTCTTCCTCACGTCAGCTCCCATTACATCTGGGAGATTTGGTCGAAGTAAAACAGCGACTAGGCGAGCCATCCGGGCATACATTAGTAGATTCACGACGGAAGCGACCAAGGTGTTGCGGGTAACCGTGGATGGAAAGTTATCCGCGATACTGGGGGGCATTGAAGTCCTTGGCAAACTATGGAAGGATATAAGGAAAAATAGACCGGTCGACTCAATGAGTGATTTTCTTGACCGAGCCAAAGGCTTCATCCAGCTCGAAGAAGCCATTCAACGAGCAGAAGGTGAACAAAAGCCGGGCAAAACGAAAGCTCCTTCCTCTGGAACCTCCGCCCAACTTCCCATTATTCCAGAAATTCAAGTGGCAAGCGTTCAGGCAACAACCACAAGCAAGGAAACGGGAAGAAGGGAAAGTTCACCGAAAAATCCAGACAGACTCCCCGTGATCTTGCCAAACACACTGCATTCACTATCCTAACTAAAAGATATAGAGAGTGTGTACATAGCAACTCAGTCGTTAATTCTGTACAAGAAGCCCGGGCCCATGAAGAAAGAAGCCAGCAAAAGGGACATGATGAAATTTTGTCGGTTCCATGGAGACTACTGCCACGACACCAACGAATGCTACAACTTGAAGCGGGAAATAGAACTTCTGATCAACAAAAACAACCCGCACTTACAGAAGTACGTCAAGGCCAACCAAGGTCAAAACAACCAGGATCTGTTACCTCCACCGATAGATGGACACTTGCAAGTCATTATTGGAGGCCCACACATCGCTGGAGACACGGGCAAAGCTCGAGAGAGATATGCATGAACAGCTCAGTACGAGCAAGAAGAAGTCATCCTGGCCGTGGAAGAGAGGAAGCCTAAAGTTCCTCGCGCAGGAGAGCCAACCATAACATTCAACGATGAAGATGCTGTCCAGATAAGATTCTCACACAACGACCCGCTGGACGTGGAAGTCCAGATAGCAAACAAAATGGTGGCTAGAACCATGATCGATAATGGAGCTTCTTCAAACATTTTGTTCAAGGCTTCTTATGAGAAGATGAGGCTCCAGCTCAAGGACCTAACTCCATGCCTCCAGCCTATCTATGGTTTCTCCAGTCAAGGAGTTGCACCTGTAGGACAAATCCGGCTACCCCTCATAGTTGGACAAGCTTCGACGAGCATAACTATCATGGCACAGTTCTTGATATTGGATGTTCCTTCAGCCTTTAATGTAATGCTAGGCCGACCAGCCTTGTATGGCTTAAAAGCTGTCACATCAATATTTCACTCGTGCCTGAAGTTTCCAACCAAAAATGGGGTAGGGTGTCTTAGAGGGAATCAACAATCTGCTCGGGAATGTTACAACCTTGCAGTGGCCAAGGCTAAGAAGGAAATATCCTCCAGCCAAAGCCCAGACAAGGGAAAAAACATTCCCAAGTAGGAAACTTCCCAAGGCGAGGATGAAGATGTGGATCCTCGACTTAGGGACCCAAGCAACAATGTTGGACCTGTGGAAGAGTTAGAAGAGATCGAGATGATCTAGCTATCCCGGCCAGAAAGCTAAAAATTGGAAAGGGTTTGTTGCTCGAAGTAAAATCAGAATTGATAAAATTTCTGAGAGCAAACCTAGATGTTTTTGCCTGGTCACATGTGGATATGGTCGGAATCGATGTTGCACGTCCTAAATATCGATCCTAACATCCGGCCAGTTCAACAAAAACGAAGATTGCTGGATAAAGAACGAGCAGTAGCCCTGAAAGATGAAGTTGAAAAGCTGCGCAACAACAACTTCATCATTGAAGCTTTTTACCCAGCTTGGGTCGCAAACCCCGTACTCGTACCTAAGCCGAACAAGAAATGGCGAGTCTGTATTGATTTTACAGACCTCAACAAAGCATGCCCTAAAGATTGTTTTCCACTTCCAAGAATCGATCAGCTCGTCGATGCAACAGCTGGGCACGAAATATTAAGCTTCGTGGATGCTTATTCGGGCTACGATCAAATCAAATTGCATCCGCCAGACCAAGAACATACAATTTTCTGATCAGATATGGGTCTCTACTGCTACAAAGTCATGTCGTTTGGTCTTAAAAACACCAGAGCTACATACCAAAGATTGGTCAACAAGATGTTTAAAGACCAGATCGGCAGAAATATGGAAGTGTACGTGGATGATATGCTCGTCAAATCCAGAAAGGTTGGGGGGCACATAGACGACCCTGATGAATGTTTCAAAGTCCTCAGGAAATACAACATGAAACTAAATCCCTTAAAATGCTCCTTCGGAGTCAGCTCGGGAAAGTTTCTAGGCGTCATCGTCAATGCTCGAGGAATTGAAGCCAATCCAAAAAAATCCAAGCCCTCCTGGTCGAATCGCCGCACTTAGCAGATTCGTGTCAAAATCAACGGATAAATGTGTTCCATTCTTCAACATCCTGCGAGGAAACAAAAAGTTCGAATGGACATAAGAATGTGAAAGAGCTTTTCAAGATCTAAAGGCGCAGCTCGCAAAACCTCTCGTTCTTTCTAAACCTCTGGACGGTGAGGAACTGGGGATGTACCTAGCAGTAACGGAGCATGCCGTGAGTGCCGTGCTGATCAGAGAAGAAGACAGCATGCAACATCCAGTCTATTACATCAGTAAAAGACTCGTCGAGGCCGAAGGCCGATATCCGTTGATAGAAAAGCTCACCTACTGCCTCATTCTAGCAGCAAGAAAGATGAGGCCTTACTTTCAAGCTCATCCTATTTGGGTGTATACCGACCAACCACTACGACAAATACTGCAAAAGCCAGATGCCTCTGGAAGGTTACTCAAGTGGGCAGTAGAACTGGGTCAGTACGAAATCAACTTCCAACCCCGAACAACTATCAAAGGCCAAGCCTTGGCCAACTTTGTGGTGGAATGCACAGGCAAAACTGAAAGTATACTAGAAAGCGATCTCGAGCCAATACCACAACCAAGTAATATTAAAGACAAACCGACCTGGAAGCTACATGTAGACGGGTCGGCAACAGATCAACTATCTGATGCAGGTTTCGCCCTTGTCACACCTGGGGGCAACACCTGCACGCAGCGGTCAAATTCGGATTCAAAGCCTCTAACAATGAGGCCGAATACGAAGCCCTAATCGCTGGACTTAAACTAGCGAAGGAAATGAAGGCCGAGCACATCGAGGTCTGCAGTGATTCACAGCTAGTGGTAAATCATGTATCCGGTGAATACGAGGCTCGGGGAGAAAAGATGATAGCATATCTGAGCAAAATACATGATCTGCTTGCACAATTCAAAAGCTACAGCCTCAGACAAATTCCAAGAGAAAAAAATACAACGGCAGATGCGTTACCCCGACTGGCGAGCAGCAGTATAAGTCACAAGGCAAACCTTGTTCCTATCCAGTTCCTTAAAGAGCCTAGCATCACCGGCACAGAAGAAATCGAAATGATCGACACATCTCCAAACTGGATGACGCCAATAGCAGCCTATCTCAACTCTGGGGAACTCCCAGATAACCAAAATGAAGCTCGGAAAATGAGAAGAAAGGCAGCACGGTACATCATAGTAGAAGGGATCATGTACAAAAGAGGATTCTCAATGCCATTACTCAGATGTGTCACACCAAATGAAGTGCACGACTTCTAATGAAGTTTGCGATGGATTCTATGGAAATCATGCAGCCGAACAGAGCTTATCAAAGAAAATTCTAAGGCAAGGCTACTTCTGGCCAACGATGATTGAAGATTCAAGAGCCTATGTCAAGAAGTGTCATAAATGCCAGAGATTTTCAAAGATACCAACAGCTCCGCCCAACGAGCTGACACAGATGCAAAGTCCGTGGCCTTTTGCCATTTGGGGAATTGACCTAATCGGATAGTTACCTAAAGGTAAAGGCAGAGTGCAGTACACAGTGGTAGCAGTCGACTACTCTACTAAGTGGACTGAAGCTGAACCACTCGCAACTATCACGTCAAAGAAGGTTCAAGACTTTATAGTGAAGAACATCATATGCCGGTTCGGACTACCGTACAAAATAGTCTCGGACAACGGCAAGCAATTCGACAGCCAATCTTTCACTGATTTCTGTGCGAACCATGGTATCATCAGAAGTTTCTCCGCAGTGGCACATCCTCAAGCAAACGGTCAAGTTGAAGCAGTCAACAAAACCTTTAAGTATACACTAAAAAAGAAACTTGAAGATGCCAAAGGAAATTGGCCAGAAGAACTCCCCAAAGTTCTATGGTCATAACGTAGAATGGGAAAAACAGCAATCGGTCAGACACCATTTGCAATGGCGTACGGTTATGAAGCTATGCTGCCCGTCGAACTCGAGGCACCGCCCCACAGAAGATTGACTTACGAACAAGGTACCAATCACATACTCCTTGCAGAATCACTTGATGAAATTGAAGAAAAACGAGCAACATCAAACTTAAAGTTGGTAGCTCATCAACAAAAAGTAGCTCGGTATTTCAACAAACAAGTGAAAGCTCAAAAATTCTTCGTGGGAGACATGGTCCTAAGAAGGGTATTCCTAAACACCAAAGACAGCACATCAGGTGTACTAGGACCTAACTGGGAAGGACCATACCAGGTGGTCAAAGTTCTCGACTCCGAAGCATACAAACTGGGTAAGTATGACGAAAAAATGCAACTCATTCTGGTACCACGGTACTGGAATGGAGAACATTTAAGGAAATACTACCAATAAAGTACTAAGGTCGGGTAGACCACTTTCAAAGTACTCAGGTTGGCAAGACCACTTCAAAGTACTCAGGTCGGGTAGACCACATTAAAGTACTAAATGAACATTCCCTGCTAAGTGAATGGCCTTCTGGGCGGACTACGCACAAAGGTTTCAGAAATAAAAGTACTCAGGTCGGGAAGACCACTTTAAAGTACAGTTTCTTATTTGTTTTATGTCATGTTAAGCTAAAAGATCAGATTAGATCACTAGCTCTGATGTAAGTTACTACGGTAACAAATACATTTTCGATCAATAAATGAATAAAGATAGTATTTCCAATTCTATTGAGTCAAAAAAATCAGCATGATTATAATTTACCTAAAGTGCGTACAAAAGGTTTAGTCGAACCCAAAACACCAAACAGATAAGCAATATATTTGCGAAAGACAAGTGACCAAGAGTCATACGTCTGCTCGGTCACTTGGGGAGCACCTATACCTGTACAAAGCATTTGGTAAACATAAAACAATCACAATTGCACGACAATTATAAATAGAGAATGAAATTCATTAAGGATGACAAAAGCATGAAGTACCGGGATTAAAAGCTGCCCGGTCAGCCTATTGTCCAAAAAATGAAAAATAATTCCAAGTTTAAAGACCGCTTGGTCGGTCACAATGTCTTAAAGGCCTTGAGGCCACATATAATATATATATAAACAGGAGATAAAAAGAGAATTGTTTAAACAGCTGGAGTCCCAGGCTCTTGGTTCAGATATTCTGAGCCAACTGGAGCAGGAGGATCTATTGTTCGAGCAAGAGAACCATCAGCAGCCTAGCCAGAAGCTTGGCCGGAAGTTGAAGTAGCCGCCTCTTTCCCACCATAAGCAACTTGGGCCGTGCAGTACTCAAGGTACATGTCTTTAGCATCGCCCAAGTAGTCGAAATTGGCCTGGGGATTAGCCTTCCAAAAATCAAAGAAGAGCTCGAGGCCAGCTGTCTCCAAAGCATTGACCTTCTCCTTCAACTGGTCCGCCTTGGCCACCTTAGTGTCCCTCTCCTCCTGTAGCCGAAGAAGAACTTGCCGCAGAGAACTCCTCTCATCTTGAAGACTGTTAACTTCAGCAGATAAGCTCTCAATGGTCTCCTCAAAGCGATCAACAGCTTTGAGGTCCTTTATTAGCACGGAGATCTTCTTCTCGGCAGCAACCAACTTCTTGTTGGCCTCGCCCAGCTCCAGCCGAACAGCTCCATTTTCCGCCTTGGCCTACTCAGCTTCCTTTTTGGCCAAGTCCGCCTCCGCCCTCAAGGTGTCGGACTGAGCCGCACTCTTGGAAGTAGCAAATTTAGCCCGGGAGTAAGTGTAAGCCAACTTCAAACTGGCTTGCACATAGGAAAAAAGTCAGCATCTGGAGCTAAGTATGGAAAATTAAAAGGGAAGTATCAAAAAAGACTTACCCTGGTGAGCTCCTTCAGGACTCCGCCCACCAACACGTCCAGAGACGAGTTACTATCAGCACCAGCCAGTTGCTCACTGACCTTAGGAACCAGCCGGTTCATGTAGTGGGCCAGCATCTCCTTGCCCTTCTTGGCCTCTGGCAGCACGGGCAAAGGTGGAGTTGGTGCCTGCACCCGCTGAGGAACACTCCTGACCAGTTCAGACCCAGTCGTTGGTGGTCTAGACTCCTTAGACTTAGCAGAGTTGCGAGTATAAGGGTTTGCAGCAGTCAGCTCCTCAGAAAGGTCAATAATCTCTCCAGAAGGTCTCTTCTCCGAGGACCCTTCACCGCCCTTAAGCTTCTTGGCCGGAGGAGAGGCGCTGGAGCTTCCGCCTATCCTCTTCCTTAAAGCTTCAAGTATCTGCTGAGACATGTCTGCACAGAACAAAAACAGTGTGGTTAGAAATCAGCCATCAAAAAATACAAGGCATGAAAGTCAAGAAGCTCAAAAAAGAAGTAAAATGCAAGGTGATTGCCCGCCCAAAAAATTAGAAGTCCATCATCACCTGACATTGACTTTATCTCAGACATGACAGCCTTCCCTTTTTAAGCGAAGAGATAAGATGGCCGAGCAGGTGAAATGGGCTCCCTTATGCGAATTGCATGTTCAACAGGCCTGGGCATGGCCGGGAGCTTCTTCTTCCTCTTCAATGGGGTCACCTGCTCAGCCTCAGCCTCAGCCTCGGCTTCATCTTCAGGATTCAAAGGCTCCTAAGCATACTGCTTGGCCCTGGCACCTCCCTTCAACTAGGCTTCACGCTTAAGTTGAATGAGCTCATCCTCCTTATGAGCTCGTTCAGGCTGGCCAACATCAGACTTCCTCTTCTTCCCCGCCATCAGAGGTCAACTGGATGATATTACTGTCTTCCTCCGGTAACTGGGCAAGTTTTTGAGCTCTATCCCTAAGAGCAAGGGTGAGGGGAGGACGGTGATATGTCAGAATCTGCTGAAACCGAGTTCGGGTGATGTTCGGATCCTCCACCATGAAGTACTCATCGACAAAACGCCCTATTTTGTTGATGGCCTTGTGGTCCCTACCGCTCAACCACTTGAATCCTGGCTGAGAGAAGTAAAAATACCCCGACCTGCCTTGATTGGGGGTAGACTTCAGGTCGAAGAACTAGGCGACCTCATGGGGGGAAGGAGCATCCCATCCTTGGGAAGCGTAGAGGACGAAGAGAGTGGACAAATACTTATTGCCCTTTGGAGTGATCTGGGCTGGGCAGAGGCCAAAGAAGTCCGCCACATCCCTGAAGTACTTGTGCAAGGGCATCAGCGCCCCTTGCTGACCATGAGCCCCCGACCAGACGCACATTCCCTTATCAGGATTTGTGGCGCGATTGTCGTGGGCGGGAATATAGCAGTCCAGCTCGCCCAAGTACCCGTCCTGATCGAGAGTGCAGAGGCGTGCCTCCGAAATCTTGGACGGAGGACTTACCCACCTGGCGCCCAAGGCACCCTGCCTCCTATGAGGAACCGCCTCAGCAAGCTCCTCACTGACGTAATCCACGCCCTCAACCAGGACGTCCCCATCAGCATCAACTGGCTGCCCAGCCTCATTGTACTCCCCGAAGTCAGGGGGTCCAACCTCTTCCTCTCCCTCCGCCTCGGAGGGGCTGCCCGGACGCACCTCGTCCAGCTCCTCAACTTCCTGGACCTCAGCGTCCCCCTCACGGTCTTCCTCCATCGGGACAGCCGAATCCTGTTCGGCGTCGGGCAGAGTGGCGAGTCGAGCCACTTGAGGGTCAAAAGCGTTGGATAGACGCGTGGTTTTCTTCGTACGAGCCATCATCCTATGGCTGAGTACGGGGTCAGAAGAATTTCCTTCACTAGAAGGAGGACTAGCACGAAGACGAGGATGAACCTCGTGCAAAAGTTGAAGCAAATCCTGGTCGATCTTATGCTCGAGTTCCCAAGACTCACCTGGGTTCATCTACAAAAGACAACACACAAGATGAGTGTTGGACGGAGTATCAAACGAAAACTAAGCAAATATGCCGACCAGGAGTACTCAACAGATTAAAGAACGACTATGTTCAAAGAAAAGTCAAAACTCAAGAAGTCAGAAAGTTTTCTTGAGTTAGGGCAAAAAATTTCGTGAAGCTTGAAATAAGCAAGATGGAAGACAGACGCAATGCAGTTCAAAAATAAGCTCTACGGCTGAAAGCCAATATAAAGACATGGAAAAGAAGAGTCGCAGAAGTTTCTAACCCTAGGGTTTCCTAAGCATTCTTTCTACAGCATGGTTACATTCAAAGCGTAAACATGCAAAGAAAAGCATAAAGGGAATCAGAAACTTACTCAAAGATTCGGATGTCCAAAGTTCAAGCAAACCAAGCAATCGTCTGTAGGCACTTCGGCAACTTTGAAGCCAGAAAATTCTCTCTTTTCGCTCTGAAGTTTACTTAACAACGAAGGGTGATAAAATGAGTAATGTGCCAGTAAAATGAGTATTTATAGGCAAAAGGATAACTGCATACGAAGGAACCTTAGACGCCTCGACTTCCCGCCTCAAAAGCGAATATGGGAAATCAAAAGTAATCGAGTGTAACCGTCAACCGTGGAGAGAGAAATTTAGATTTTCAAAATATTAATTGTGAGAGCATTAATTAGCCGAAAACCGAAGGGACGCCCAGTCAGCTTCACATCGAGTCTCGAACGGTCATGCTTGACACGTGTCCCCATCCAAAGGCAGAACAAGCTCGGAATAAGTCTACACGCAACCTCAGAGGTCTCGTACAGACTTGGGGGGGCAAATGTTATTCCAAATTTAGCCCTCTGACGTGGCATCACAAGAATGGTGACACGTGGATTCCACTTGGAGCATCTGCACGGAACAATATGCCTATCACAATGCCTCGCTGGAATGATCAACACTTAAGCGAATTCAGCTTGACGCATCATGAGTCACCAGCTCAATCCCTACAACTCAGGGATTAACTTACGTGGATATGGCATACACACGATCCCACTATCAGTGTATTCAGCCTCGATCCCAGGATCCTTGCATTCAGCATTGATCACACGATCTTTCTGTTTATGCGCATTGTAACGAGAGAGGAAACTCTTCCTCCTCAAGTTTCCAGCCCTATAAATAGTGAGGAATGTTCACTGGGCAAAGGACCGAGAAATTATAAGCCGATACGCAGTTAAGCTAAGGCAATATTATTATCTAAGAATTATATATTCAGAGATACTATTGTAAGAGCTATAAGAAAAGGAAACTTCTTCCTTGTTCTTAAGTCAATACAAATAACGAGGATTAGGCTATTACCGAACTGCTCGGGGCTGAACCTCTATAAAATTCCTGTGTCTTATTATTGCTTTCTTATACATACTCTCATTACGACATATCGTTTATCGCTTATCAAAAAGACTCATTGTCGTTGGCTAAAAGCAAAGTCAACAGACACCATTTAATCAACCTTTTATTGGATTAAAATAAGAATCCAACGTTATTCTGGTAGGTGAGAGTCAAGGTTATTCTTATTTTATGAGCTTCCACCATTGTTTCATACTTCGTAAATATAACTCTTAGTAGTTACCGTGGGGGAGAGTCTAATATAGACGAAAACTTACAAAATACTTATCTTTCGAGATCTTTACGGTGTTAAATGCTTCAACGAATAACCATCCATAAGGAAAACGGAGTCTAGCGTCTCAAAGTTATATTGAAAAAAATTAACAATGTAGGTGTTGAGTTTCGTGCCCTAAATAAAACCTATTTCAATATAATCAGATTTACTAATTAATGAAAGATCAGAAATCGTTTTATGTTGCATGGTTCACATGATTTATTTCATGATTATGTTTAATGTATAAATTCTATTAAGTCCAGAACATATATAAATATGTATATATTTGTTCATGAGTATAGTGTCGTCAGCACAGTGGAATATAATCATGATTATATGCTTAAAAAGTTTAATTTCCATGATTTGTCAGTTCACTGAATTTAGACTGGCATGATAATCGGCGATAAGGTATACTTACACATTGGATAAGTGTTATGTCCTTTTTTGGGCATTAGCACAGTTTACTAGTATCGAATGTATGGAGTATACATTGAAAGGGACCAATATTGATCTTAAATAAGATATCATAAACTTACTGTTATATCTTTTTAAGTCAATATCAATGGTAGATCTTAGGTCTATGGATCTTAATTCTGATATAATTAGGTTCAGCTTAGTTGTATTATTTATGTTCCTCAAGTTGTTCGTGGAAGCTAACTTATAGTTCTGGTAGATATTTACTTCTTGGGAACATGGTAGTTCAATTGAGTGGGAGCGCTGATCATAAATATGGAATCTATAGCTTCTATAAGTATTTAAAAGTGAAACGATGACTTCCTTTGAGCTTAGCTTGAATAGAGATAAATGATTGAGATCTCATTTCAGTAATTATATTAGTTTACTAAAATATCATTTAAAGGTAGCTAAGTGTTTTAAGGATAAAATACATTGAAGGATAGAACGGTAAATTTTTCCCTGTTCAATGTAGATGATCTATATAGGATTTGTGACTATTAGGATTGTAACAATGGATAATCATAACGTATCTATATCGTGGTACATATAGAGTGTTCTATATAATTGAGAGTGCTATTCAATTCCAAATCTATAGTGGCGCAAGCCAGAATTAATAAGTTAGGAAATTTACTTGGTGAATTCTAGATCTACTTATTGAAAGCTCGGTTATATAGTCTCATGGTCCCCTCACTAGTTGAGATAATATTGTTTGCAGACTCAGTTAATTAGTTTTAATTAATCAATTATAATTCTAAAATTAGACTATGTCTTACTTAAAAATTTTCACTAAGTAAGGGCTTAATTGTGAAGAAAAGAGATTTTAGGGTCAATTTATTAATTAAGAGACTTTGTATGGTCTTATTAATAAATAATATAAATAAACATTTTATTTGATAATTAATTATAATTATTAAATAAATAGTTTTTGCATTTATAGGATTGAATTGGAAAATATAGTATTATTGAAAGAAGAATAAGTGGTTGAAAAAAGTGGCAAAATTGTAACTAGAGATTGGTCCTTCGTATGGCTAGCCCTTAGAGTGAATTTTTGCCCAAGTTTTTATTCTCTTTTAATCCATATAATTCAACTCTAAGCCCTAGTTGAAACACTATAAAAGGAACATGATGCTCTCATCTCATCCTCTTGTCAACTTGACTATTCGACCTACCAAAATCTAGTTTTCAACAACTAGTAGATGAGAGACACTTTTAATAGTGATTTCAAACCTCCTTCATCCAATTCAAAACCTTGAGTGATAGAGTGTCATGCCCACACATAGCAAGTCAAGTGCTCAATCATAGTGAGTAAGACGGTGGTAACCAAACCCAAAGGAGAGAAAGACATCCAAGTTCAGATCTTGATAATACTCTGCTATAGAAAGGAATCAAGGGCTAGAGATCTTGAATGAAAGGAATCATTATATTCCGCTATAACCAATGTAAGGTTTTCTTAAACCCTTATGAGTTTATTTCATTGTTTTAGAGTATTCATATTTAGGATGTTAATCAACATACTTGTTAGTAAATCTAGATCCTGGTAAAATATTCCCAACAATTGGACTTAGAGCCATGGTAATAATTTACTTTCATGAAATATGAATCTAAAACGATGAATATTATTTTTGTGTTGATTTGGATTTGTTCATGTTGGTTTATGTGTTATTTTATGAATGTATGTGATTTATGAAATTTTTCCATGAATATAATTTTATTTTCGTTCTGAAAATATTTTATTTGGATTTCTTGTGAAAATATTTATTTGGATTTCTTGTGAAAATATTTATGAATGTATGTGATTTATGAAATTTTTCCATGAATATAATTTTATTTTCGTTCTGAAAATATTTTATTTGGATTTCTTGTGAAAAAATAAGCGATTTTGGTTTTTATAGAACTGGATTTTGATGAAAATTGAGAGAGTTATGAAGGTTTTAAAATTGGGTGAACATGGTGTCGAGATGGTGCATCGAGTGCACCAGGCACTCGGACAAGGCGCATGCACGTGCGCGTTCACTTGGACAACCACGAGCGTTCCTTGCCCAGGCTACATCACACCGAGCAGGACCCTACACACGCCGAGAAACCTCGGCATAGGGACCCTGCTGTTCCTCTCTTTCGCGCGCCACGGCTGCTTGCTGCCTTTCTAGGCTGCACGTGGAGCCTTCCTCGACAGCCACTCCCCTAATGCGATTTTTTTGGGATTTTTCCTTTTTTTTCCGAATTTTTCCAATTTCAAACCATAAAAATCAAAATAAAATATTATTTTTAATATATTTAAGCTTAAATTTCAATTTTAAATTAATAATATTTAATTTTTAATAGATTATTATTAATTTCTGATATTTTGAGATTTAAATTTAAAAATTGGTTATTTTATTTTTAACTACGGTAAGATTTTGAAATTTATTAATTTCTTTAATATTTATATATTATTTAATTATAAGATCATATATTTTAATATTGGCTATATTTTAAATTAAATGATAGCCTTATCTTTTAATTTAAAATATTATATTAAAATTATCTTATAAGATAAATTAAATAATTAATAAATTTAAAATTAACCTAGATATTTTTATAGACATTCTAACCATAATATTTTCAAATTTAAAATTAGATTATTTTGTGAAATATTTAATTGTTTATAAATTATAAGTTAGAGAAATGATATTTTATATTATTTTACTTACCAGATATTTTATAGATCGTATTTTAAATGTTTAAATAACCTAGATATGTTTGTAAAAATATAAGGCATAATTTGAGATATATTGACATATAATTTGGATAATTATTATTTGTTTATTATTTCATTCTTAAAATAATAATTGCCTAACCATATTTGTTTATTTTGTTATTTTAATTATTTTAAATTATAAGATTAGAAAAGTTGAATATATTTTACCAGGACCTAGATTTACTAACAAGTATGTTTTAACATCCTAAACATGAAATTCTAAAACGATATAAAATAAACACATAAAAGGTAAGTGAAACCTTACATTGGTTGCAGTGGAATTAAATGACTCCTTCCGCTCAGATCTCTAACCCTTGTATCCTTTCTATAGCAGAGTATCACCAAGATCTGAGCCCGAAACTCCTTCTATTGCTTGGATTCTTCACAGTCTTACACACTATGATTTAGGACTCACTTGTTATGTGTGGCCATGCACTCAATCACTAAGGCTTGAATTTGGTTTGTGAAGATGGCTATATGATTTTGAAATTAGAAGAAGAAAAGAATAAGATGAAGTCTCATAAACCCAGAAAGAAAAATTAGGTTTTTAGCTTTTTAAGTATCATTCATTGAATAGAGTTGTCAGCTCATCTAAAATAGAAACCATTCTAGCAACCTTTTATTCGATCAAAATAAGAATCCAACGTTGTCTCGGTAGGCGAGAGTCAAGGTTATCTTATTTTATGAGCTTCCACCATTATTTCATACTTCGTAAATTTATCTCTAAGTAGTCATCGTAGGGGAGAGTCTAATAGAGACGAAAACTTACAAAATACTTATCATATGAGATCTTACGTTGTTAAATACTTTCAACGAATAACCATCCATAAGGGGGACGAAGTCTAGCGTCTCGAGGTCACATTAAAAACATTTAACTATTGTAAGACCAACAATGGAGATCGAATATCCTTATAACTAAAAGCTCATTATTTTAAAGAGTTGTATTTTCTTTGATATTTATTTAATTAAAATTACCAATTTAGAATAAAATTCTAAATATAAATTTTAATTTAATATTTATAAAATTATACTTAAGGAAGATATGGAAAAATAAAAATAAATTATTTTCCATCCTTAGTATTAATTTTCCAATAAATATTACGAAAATTATTCAATTTAAGTTGATCCAAAATTAATTAAAAATTTCCAACTCAAATTTAATTTTCTATAAATATATAATGCAAAATTCGAAAAAAAATGTATTTAAAATAAATACAATTTTCAAAAATGCTATAAATAAAATAAAATAAATCTTGAAAAATTATTCTAATTTATGTAGGTCCAAAATTAATTAAAAATTAATTTTCAACATAATATAATTTTCCAATTTAATTAAATATTAAGAAAAATATCAAATACTTAAGTATCGTGACGAAAATCAACTTAAATATTAATTTTCTATTTAATTAAATATCATTAGAAAAATACTTCAAGCAAAACAGATAATATTTTTCTAGACTTTCATTGACTAATTAATTAATTTTCTAATAATAATATATTTTTGTTCATTTATTTAAATTAATCATTAAATGAAAAATATATTGATTTAAGTTGGTCTAAAATTAAAATAAATAATTTTCAACTTTAATGTATTTTTCAAGAAAAAATCAAAATTTTCTTCATTTAACGAAATGCAATTTCGAATTGTATAAAAAAATAATTAATAAAATAAAATAAAATATATTTTGAAAATTATTCTGATTTAAGTTGTTCTGAAATTAAAATTTTCAACTTGAAATAATTTTCTATTTAATTAAATATCCTGAAAATAATAATATTTAAGTATCAAGAATGAAATCAACTTAAATATTTAATTTTTAATTTAATTAAATGTATTAAATATAAGAATTAAATAATCAAGTATAAAAGAAACTTAATTATTAATTCTAATTTAATACTAGGAAAAATATTCTATAATTAAGTTGGTCCAAAATTAATTAAAATAAATAATTAAATTTCAACTTAAAATATTTTCCTAATTAAATATTAGAAAATATAATTGTTGCGTTTTGTGCCCTAAAGAAAACCCATAAACAGATTTACTAATAAAGATCAGAAATAACATTTTATGTTGCATGGTTCACATGGTTTATTTCATGATTATATATATATGATGTATAAATTCTATTTAAGTCCAGAACATATGAATTTGTTAATGATTATAGTGTTGTCAGCACAGTGGAATATAATCTTGATTATATGTTCGAAAGTTTATTCCCTGATTTGTCAGTTCACTGGATTTAGACTGACATGATAATCAGCGATAGGTATTCTTACACCTTGAATAAGTGTTATGTCCTTTCCAGGGCATTAGCAAAGTTTACCAGTATCGGATGTATGGAGTATACATCGGAAGGGATCGATATTGAACTTTGATTAGATTTGTTAAAATTTACCGTAATATCTATTCAATTCAATATCACCCGTTGATCCTAGATCAAATGATCTTAATCTTGATATGGTTAGGTTTGATCTCAAGAGTATTATACATGTTCTTTGATTTGTTAGTTAAGCCTACTTTTGACAGTCATAGTGATACGTACATTTTGGGAACATGATAGTATAATTGAGTGGGAGCGCTAACATAAATATGGAGTCTATAACTTCTATAGGAATTTAGAAGTGAAACGATGATATCCTTCGAGCTTGCCTAAACAGAGATAAATGGTTGAGATCTCAAATCACTTCGCTGAAATATCATTTATACGGAGCTAAGTATTTTAAGGATAAAATACATTGAAGGTGTAATGGTAGTTTAGTTCCTATTCAATGTAGATCATCTATTAGAGGGTCATTGATCAAATTAGGATTATAACAATGGATAATTAATAGCGTATCTATATCGTGGAACATATAGAGCGTTCTATATGACTGAGAGTGCGATTCCAAGTTCTAAGTGTGGATTCAATAAGGAATTAATAAGTTAGGGAAGTTACTTGGTAAATTCGGTTTGATTTATTGGAAGCTCGGTTATATGGGCCCATGGTCCCCATACTAGTTGAGACCATACTGCTTGTAAGACTAAGTTAATTGATTTTGATTAATCAATTATAATTCTAAAGTTAGACTATGGCTAGTTTATGAATTTTCACTAAGCAAGGGCGAAATTGTAAAGAAAAGAGATTCTAGGTTTATTTATTAATTAAGAGACTCTATATGTCTAATTAATAATTATGTTAAATGACAATATTATTTAATAATCTATCTTAGTTATTAAATAATTAGTTTTGACATTTAAATGGTTAGAATTAGAAAATTGGCATTTTTGAGAAAATAGAAATTAAAATTGTGAAAACTGCAAAATTCCAATTGAGGCCCATCAACACCATGGTCGGCCACTTGAATAGCCTTTTTCCAATTATTATTTTCATTATTTTAATGCCAATTAATTACTAACCTAAACCTAGTAGTTGCATATAAATAGAAAGTGATGGCTCACACCAAAATATAGTTTTTCAGTAATTCAGGAAACTGCCTTTCAGAAAATTGAGTCACTTACTTTCTCTCTATAGCCGACCCCTCTCTCTCTTTTCCTCTTCCAATTTCGAAATACCCTAGTGATAGAGTAGTGCCCACACACATCAAGTGGTATCTCAATCATAGTGTGGAAGATTGTGAAGAATCCAACCAACAAGAAGGAGAATCAACATCAAGGAAGGAGAGAAAGAGATCCAGGTTCAAATCTTGGTGATGCTCTACTACAGAAAGGAATTAAGGGCAAGAGATCTGAATGGAAGGAGTCATTATATTCCGCTGCACCCAATGTAAGGTTTCCTAAACTTTATATGTGTTTATTTCATTGTTTTAGAATTCATATTAGGATGTTAATGAAACATACATGGTAGTAAATCTAGATCCTGGTAAAATATTTCCAACAATTGGTATCAAAGCCATGGTAATGATTTACTTTCATGATATATGAACTAAAACGATGATATGTGTTGATTTGGATGGTTTCATGTTGATCTGTGTGTTATATGATGATAGATTGATGCTTGTGAAATTTTATGAAAAATAATTAAATGTTCGTTTCTAGAATTATTTTTATTGGATAGTTTGAAAAAAATTAAGCAATTCACTTTTTTACAGAACTTAATTTCGATTTTATTTGAATTAGTTATTATTTTTTGAAGTTTTGAAAAAATCGGGGGTGGTGACACACACTTGTGCGCGCGGGTTGCTGCTGACAGCACCCTTTTGTGCGCCCAAGCAGCCCCTTGCGCCCAAGGATGTGCACCTGGATGGTGTGCTTTGCATACCGTCCGTACAGCTCCCAATTTTTTCGTTTTTCTTCGATTTTTCATGTTATTTCATGGAATTAACTTCCGATTTTTTGTGTAGTTTTATATTTAGATATGGGCCAAGACGCAAAATGGCCCTAAATTAAACAATTAAGTTAATAAATGTCTCTTTTTAAAAAAAATTAACAAAATGTCCTTTTAGTTAAAAATTTGATGATAAAATTACAATTATAACCTTGAATAATTAAGTGTTTGGTATAGTTATTTTGCACAATAGTATATCGTTTTTATGTGCAATAATATATTAAAAAAAACTGAAAGGTAGTTTATATATATATATTTTGAAATAACTGAAAGGTAGTATATTAGTTTAAGATTCTAGTATATTATTTTAATGTGCTATGGTATATAATGAACGAAAGATGGAAATTAAAAATTTTGGAATATTAGTTTAAGTTTGAGGTATAGTTATATTTCACTAGGAAATATTGTCTTTATGTTCATTAGTATACCATGAAGGAAAGAAAAAGAAAAAAAAACATGTGGAATATTAAATCAAGTTTTTAGTATATATATATTTTCCACTATATTGGTGATGTATTAATTTTTCACTATAGTATTTCTGCTTATGATTGCAGAGTATAGTTTTTATATGCTATTATATATTGTGGAAAAAAATCATTTAATAGTATATTAGTTTAAGTTTATGGTATATTTATATTGGTCTAAGGTATATCGTTTGTATATGATATGTATATCGTAAAGGATATAAAGAAAAAAGAAACTATTAAATATTAATTTAAGTATGAGTATAGTTATATTTGACTGAGGTATATTGATTTTATGTTCATTGGTATTTCATGAAGAAAAGAACAAGAAAAAAAAACTTGTGGAATATTAAATTAAGTTTTTTGTATAATTTTTATTTTCACTATGCTGGTGGTATATTAATTTTTGACTATGGTATATCTGCTTATGATTGTGATATATAGTTTTTGTATGCTACTGTATATTGTGGAAAACAATTCATTTAATAGTATATTAGTTTAAGTTTGTGATATATGTATATTGGTTTAAGGTATATTGTTTGTATATCATACGATATATTAATAAAAAATTAATTATATGGTTAAATAACATATTAGACAACAACAACAACAGCAAAATCTAAAAGAATAAAATATATAATACCTTTTATATAATGAAAAAAATAGTTAACAAAAATTTAGTAGAGAAGTTTTGATTTATTATTTTTCATAATTTCTATTAAAGGAATAAAACATATAATACCTTTTATATAATGAAGGGTATTTTAGGTATTAAAAAGTAAAAAAAGACATTTGCTTTATTATTTTAAAAAAGGGACATTAACTATCTATAGAGTTAGAAATAGGGCCATTTACTTACATTTCTGTTTAGATATTTACTATTCCTATTTCAATTCTAATTATTAAAATTAAATTAATTAATTTTTTTTTAATTTAATTTATGATATTAGTGTAATTTGAACTTGAAAATAGGTAAATATCTAATTTTTGGCTTAATAATCTATCTTATTTTATCTTATTTTTAAATTTAAGGTCAGATATTAATATTTTTTAAATTATTCTATTTTTTAAAAAATTATTTGACTTTATTTAAATTTAAAATAAGATAACTATAATCATGATATTTTGAATAGATATAAGATATTTTGCTAACTTTTAAATTTTGTTATTTTTTATTTAAATTAAATCATAAAATCAGAAAAGGATATTCAATTATCATTCTATTTTATTGAATATTTAATTTATAAAATAACATGAAAATTTAAAAGATGGTTAGCAAATTTTTGAAATGATATTTTGGTTAGTTGAAACCTAATTTTTCAAAATTGTAGGTTTGATTTTAAATTTTTTTTATTATTTATTAAAATTTATTTTTAAAAACCGAAAAAATATATTTTTTTATTATTTAATTATTTTCGAAACTTTATTTAATAAATTAATTAATTTAAAATTAAATAAATTCTACATCCAACTATCCAAATTCAACTTGTTGCAAGAGTATGTGTTTTTAGATTGTTTGTAAGTTTTCTAAAACCTATTATTGCTTGATCTAAATTGCCATGATTAACTTGTTGACAGATCCCATGATCTGATTTTAACCATGGTTTAATTGTCAATAGGTCAAGTAAATAATTTGTAACAGGTAAATTTTACATTCTTCTTTCATCTGTGTATGACCTAGTAACATGATAGGGTCAATCCAAATCTATGTGCCTGTGTGAGCCTATATGTTTACTTTATGTTTAGATGCATATAGGTTGTTGCTAAATAAAATATCACACCATGATAGATTTTATTTAGGCCCATTTAGTTTTAGGGCCTATTCAATTAATAACAGTTGTTCATTTTAAGGTTAAATTCCTCTCTTTTGGGCCTTGTGTGAGAGTTGGGGGCCAATAGTAGTGGGTACGACATACTGAACCCAGCTCCCCCTCATATGAACTACCCCAATTGTGAAGGCCCATTTGCCTGATTTGGATAACTGTGCTAGGTTAATTAAATTAGTTTAACCTATTAAAATTGATTAGCAACATAATTAATTTCAATTTTTTTTTTTTGAAATTAATTGAAGAAAAACACACTTAGTTTAATGAATTATTTTCTAGATAAACTATATGTATTTTTCTTGTATTTAATTAAATATAGAATTATAACTAACTAGATTCTTTCCAAAACTTATTTTAATTATTTCATTAAATATTCCTTTTTAAGTTGTAAATTAGTTATTTCTAACTAATTTTATCCATCAACTTAAATTTGAATATCTTTTGAATTTCCAAATTAAGTTGAGGAATTCTAGGAATTGGTTATTGAAGATTCTTAAGAAATTTTTTAAGTTGATTTTTTTTTTTTAAAAAAATATACGTCAACTTAAAATAGAATATTTTTAAATTAGGTGGTTACAACTTAATTTTGATACTTAATTAAATTTTATTTGAAAAATATTAAAGTTGGATATTTTAGATTGTTTTCTACAACAACTTAAATTAGATACTTTTTCAAATTTTAGAAAAACACTTAGTTATTGAAATATATTCTAGATAGTTATTTCTAGTACTAGTTATTTTTTCTAATATTAAATTAGGAAAATATCGTAGATTGTGAAATTAATTGTTTAATAATTAATTTTGGTACAATCTAAGTTAAGTATATTTTTCCTAGTATTAAACTAGAATTAATAATTAAGTCTCCTCTATACTTAATTATTTATTTCTTGACTTTAATACATTTAGTTAAATTGAAAATTAAATATCTAAGTTGATTTTCATCATGATACTTAAATATTGTTATTTTCATGATATTTAATTAAATAGAAAATTATTTTAAGTTGGAAATTTTCTTTAAAATTTCATAACAGCTTAAATTTTGAATAATTTTCAAATATTTTTTTTCTTCATTTTATTAATCAACTTTCGAAATTTCATCAATTTAATGCAGAAATTTTGAATTTTATTTGAAAAATAGATTAAAGTTGGAAATTATTTATTTTAATTTTGGATTAACTTAAATCAATGATTTTTTTCATTTAATGATTAATTAAAATATATTATTATTAGAAAATAAATTAATTAGTCAATGAAAGTCTAGATAGTTATTATCTGTTTTGCTTGAAGTATTTTTCTAGTGATATTTAATTAAATAGAAAATTAATATTTAAGTTTTCATCATGATACTTAAATATTTGATATTTTTTTTATATTTAATTAAATAGAAAAATTATATGTTTGTTGTAAATTAATTTTATTAATTAATTTTGGGCCAACTAAAATTAAGATAATTTTTCCAATATTTATTTTATTTTGTTTTTTCAAAAATAGTATTCTTATATACTACAATTTTTCGAAATGCAATATATATTTATAGAAAATTAAATTTGAGTTGTAAATTAATTTTGAAACAACTTAAATTGAATAATTTTCTAAATATTTATTGGAAATTAGTACTAAGATGGACATAATTCATGTTATTTTCATATCCATCTAAGTATAATTTATAAATATTAAATTAAAATTTATATTTAGAATTTTTCATTCTAAATTTGAAATTTTAATTAAATAAATATATATTTAAAATCAATTGATTAATATAAATATTAGAAGAAAATACACTTTAAATAATGAGCTTTATTATTATTAGGATATTCGATCTCCATTGTTGGTTTTACATAGCTATTGGTTTAGTGAGTAATCCTCCCTAATGGAGGAACGTTCATTAGCAAGTTAGCGCCGTTTAATCTCGAAAGATAAGTATTTTCGTAAGTTTTTTATATTAGTATTGATCACCCTAATGGTGGCGAATGTATAAGACTTACAAAAGTATGAAACAATGGTGGAAGCTCATAAGATAGAATAGCCTTGACTCTCGCCTAAACGGGACAACGCTGGATTCCAATCTTGATCGAATAAAACGTTGCTAGAATTTTTATCATTTTAGATGAGCTGACCACTCTATTCAATGAATGGTAGCTTTGACTCTCGCCTAAACGGGACACTGATATCAGTTTGTTGAAGACCTTGGAAATTATTTAGGATTGTATGTTTTAGTATTTTCACTTGTCATTCCTACTTGCTATATGTTTAATAATTTCTAAATTGTGTATGAATTTATATTGAACCATGTTATTTTCTGTTATTAAATTGTAGTTTAATTTCGAATCTTCATTGTTGGTCTAACTTGGTTTGTTGTTCTAATGGGACAAATCCCTAATGGATTGTCAACATTAGACAAACATAATAGTGTTAGATCTCGAAAGATAAACATTGTAAATACAACATCTAGTTGTTCATCAATTGATGACACCTTAGACTAGTATTTAAAATATGAAACAAGAAGATTGTATAAATGAGATTACACTTTCGCTAATCGGTGCATCGTTGGATTCTTATTTAAATATGAAATTATCCTAATTCCTCTTAGCTTATTCATTTCGAATTAGCTCAATAACATATCATTGGATGAATGGTCTATAGATCATTTCATGTCATTCTATATTTTCTCTTAAGAAATTAAATGACGCATATGATTATATTCTGGAAATTCTATCCCAAAATGATATAAATCCTCAATCTTAAAAATCTCCTACTTGTATGGGCAAATCAGACTTAGAGTTAAATTAGTAGTGGTGGTCCAAGAAAGAATTACTCATTATATTTGGTATAAATTTAAGTCTTTGACTTTAAATTTTAGATTCCAAATAATTTTTTTTTACAATACAGTTTCACTTTCACAAGTGTTTAATAACCATTTTCTATCAATGGATTCAAACTGTATGTTAGTATGGAATATGAGTTTAGTATTCTGTGACCAGAATCCACTTGCATTATTCTAAGAACTCTTTGATGTAACAAAACCTAAGACATCAAAAGACACAACCATATTTTATAAATCTATGGCATTTGTATCTTGTTCATAGTGGTTTTGACAAGATCAATCTCTGCAAAGAGTTAATATGCCTATATCCACTGAAAGTATAAACATCTCATTCACAGATGGATGTACATTCAGGGGTGGATATGAGTTTTTTCGTTATATTCTTAAAAACGATCACTCTAGATTTTACCTTATGAAAAAGAAATTTGAAATGTTTGAAAAATTTCATGAATTTCTAGCAATGGTGAAAAACCATTAAGGTAAGTGGTTAAAGATCTTGCGAACTGATAGGGGTGGAGAAATAGTTAGTAGATATGCAGTTCAAAGATCATTAAATTGATTTTTGAATTATATCCAAACTTACCTCCCCAGAAAGTCGATTTGCATATTGATGATTAGTTACTAGTCATTGCCTAAGTCCTTCTAAGGTAATACCCTAGTGAAAGGAAAATTTCAGAATGATGCAATGGTTGTGTACTTAATATAAACCATTACTAGATTCATGGATGACCTAATCGAAATCTTAAGAAAAGCTAGAACTGTTAACCATGGTTTGCATGTTTGTTAGCTATTCTAAGTGATAAGGGGTGGACCATCCCCTAGTCATTAGATAAGAAAGTGTTTGTTTAAACAAATACTACTTTTCTAAGAAAATGACTAAGTCTGAAAATAAAGTAGCAAATAAAGGAGATATTTTTCTTGATTCCATAAGTGTTCTATCATCTTATTCGATACAAGATGATCCCACTGCCTCTGCTGTCTTAACACAACCGAAGAGGTTAATACCATGTAGTTTTCTTAGACATAATTCACGGTACCTTGTCGTAGTGGGAGGGTTTCAAGGAACTCACCTTCTTATGACTTGGAAGACACTAGTGATTAAAATCCATTGTGAGTTTAAACAAGTAATGGATTGTCAAAATAAGAAACTAAGAAGAAAAGCCAAGAGAACTATGTTTTAATCCATTCACATGGAGTAACCTAAAGTTTTCTATTACAAGGACATGAAAGGAAATTTTCGTTAATAAGTCTATTCAATGGACTTAACAAAACTTCCTGTTCCTAGTATTATAGGTTTGAGTTTATCTAAACCTATGGCTTATGGTATACCTGGTTAATTACTTACTCAAGTGCAAGCAGCTTACTTTAATAAGATGCTGAAGCATTTTCTTTCTAATGGCAACCTATAGAAGCTTCTCGACTTTTAGACATAGATTTTATTTATCTAAGGAAAAGTCTCAACTATTCTAGAAAAGATAAAGCCATGAAAGAATTCCTTCAATCAACAGTGAGAGGTCTCAGATATGCTTTAGTATGCCTTAGACCAGACACCTACTGTTGAGTGGGAGTAATGAGTAGGTATCAGATTAATCCAGGAAAGGAACATTAGAAGACAATCAAGTAAATCTTAAGATTAAGAAGAGGAATTATATGTTAGTCGATAAGGGTGTATTTAAAACTCTTAGACTACACCACATCAGATTTTGAGACTTGCCTTTGTGCTAGAAAGTCTGCTGATAAGAGGGTGATTACTCTGGGGGTGGAGTAGTGATTTTGGAGAAGTGTAAAAACCTATATTAAGTCTCTAAGTCTACCAGAGAGAGACTGAATGTTAAAGTTGCAGGAAAGGTACTTATTCAGTCTAACGAAAGTTCTATACATTTTTGGCACTGTTCCAACATTTCTTAACTACTAGTGTTACTTACTGATTAACCAAAAAGTAGTTGCCGAAAGTATAGAATCCAGAATCCCAAGAGAGAGACATATAGATAAAAATTTCACAATATCAAGGATTTTGTAATTAATGAAGAGTAATGGTGGAGAAAAGGTTGTGTTTAATTCAACCTGTCAGATCCTATTGCGAGGAGTATACTACTACTACACATGATTTGTATATCAAGGTGTTGAGATTATCTGAAATGCATTTTTTGTTTTATATTAGTGCAAGTGGGAGTTTGTTGGGTTTTGTGCCTTAAATAAAACCCATAATCATATTTACTAATAAAGATCAGAATTAACATTTTATGTTGCATGGTGTTGGAAATTATTTTACCACGATCTAGATTTACTAACAAGTATGTTGGATTAACAACCTAATATGAATTCTAAAACAATGAAAATAAACACATATAAAGTTAGAAAACCCTACAGTGGGTGCAGCGGAATAATATGACTCCTTCCGTTCAGATCTCTAGCCCTTGATTCCTTTCTGTAGCAGAGCATCACCAAGATCTGAACCTGGATCTTCTTTTCTCCTTCTTTGATGCAGAAATTCCATAGTCTTCCATAGTATGATTGAGATACCACTTGATGTGTGTGGGCACTACTCATCTCACAAGGATTTTGTAATTTCTCTCTATTTTCTCTCTCAATTTCGTGGCTTTTCATCCATGCAAGAGAAGAGAACAAGGTTGCTTTATATAGGGAAAAGGGAGAGCACAACTTTCCAAATAAACAGTTTCCTCTTTTACTGTGTAATTGATTAACTGCCTTATTTAGTGTGATCCACCACTTTCCTATTATAGCTAGGCTTTGATTAGCAATTACATGGCAATTAAAATTGAAAATAATAATTGGGAAACACAAAGGGAGTGCTCGGCCATAGAGGGAAATGGGCCTCACTTGGATTTTGCAGTTTCCTCAATTTTATTTCTATTTCTCCAAAAATGTCATTTTTCCAATTCTAATCATTTAAATGTCAAAACTAATTATTTAATAACTAAAATAGATTATTAAATATTATTGTCATTTAAAATAATTATTAATTAGACATACAAAGTCTCTTAATTAATAATTAAACCTAGAAACCCTTTTCTTTACGATTTCATCCTTAAACTGTGAGAATTCATAAAGTAGACATAGTCTAACTTTTAGAATTATAATTGATTAATTAAAATCAATTAACTGAGTCTTACAAGCAGTATGGCCTCAACTAGTATGGGGACCATGGGTCTATATAACCGAGCTTCCAATAAGTCGAACCAAATTTACCAAGTAAATTCCCTAACTTATTAATTCCTCATTGAATCGACACTTAGAACTTGGAATTGCACTCTCAGTCATATAGAAACGCTCTATATGTTCCACGATATAGACACGTCATTAGTTATCCATTGTTATAACCCTAATGTGATCAATGATCCTCTATATAGATGATTTACACTGTAAAGGGATTAAATTACCGTAACACCCTACAATGTATTTTATCCTTAAAACACTTAACCCTGTATAAATGATATTTCACCTAAGTGAAATGAGATCTCCACCATTTATCTTCGTTTGGTTAAGCTCGAAGGAAATCATCCTTTACTTCTATTTGCCAAATAGAAGCTATAGATTCCATATTTATGTTAGCGCTCCCCCACTCAATTGCACTACCGTGTTCCCAAAATGTACGTATTGCCCAGACTAAAGATTAGGCTTAACTAACAAATAAAAGAACACGAATAATACTCTTGAAATTGAGCCTAACCATATCAGGATTTCGATCATGTGATCTAGGATCAACTTATGATATTGAATTGAATAGATGTTTACGGTAAGTTTCAAAATCTAATTCAAAGTTCAATATCGGTCCATTCCAATGCATACTCCATGCATCCGATACTGGTAAACTTTGCCAATGTCTTGGAAAGGACATAACACTTTTCCAAGGTGTAAGAATACCTATCGCTGATTATACCATGTCAGTCTAAATCCAGTGTTCTGACAAATCAGGGAATCTACTTTTGAACATATAATAAAGATTATATTCCATTGTGCTGACAACACTATAATCTTTAACCAACTCATATGTTCTGGACTTAAAAAGAATTCATACATTATATACATATAATCATGAAATAAATCATGTGAACCATGCAACATAAAATGTTATTTCTGATCTTTATTAATAAGTAAATCTGATTATATGAAATGAGTTTTATTTAGGGCATAAAACCCAACAAACTCCCACTTGCACTAATATAAAACAAAAAGTGCATTTCAAATAATCATTAACACCTTGATATACCAATCAAGTGTAATAGTAGTAAACTCCTCGTAATGGGATCTGACAGGTTGAATTAAACACAACCTCTTCTCCACCATTACTCTTCCTTAATCACAAAATCCTTGATAATGTGAAATTCCTCTTTATATGTCTACTCTTTTGGGATATTGGATTCTATACTTTTGGGCAACTACTCTTTTGTTATACAGGAAGTAACCCTAGTAGTTAAGGCAAGTTGGAACACTGCCACAAATGTATAGAACTTTCCTTAGACTGAAAAAGTATCTTTCCTGCAACTTTTAACATTCAGTCTCTTTCTGGTAGACCAAGAGATTTCAGATAGGTTTTTACACTTCTCCAAAATCACTACTCCACCCCCAAAGTAATCACCATCTCATCAGCAGACTTTCTAGCACACAGGCAAGTCTTGAAATCTGATGTGGTGTAGTCTAAGAGTTTCAAAACCACCCTTATTGACTAACATATAGTTCCTCTTCTTAATCTTAAGATTTACTTGATTGTCTTCCAATGTTCCTCTCCTGGATTAATCTGATACCTACTCATTACTCCCACTCAACAGCAGGTGTCTGGTCTAAGGCATACTAAAGCATATCTGAGACCTCTCACTATTGATTTAAGAAATTCTTTCATGGCTTTATCTTCTCTAGAATAGTTGAAACTTTTCCTTAGATAAATATAATCTATGCTTAGAAGTTGTGAAGCTTCTATAGATTGTCATTGGAAAGAAAATGCATCAGCATCTCATGCTTGCATTAGAGTAAGTAATTACCAGGTATACCATAAGCCATAGGTTTAGATAAACTCATACCTATAATACTAGGAACAGGAAGTTTTGTTAAGTCCATTGAATAAACTTATTAACGAAAAATTTCCTTTCATGTCCTTGTAACAGAAAACTTTAGGTTACTCCATGTGAATGGATCAAACCATAGTTCTCTTGGCTTTCTTCTTAGTTTCTTATCTTGACAATCCATTACTTGTTTAAACTCACAATGGATTTTAATCACTAGTGTCTTCCAAGTTATAAGAAGGTGAGTTCCTAGAAACTCTCCCACTACAACAAGGTACCGTGAACTATGTCAAAGAAAACTAAATGGTATAGACCTCTCAGTTGTGTTAAGACAATAAAGGCAGTGGGAGCATCTTGTAAAATAAGATGATAGAACACTTTTGGAATCAAGAAAAAATATCTCCTTTATTTGCTTCTTTATTTTCAGATTTAGTCATTTTCTTAGAAAAGTAGTATTTGTTTAAACAAACACTTTCTTGTCTAATGACTATGGGATGCTGCACCCCTAATCACTTACAATAGCTAAGAAACATGCAAACCAGGGTTAGCAGTTCTAGCTTTTCTTAAGATTTCGATTAGGTCATCCATGAATCTAGTAATGATTTACATTAAGTATACAACCATTACATCATTCTGAAATTACCATATAAGGATTTAGGCAACGACTAGTAACTAATCATCAATATGCAACTCGAATTTCTGGGGAGGTAAGTTTGGATATTATTCAAAATCAAATTAATGATCTTTGAACTGCATATCTACTAACTTTTTCTCCACCCCTATCAGTTCGCAAGATCTTTAACCACTTACCATTACTAGAAATTCATGAAATTTTTCAAACATTTCAAATTTCTTTTGCATAAGGTAAAATCTAGAGTGATCGTTTTAAGAATACAACGAAAACTCATATCCACCCCTGAATGTACATCCATCTGCGAATGAGATGAAATTACTTTCAGTGGATATAGGCATATTAACTCTTTGCAGAGAATGATCTTGTCAAAACCACTATGAACAAGATACAAATGCCATAGATTTATAAAATATGTGGTTGAATCTTTTGATGACTTAAGTTTAATTACAACAAAGAGTTCTTAGAATAGTGCAAGTGGATTCTGGTCACAGAATACTAAACTCATACAGTTTAAATCCATTGAAAGAAAATGGTTATGAAACACCTGTGAAAGTGTAACTGTATAATTAGTAACTCTTTCTTGGACCACCACTACTAATCTAACTCTATGATTTGCCTATACAAGTAGGAGATATCTAAGATTGAGGATTTATATCATTTAGACATAGAATTCCGGGAATATAATCATATGTGTCATCTAATTTCTTAAGAGAAAATAAGACTTTATATGATTTATAGACCATTCATCCAATGATATGTCATTAAGCTAATTCGAAATGAATAAGCTAAGAGGAATTAGGATAATTTCGTTTTAAATAAGAATCGAACGATGCTCCGATTAGCGAGAGTCAAAGTAATCTTATTTATACAATCTTCTTGTTTCATATTGTAAAACACTAGTCTAAGGTGTCATCAATTGATGAACAGCTAGATGTTGCATATACAATATTTATCTTTCGAGATCTAACACTATTATGTTAGTCTAATGGTGAAAATCCATTAGGGATTTATCTCATTAGAAAAACAAATCAAGTTAGACCAACAATGAAGATTCGAAATTAAACTACAATTTAATAACAGAAAATAACATGGTTCAATACAAATTCATACACAATTCAGAAATTATGAAGCACATAGCAAGTAGGAATGACAAGTGAAAATACTAAAACATACAATCCTAAATAATTTCCAAGGTTTTCAACAAACTGATATCAGTGTCCCGTTTAGGCGAGAGTCAAAGCTATCATCCATTGAATAGAGTTGTCAGCTCATCTAAAATGTCAAACATTCTAGCAACCTTTTATTCGATCAAGATGTGAATCCGCGTTGTCTCGTTTAGGCGAGAGTCAAGGCTATTCTATCTTATGAGCTTCCACCATTGTTTCATATTCTTGCAAGTCTTATACAGTCGCCACCATTAGGGTGGTCATAAACTATATAAAAAAACTTACAAGATTACTTATCTTTCGAGATTAAACTATGCTAACTTGCTAATGAACGTTCCTCCATTAGGGAGGATTACTCACTAAAACAATAGCTATGTAAAACCAACAATGGAGATCGAATATCCTTATAATAATAAAGCTCATTATTTAATGAAGGTTGTATTTTCTTCTAATATTTATTTTAATCCATTTATTTTAAATATATATTTATTTAATTAAAATTTCCAATTTAGAATGAAAAATTCCAACTATAAATTTTAATTTAATATTTATAAATTATACTTGGATAGATAAATAACGTGAATTATTTCCATCTTAGTAATAATTTCCATAAATATTTAGAAAATTATTCAATTTAAGTTGTTTCAAAATTAATTTGAATTAATTTATAACTCAAATTTAATTTTCTATAAATATATATTGCATTTTCGAAAATGCTTTAAAATAAAATAAAATAAATCCTGGAAAATTACTCTAATTTTATGTTGGCCCAAAATTAATAAAAATTAATTTTCAACAAAAATATAACTTTCCTATTTAATTAAATATCTAAGAAAAATTTCAAATATTTAAGTATCATGATTAAAAAATGAACTTAAATATTAATTTTCTATTTAATTAAATACACTAGAAAAATACTTCAAGCAAAACAGATAATATCTATCTAGACTTTCATAGACTAATTAATCCAATTTCTAATTATAATATATTTTAGTTCATTTATTTTAATTAACCATTAAATGAAAAAGTCACTGATTTAAGTTGGTCCAAAATTAAATAAATAATTTTCAACTTTAATCTATTTTTCAAATAAAATTCGAAATTTTTGCATTAAAGAAATGCAATTTCAAAATTTTGGGAAATGATTAATAAAATAAAATAAAATATATTCTGAAAATTATTCAAACTTAAGTTATTCTGAAATAAGATTCCAAACTTAAAATAATTTTCAACTTTAATTAAATAACATGAAAATAACAATATTAAAGTATCATGATGAAAATCAACTTAGATATTGAAATTTTCAATTTAATTAAATGTATTAAATTCAAGAAATAAATAATTAAGTAAAGAGGAAACTTAATTATTAATTCTAGTTTAATACTAGGAAAATATACTAAACTTAGATTGTACCAAAATTAATTAGGAAACAATTAATTTCACAATCTATGATATTTTCCTATTTAATATTAGAAATAATAACTAGTACTTGAAATAACTATATAGAATATATCATTGACTAAGTGTTTTTCTAAAATTAACTTTAAAATATTACAATGAAAAATAAATTTCATATATTTTAAAAGTTAATTATGTTGCTAATTCAATTTTAATTAGGTTAGACTAATATAATTAACCTAATACAATTATTTAAATAAGGCAAATGGGCCTTCACAATTGGGGTAGTTCATGTGAGGGGGAGCTGAGTTCAGTATGTCGTACCCACTTCTATGGCCCCCAACTCTCACACAAGGCCCAAAAGAGAGGAATTTAACCTTAAAATAAACAATTGTTATTCATTGAATAAGCCCAAATCTAATTGGGCCTAAATAAATTTCCTTATGTCAAAATTTATTTTAGCAACCTAGTCCATTTACTTAGTAAAAACTTAAATGGGCTCCCTATATGCATCTAAGCCCAAAAGTAAACATATAGGCTCACACAGGTCAAATGATTTGGATGGACCCTATCATGTTACTAGGTTTACACAGATGAAAGAAGTACAAAATTTACCTGTTACAAATTATTTATAAGATCTATCGTCAACTGGACTATGATTAAAGTCATAGCAATTTAGATCAGATAAATAATAGGTTTGTTAAAAAGTTTTGAATAAACAATATAAATAAACAAACATTGTCCATGTAACAGATGTGAATCAAGATATTAATATAATTAAATTATTATTCTTAAACTAACCAAATAAAGGAAACTAATTTTAAAATATCTAAGTTTATTTGAATCAAATTAAATTAAATATCTAATAAGATCAATGATTTAAAAGGAAAGAATCTCCAATATCACTTTCAGATCTTATAATTTAATAAAATAAACCAATTTTAAAATAGATTTGGTTAAATAATAATTACCATAATTATATGTCAAAATATCTCAAATTAAGCAATATTCAAATCTCTACAAAAATATCTATGTTATTTAAATATTTAAGATATGATTTATAAATTTCTAATAAGGAAAAAATGATATATATATATATAGAAAAAATATCATTTTTAAACTTATAATTTATAAATAATTAAATATTTAACAAAATAACAAATTTTTGAATTTAAAAAACATTATGGTAAGTATATCTATAAAAATATCTATGTTAATTTCAAATTTATTAATTATTTAATTTGTCATATAAGATAATTTAAATATAATATTTTAAATAAAAAGACAAAGTTATCTTTTAATTTAAAATATCTTAAATATCAAAATATCTAATCTTATAATTAAATAATAAATAAATATTAAACAAGTTAACAAATTTTTAAATCTGACCATAATAGGAAATATTTAAAATTGGAAACATTCCAAAAATAGAAATATTTAAAAATTAGAAAAATTCCAAATTGAAAATATTTAAAATTGGAAACATTTCAATTTAGAAATATTTAAAATTGGAAAAATGAATTTTGGGAAACAATCCCATGAAAAAAATGGATTTTTGGGGGAAAACCCCAAAAATCGCAATTTTGGGAGACTGAGCAGCCCAGGAGGCTGCCAGCAGCCCCTTACGCGCGCGGAGGAGGGGGTGACGCCGAGGAACTTCGGCGCCTGCAGCATGCCTGATCGAGAAAACTCGGTCAGCTGCAGGGTGCGCATGGGCGAAGGTGCAGGGTGCACACGGGCTGGATGCACAGCCCACGCGTGCGATTGAGCACCCATGCATACGTGAAATTCGATTTTTCCAAAAAACATAACTTTTTCGTTTTTCATCGGAATTGAGTTCCGTAAAAACGAAAATTGCTCAATTTTTCACAAGGAATCCAAATAAAATATTTTCAAAAATTGAAAAAATATATTTCATGGAAAAATTTCGTACAACATTAACATTCATCATAAAAGCACATAAACCAACATGAAACGATCTAAATCAACACAGAAACATGAAATCATCGTTTTAATTCATATTACATGAAAGTAAATCATTACCATGGCTCTGGTGCCAGTTGTTGGAAATTATTTTACCAGGATCTAGATTTACTAACAAGTATGTTGGATTAACAACCTAATATGAATTCTAAAACAATGAAAATAAACACATATAAAGTTAAAAAACCTTACAGTGGGTGCAGCGGAATAATATGACTCCTTCCGTTCAGATCTCTAGCCCTTGATTCCTTTCTGTAGCAGAGCATCACCAAGATCTGAACCTGGATCTTCTTTTCTTCTTATTTGATGCAGAAATTCCATAGTCTTCCATACTATGATTGAGATACCACTTGATGTGTGTGGGCACTACTCATCTCACAAGGATTTCGTAATTTCTCTCTATTTTTCTCTCTCAATTTCGTGGCTTTTCATCCATGCAAGAGAAGAGAACAAGGTTGCTTTATATAGGGAAAAGGGAGAGCACAACTTTCCAAATAAACAGTTTCCTCTTTTACTGTGTAATTGATTAACTGCCTTATTTAGTGTGATCCACCACTTTCCTATTATAGCTAGGCTTTGATTAGCAATTACATGGCAATTAAAATTGAAAATAATAATTGGGAAACACAAAGGGAGTGCTCGGCCATAGAGGGAAATGGGCCTCACTTGGATTTTGCAGTTTCCTCAATTTTATTTCCATTTCTCCAAAAATGCCATTTTTCCAATTCTAATCATTTAAATGTCAAAACTAATTATTTAATAACTAAAATAGATTATTAAATAATATTGTCATTTAAAATAATTATTAATTAGACATAAAAAGTCTCTTAATTAATAATTAAACCTAGAAACCCTTTTCGTTACGATTTCATCCTTAAACTGTGAGAATTCATAAAGTAGACATAGTCTAACTTTTAGAATTATAATTGATTAATTAAAATCAATTAACTGAGTCTTACAAGCAGTATGGCCTCAACTAGTATGGGGACCATGGGTCTATATAACCGAGCTTCCAATAAGTCGAACCAAATTTACCAAGTAAATTCCCTAACTTATTAATTCCTCATTGAATCGACACTTAGAACTTGGAATTGCACTCTCAGTCATATAGAAACGCTCTATATGTTCCACGATATAGACACGTCATTAGTTATCCATTGTTATAACCCTAATGTGATCAATGATCCTCTATATAGATGATTTACACTGTAAAAGGATTAAATTACCGTAACACCCTACAATGTATTTTATCCTTAAAACACTTAACCCTGTATAAATGATAT
This sequence comes from Cannabis sativa, assembly GCF_029168945.1. Taxonomy (NCBI): domain Eukaryota; kingdom Viridiplantae; phylum Streptophyta; class Magnoliopsida; order Rosales; family Cannabaceae; genus Cannabis; species Cannabis sativa. The sequence goes on along the minus strand of NC_083604.1, from coordinate 27,348,184 downwards.
ATTACCTAAGTGAAATGAGATCTCCACCATTTATCTTCGTTTGGTTAAGCTCGAAGGAAATCATCCTTTACTTCTATTTGCCAAATAGAAGCTATAGATTACATATTTATGTTAGCGCTCCCCCACTCAATTGCACTACCGTGTTCCCAAAATGTACGTATTGCCCAGACTAAAGATTAGGCTTAACTAACAAATCAAAGAACACGAATAATACTCTTGAAATTGAGCCTAACCATATCAGGATTTCGATCATGTGATCTAGGATCAACTTATGATATTGAATTGAATAGATGTTTACGGTAAGTTTCAAAATCTAATTCAAAGTTCAATATCGGTCCATTCCAATGCATACTCCATGCATCCGATGCTGGTAAACTTTGCCAATGTCCTGGAAAGGACATAACACTTTTCCAAGGTGTAAGAATACCTATCGCTGATTATACCATGTC